>NC_139036.1:54582867-55128892 GCF_964662115.1 Mustela nivalis
GGTTAGGGTTAGGGTTAGGGTTGTGGTTAGGGATAGGGATGAGTTTAGGGTCAGGGTTAGTTGGGGCGGGCGGAGACCCCACGTGGGAGTTGCCCGCGGCCGCCAGAGCCCCTTGCCGCATACAGGGTGGCTTTAGACCACAGAGATGTATTCTCCCGGTTCAGACCTTAGCACACCTTTCTGGAGGGCACCATTCGCTCATAAAACCAAGGGCTTCCATCCAAGCAGCCGACCACCTCCTCTTGTTCTAGGACCCATGGGACAGGTAACTGGCTCTATCTTCCCGCGACACAGCCCAACTGTCCATGCTTTCCAGGAGGTGGGGTGGGGAAGTGGATCGTGACATCATGGCCACCAGATGACCTCTGTCCCCTCTCTTCGGAGCTTTCTCCTCTCCCCAGTTCCTTCTCTCAGCACCTGGCTGCACGGAGACACCAGGCAAGGGGGAAGAGTTCTTACGCAGCGACAGATGTCTGGAGAGATGCTCAGCATGACCTCTGACACAAATGTTTGCTGCGGGGTGGCACCGTCTAGAAATTCTACCCTCACTTCAGAGAGTTTACATGCATCTCTAATCCCAACAGGCCCGGGGAGAATGATGTTCGAGGGGTGAATGACAATGGAATCACACCTCCTACAGCCAATTCAAGAGCATCTGCCCAAGGTGTAGACGCTTTTTTACAACTAAGCTGCAACTCTTTTCTGCACCACTCTGGGGGGGGGGGTCAGTCCTGAAGCCTATGTGGCTTCGTGACCTGCATGGTCACGGCAGGTAGGTGACTTGGGTCGGGGGACAGGGCAGTGGCTTAAGGCATGGGCTCCAGAGCCAGGCTGCCAGGGTACGAATCTGACTTGTGCCCTTCCCTGGCTGTGTGCTTCTGGCATATTCCACATCTGTAAGATGGGGAGGGCAGTTTCACAGGGGCCGCAAGGACTGGCGGATACGCAAGTTGAGGAACACAGGGTCCGCACATGGAAAGCCGTCAGTCAGTGTCAGCTTTCAAGACCACAGTTGCCAGAGGCCGAGGGCGGGGAGGTGGCTAATCACGGGCTTCTGTATTGGCCGGATCTCAGTTAAACCCGGAGTCTCCACTTGCCATAAGCACGGCCTCACAGAAAGTTCCCAGGCTCTGCAGCCTTGTCCCATACTGGAATGGCAGTGGGGGGACTACAACAGCCAACCCTAAGAGTGTCCCAAGGGCAGACGAACTGAAATGAAGGCCACCACCCCCACCAAGCCAGGTCTCGAGCACCCTCAGCACGTCTGCTCTGGAAAATGCTACTGCTTTCTGCCTCTCCTTACAGTGGGAGGTCAGACAGGGCAGTGACGGGCCGCTCCGACGCACCCACGTGAGTGACGCGCTCTGAACCGGGAGGGAGGGGCCACACTGCCTCCTGTCTGCGGGGCAGCAGCTTCTCCCTGTCGGCCACACAAGGGGCCATTTATGCTGTGGCCCCCGCCTCCCCCGCCACTGCCTCCAGCCACCCCCACCCAAGTCCCTGGCGACAGGGCTGGACATCTTGGCACAGGGGACTGATCTCCACACAACGTGCACTCTGTTTAGCCTGCAGCGGGCTTGGGGGAGGCACGGACCCTACAGAGCTCTTTGAGAACAGCAGTGTGGTTTCTTTGTGGCTTTCCCAGGAGCAGGAGACGACACAGACCTTTCTCTGCCCCGTTCCCATTGCCACCCTGTCCGTCCTCTTGCACAGCTTGGGACAAGCAACTCGAGGCCTGGAAGCGAGTCCATGGATTGTGGGACAAGGGGGAAGCGGATCAGGCCCTTGGCAGGGGCTGTCCATTATGAAACTACCTACAGAATTCCGGGCAGGCTGTCAACCCTCCCTCCCCCCCAAACCGTCCTGGGTGCAGAGTCGACCAGGCAGAGTCTAAACCTGGGTCCCGTGCAGAGAACAGAAAAGGTAGCCCAGGCTGTGTTCCAGGCAAGGGTGCAGGACGGAGAAAAGCATGTGCCACACAATAAAGGCTAGGAAGTCCCAGAGCAAGGGACAGTGTGTGCAAAGACTCTGCGCTGAGACACAGCCGCAAAATCAGCTGGAGAGGGCCTAGGGAAAATCAGGGAAAGGATGCTAGGCATGGGGCCCAGGACATAGGCCAGAAGAAGCAATGTCAGGCCCATCCACGCACACCTAGAGATGCCCACATTCCTGGCCTGGGGCCTCCAGGCCTGTGTGACCCCAGGTAGACTGCAGAATCCACTTCCGAACCAATTCTCCTTCTGGGGAGGCAGGGGGCTAGGAGCGCTTGTCCTGGAACCTGGGCTGGGAGAAATGGGCTGGGCATCGGCCTGGAGTGTCTGCAATGGGCAGGCCAAAGACACTATGATCGTTACTACCACTATGACTACTGACGATGATTAGTATTGTGGGAATTTGCAAATTAGGAAACTGAGGCACAGAACAAACACAACCTGTTCAGCTGGATGGCTAGCAAGTGGCAGAGCCGGGATTCGAACCTGGGTGGTCTAGCTCCAGCTCTCAAATAGTCCACCTGTTCTTCTGGGTGCCACACTGGGGAGGAGCGGGTGCGGCACCAGCCCCCTGCTCCCCCAGATGCCTTCTCATGGGTGTCACGGTGCCCTGCGCATGCAAGCAGCCGTCGGCAGGGGGCGCTCTACCCCCCTCCCCATGAGTAACACCTGCTTTCCTCCCAGTCTTGGAAGCAGGTGCTCGAGTGTCTGGGATTGACCATGTGGCGGTTCCTTGCCTTCTCCCAGATCACACCCCATACCCCACATCGGGCAAACAAGCCCACATTCCGTGTGTGTATCTAGAATTACACCCTGTAATTCAGATGTGAGTTAAAAATGAGTCTTTTCCCTATGACATTATCCTCTCCTGGAGCCCCTGTTGCCACACAGTAGCAGAAACAGAATTCGTCGATTAAAAGGAAGTTAGTGCCTTCTGGTATCAGGTTCTTCTCCGAGAGAAGTTGTCTCTTTCTGGGTAGTGCCAGGAATTCGAGAGTCAAGATCCCTGGCAAGCTTCCCTCTCTCGCCCCGCCCCCTCTCCAGGATGGCTGCTGCACCCAGGGGAAGAGGACAGGAGGAGAATGCAAAGGAAAATATTTGCAAATACGCCACCCCGATTTAGAGAAACTGATTTTCAGCACAGATGACCACACCGTAAGCTTTCCGACAGAGCTTGCTACACAACAGTGAAATAAAGCGGACGGCCAACCTCCTCTTGTTGGACTGCCCGGGGGGGCTCAAACTCACTAATCTGAATGAAAAACATAATTAGATTTCAGGTAGTACTGAACAAGGTTTTCGTGTTATATGTTACTCTGAATTTGAATGGAGAGAGAGAGAGACGAAGCAAAGTAAATTCCTATCTGGATGGTAGAAAGGACTTCGTTTTTTCCCAGACTATATGAACAAATTTCTCTGGTGATATATAAGCCTTGAACAGGACTGACAGTGAGAGTGGTGCTCAAGGCTTCCTCTCAATGTCTTTACTTTGCAAATCATGGAAGGTGGCAGTCCTGGGCCCATCTTCACCTACACAGGGGACATTTTTGTGTCCCACAAAGCCCAACAGTGCTGGGACCCCAAAGACGAGCCACCTCTCTTCATGAAATGTCCACAGAAACTGTGGTGTGGGTAGTTAAGAGTCAAGGACACGGTCAGATTCCCAGGTGCTTGCTCGACCGAGTCCAACCCGCTTGACCCGGAGGTGCCACCGGAAGGACAGTGTCCTGAAAGGTGCACATTTCCTAGTAATCCTTGTGGGTGCTTTTCTGTCTCTGTCGCACCGTGTGTGTGGAGGGATGGGCATATGAATACAAACACACAGAGATTCACGTCAGAGAACGTCCCCACCCTTCGAAGGAAACCTGCTTTCCGAGGGAGACACGTAGCCCCTCTCTCGTGCCTACAGGAGGGGATGAGGGACGTCGCTGGCCTTCCTGGGAGGGTGCCCCGCACAGCTGACGGTCACCTGAGCCATGACGACGTGTGCCAGGAGAGGCGAGCAGAGGAGTGAAGAGTCCCGACTTCTAGAACACTCCCAAATCCATCGGATTTTTCTTTGTCTCCTTTCTGGTGGCTCTTCCGTTAAAATGATGTTACTTATCACAGCGGTCCTGAGAAGGGCGGAAAGTCTGCCAGGCACGTGGGTGAAGCCAGACCAAGATGAAACAGCTTCTCACGCACAGTCTCAGGTGACAGGCAGGTGACCAGCAGACTTTCATTCTTCCACCTGTGCATCTCTCCGTCCAGCCAGCGCCGCACGTGAGGGCAGCAGGCCCCGCGATGGGCACGTTTCGCAGACAGTTGGCTGGGAAGGTCCGGATTCTCCGTCTCATCAGCTGGAGAGTTCTCAGGTCTCCAGGGAACAATGACATTTGTTTGCACAGACCCGGGGACATGGAGGGCAAAGCCTGTGTGAGAACACCCTGTCCTCTGAGAGGACAACTCGGCCAGAGAAAAAGCCTGGCAGGACTAGGGGACAAAACACAGGAGCTGGGGGGGGGCCTTAAGGACAAGACGCCTTTACGTTTCATGCTTTTTGCCCCACGCCATTCTTGCCGGCAGCGTAAAGACCCCCAGGAAGGAAGAAGGGGCTGGGAAAGAAATGCGGAGAACAGTAAGCACGCCGGGGTTTGGACGAGGGCCCTGAAGAAGGAGCCGAGACCATTCCTTTCTCCCCTTTGCTTCCCAGCCCCCAGCCCTCCTGGCTCCCGGCCGTCCAGCCTCCTGGAGCGAGGCCCTGCAGACGGTGTGGAGGCTGGTTTGAGAGCCCCCAGACGTTCCCAGGATGGGAGGGGCACTTCCAGAGGTGCACAATGACAAGGGGAAAAAATATGCCCCCGAAATCCAACACAGAACCTTGTAGGGAGTGCTCAGGCACAGCTCTACGGAGCTATGGGCTCTGCGACCGGCGGGAGGAACGGCTCTGTCTGCGTCTGGCTCGGCCCAAGGGTGTGGCAGGCTTTTAGGCTCATCCTCCTGACGTTCACAACCAGTATAATAACTTTTATAACACTGGTTTTTTTAAGTCACTAGGAAAATAAATGTGTTACCCCTAGAACATCCTAAAGGAAACGTTAACAGACTTGGGGGTGTCCATCCGCACTGCTGTTTCCCTCCAGGTGCTGATGTCCCCGCGCAGAGGGGCTTCCTACCCTTTCCCTGTCGTTCCGCATCTCCCCCTCCTCTCTGGGGGGCGGCTTGGCGGGGGTGGGGGGAGCCACTGAAAAACTGTGTTGCTAAGCAGACGCTGGAAAGTAAGACCACTGGAAAGAGCCCTCCTTGCTGAACCATCAGCTGGAATATAAAGACGTCATGAAAACTATCAACTTGTATCTATGTAGTACACAGTTTCAGCTTTCGTAGGTATGACCTCTGCGGAAGATGCTCAGGGCTTCACACATCCGCGGGTCTCCGGAGCCTTCCGTCCCCTCCCTCCGTCCCTCCCTCAGGGCTCGTTCATCACGTGGCCGCAACGTCCAGCCACCGCACGGGGGCGCTGTGCACCACCTGCTTGCTGCCTGCCTCTTGCAAATTCCCGGGGCTCTCCAGCATTCAAGGTATAGCGCTCAGTGCCGGGTGAGGCAGGAAGGAACATTTCTGAGACAGCGCTGCCAGTCGGTAACTCTAGAATTCCAGGCAAGGCAGCTTGATGAGTTCAAGAGAAGAACTTGCTGGCAGAAAATAAAACTGAGCGCACGATCTGCTGTTGCAAAAGTTCATTCCCAGTTCTGCTGGAGTGATAAGTTGGGGGGGAGGGGTGGTATGTGGCACCGGGAAGGGGAGAGGGTGTGGGCCACTCTGCGGCAGTTGGGTCAAGGTGTGGAAGTACCTCCTCTTCCAGGCACCTTTCTGTCCCCGTACCGGGGTTCCGCTTTTTCAGGCTGAAGTCCACTCTCCAGAGGGACTGGGCTGTGCTCTGGCTTCCCCTTGCAGGGAATGGTGAGACCCAATTCCATGGGTGAGTGGGGAGATCCAGACCAGCCGCCTGAGGAAGGGAGAGTCTCTTCAGAACTTTCTGGAAGTCTGGGAGCTGGTCCTGCCACAGGGAGGTCTAGGGACCATGTAAGAGTGGCTGGACCTGTGGAGCTGGTTAACGGCAGATGTTGAGTGAACTACGATGGAGAAGTTTACACTTTAGATCTCCAAGATCTCCAAGATGGAGAAGTTTACACTTTAGATCTCCAAGATTTCCAAGATCCTCTCCCCACCATTACAGGACGCCTGCTCCTGACCTTCTCTACCCTTAACTTGCAAACCCATTTTCAAGAATTTACTGGAACCAAAGTAGGGAGACTAGTTGGACAGAAAGAAAAACATACATAATAGATAACTTCTATACATGCACATACTCATCAACTGGGGACCGCCGACTAATGAGGAAAACGTGTCTCCTGCCATTTTTGTTCCTAAACAAATGGCTGCTTACTTGACCAATGACCGCTGTCTTAAGTGATCACAAATATACCAACATATGTAGTGGTTTTTAAGACGGGGAAAGCACCTGACTTACAACCTGCTCCTTGATCTGGTAGGCAAACATACACTTTAAGTTTTACTTTGATGTCCTCACCACCCCCTGTAACTTAATGACCTCATAGTTGGTTGGAGGGCAGGCCAATGGACCTGGAAGCATCTGGGTGTGGGTTAGCACTAGCTGGCCCAGGCGCGCCCTGGGGATGTGGCTTCTGGATCATCTGGGGATCCACAGCCAGCCAGCCTCCTCGGCTCCACACAGCCTGCTGTACCTGCCGGCCAGGTGTGCTCGAGGAAGACAGACACCTCCCACGGAGCGTGCTCAAAGCGTAAAGAACAGTTGCTATGAAAGCGAACCGCGCTCTCCCCGCCGGTTCGAATTACACCTGCCACGGAGTCAAGGGAGAGCGGAGGGCACGTTTCCTCTCCAGGGAACACGTTCTTGGGAGGTCATGCCACTTCAGAAAGGAAAACTGTTTAAGCAGCAAACTCCCCAAGGACACGCGGTCTGAAGAATTTCTGTGGTGAAACCAGAAGAAATTGTTACGGGAGCAGATCAGAAAGAAGAACGCCGTGTTTCCCCGAAACCACGGACTGCACCTTGACGCCTAAGATTCTTCACAATTCAGGGGGACACTGCATGCGGGATGGAGAGCGTGGGGTGAGCTGTGGGGTGGCGACGGAAGGTGGAGGGAGCTCCGGAGGGCCCTGGGAGGGCGCCGTGAAGGTGAAGTGACAGCATCAGAACACTAGGTGGCAGGAGGCTCACACAAGTCACGCACCCGCGTCCTACCGGGGTCCAGGGAGGAACGGAAGACTGAAGCCGGCACCGGCTGGGGAGTATTTACTCTGCACCTTTCTCTTCTCTCCTGGTGGCTGTGGAGCCAGGCAGGCGAGGAGAGACCCTCTGCTATCAGGCGCATCATACATAGAGCCCAAGAAAGAGGCCGCACAAAAGGCAGTGGGTGTCCAAGCCTTAGATGATGGATCTGAACTAAAATCACGGTCTTTCACTAGATGAAAGGCTGCCTGCGAAGAGCCAGATGATAAATATTCTCAGCCTTCAGCCTCGAGATTCTGTGGCAATGACCCAACTCACCCATCACAGCACAGACGGAGCGACAGACGACAGGTGAGACCAGCAGGTGCTAAGAAAACCAGCAGGTTTCTAAGAAAATGCCACTTCCAGCCCCGGGTGTTGGGCTGGCCCCGGCCCATGGGCTGCAGGGTGCTTGACCCCCTGCACGAAATGAACAGCCGTGAGCTTGACCCATTCACACCAGGGACACGTTCCCAAGTCCGTGCAAATGCGTACTGTCCCCCTCTGGGCCCTACCACAGCACATTACCTACGTCTCCCTGTTGCCCGAAACTGAATTCTCCCTTCTCCCTTCCGCACCACAAAATCAGCCAACAGCCCCCCTCGGGCGGTTCCGCATCGAGAACCTCCTCCTTCATTCCCACGCTGTCACCGTATCCCTTATTCTCCTGGGAGCTACGAAGGCGCACAGCTGCCAGTGGTCAGTACCTGTCTGTCCAGGGGCTGAATTCTTCACACTGGTCCGTCTCCCTCCTCCCCCCAAACTATCCCATCAGAGCCAGATCGCTGTTCAAATCACCTCTTGGGTTTTGTCATGTTCCTGCGTCAGAACCCAGCCTCACTGCCAACCTCTCGCTCAATGATGGATCTCCTCAGCTTACCTTCTAGAAAGCACCATGTGAACTCCATCCTCCCCTGGCCCTAAAAACGCCCTGGGGACCGACCCGGGCACCCGTTGATGGCATTCCCTGCCTCTGTCGTCTCTGCTTCTTCCGGCGGCCCGTCCCCACAGTCCTGAGGAAGCACCCCACGTTTCACGAAGGGCCCCTGACGCGGGGGAAGGGACATGCGCTGGGTTTGGATTCCCGTCCCCCACCCCCGGAGCTCACGTCCGCTCATCTTAACGGCGCCTCCAGGGTTCGCTGCCCGCTAACCAACTGTTTGGGCTCTTTTCTGTGATTTGCAGTAATGTCACACCGAGGTCACAGCCTGTGGTCCGAGCGGTGTTGATCTGGGGGCGCTCTGACCTTCTCGGCGGCACACAGCGCTCTCCTCAATTTTGGGATACACGTGCCTGTGTGTGCTTCAACACGATGTAGATTTTCTAATCGCCAGGTCGGGGCCCCACTTCTGTCCGTGGCGTACCCAGTGCTCACTTTTCATGTCTTCTCAGCGCCGAGAGGGGAACCGTAAGCCCTCACCAGGACGGCGGTTTTGCCTCCCCCCACCCCGCCCCATGGTTCTTAGCCGATTGGAGACTTAACGAGGCCAGGTGCGTGCAGACACAGGGGGTCCTAGCACCCTGGGGCGCCGTTTCTCTCCTTGGGAACCACTGACCTTATTCTTTATGTGGCTTCCGCCTCCAGGTCTGTTTTGTCTGACTCTAAAACCGCCACACGTGTGGGTCAGCGTGCACCTTGCATCTTCTCTTCTGCCTTTATTTCCAACCTTCCCGGGGCCTGCATTAGGCAAGCCGCCTCTGCACCGCACGGAGCTGGAATTTTATCAAGCAAAACCTGTCTCTTTTACGCGACGTGCTTAATCATCTGATGACTTAGCTTGTGCGCCCACCCTCTGGCATTATTTGCCTGTCGCTTTCTTTCTCCTTCTCCCTCACTCCCTTTCGTCCGCCTGCTGGTCCCTATCCTCCCCTGGAAATTCAACTGAACCGTGAGCCAAGGGCCGAGAAAGTTCACAAGCCCGGCCTGGGGGCTGCTGTGCGTTTCCCCCCACCCAGGAGTAAGATCACGGGCATCTGGGAAGGAGGAACCCAAAGGACCAACTAGATGCTGATTTCTGGGTGGGGGAAGCCAGGCTAAAGGGTGGGGTCTGCTTGAGGGACAACCTCTGGGCAGAAGGGCCCAATGTCTGTGCCCCACAGGCCATGGCTGGGGGTGGGTGCAGTGCGGGGGTGGGAGCACACCCCAGCAGCTCATTCAGCGGGGGGCTTGGGAGGCCTCAGCCCCTGCTCATCCCAGTGGGAGGGTCCTGTTGCGGGGCTTACGTAACTCCGGGACAGCCTGCTCAAAAAAAAGAGAGGAGCCGGGTTGGAAGGGTTTTTGCTCTACTTTCTTCAAAAATACTTATCAAGATGAACAGAGAGTATAGGTGAGAGAAGAGAGGGCCATCCAAGTTGATATCTTGATGTGCCCGGGGGACACGGTGCCCCTGGACTGAAAGCCTGGCCTGTGAGCCCAGGGCCAGGGGTGGAGGGTGAGTGTGGGGGAAACAGGGCTGTCACCTGTGGGCCATAGACTTATCACAATATGTGCAGTGCCTGTGCCCTGGGAGGACCTGGCCTGCGGATGCTTCCAGGGCCAGTGCCTCGGGGCTGCTCTGACCCCCTGGCCCCGGCTCCCACGGACTCTCAAGTTTCTCGTGGTCTAAGCAAAGCCAAATCCACACACCGGTCCGGCCCTCTCCCACTGCCCGAGAAGAGCAGTCTGCCGGGCATTGTGAGTCACCATTCGCCCGATGTGGGTGACACTGCTCACATCATGCAGTCCTCCCCCGCCCCCTGCATCGGCCTCTCGTTTGGTTTTCACAACAGACATCACGGTAACAGATGATGCTGGAGTGACTTGCGAGCCTGACAGGCGGGAATGAGAAGCTGAGAACAGGGAAAATTTCGACTTGGAACATGCCAGCCCACACTCACGTCTGCGGCTTCAAGGAGCACACATGTCCCCTAACACGCAGCATTAGAATTTGAAGATGGGCAGAGATGACACCTAACACACAGGGACCCCGCGTCGGTTGAGGGAACAGCTGGACGGAGGTGATGGGGCAGAAAGAGGCCTCACGTGGGTCTGGCTGCCCGGGAAGCGCGCGAAAGGGGCTCTGGGGGAAGTGAGTTCCTGACAAGCACGGGGGACAGTCGATCACCTGAGGAGGTGGGGCCATTGCCTTGGCGTGGGGCAGGGGGTGTCGATGTTGAGATTGCAATGAAATGAGCTAGATGTGGGGGTTCAAAACCAGCAGCCCCTGCGCCACCTCTGTAACATGAGTTCCGTTTTTAAAATAATGCTGCCTTTCGAGATCCCGCACTGCCTAGCTGAGGCTCGCCTCCGTCCTCACCATTCCCAGCTGTCTCCACCCGATGACTGTGTGCACGCATTTCTGCGCCCCTCGGTCTCTTGAAGGCACCTGACTTGGCCAGCCTTGGACGGAAGGCTCCCCCCCGACTCTCCTCCAGCCCGAAGGTTGTAGTATTTACGGTTCTGTGGATGCAGGGGGACCATGTAGAATCCACCTCTGTGATGGCTGAAGGAGACGTCCCTTAGGGGGTCCCAAGGCTGTAGCGTCATCTAAGCCCCGTGTAATGCCAGGGAGGTGGCAGGGGAGTAGAACTTACAAGGTGTGGTGACCGTCTATGGAAATGAGGCGTCAGAGACAGCCGTGAATTTGGTTAGGTCGGTGGCGGGGCAAGGCGGGGCCGGGGAAGCGTGCTGTGCGGGAGCGTAGATGGAGGCAATGCGCTGAGCACCGGGACCCCGAGAAACATCGAAGCGGACCTGTCTGCAAGGCAGCTGGACCCGGAGACGAAGCTCCGGAGAACAATCTAGGCTGAAGACCGGTGTGGGCATCACCAGCAAACAGATGGGAAATAAAGTCTCGGGAACGGAGGAGCCTCCCCGAGTGGGGAAGAAAGTGGGGAGAAAGGGTGCCCCAGCGATGGCTCCTGGGCAACACAGACATCTGAGAAGAGGCCACGGGATGGAAGCCCTCAGGAGAATCTGCAGAGGAACCGACGAGCAAGGGGGAGCCTGGGGGGGTACCAGCGCAGTGTCCGGAGAGAGAAAGGGGGTGAGCTTCGAAAGGAGGGAGCAGCAGACAGCACCGGAGCTGGCTTTGTTTTTTGTGTGTGTGGGGTTTTTTTTTGGTGTTTAGTCTTTACACACTTAAAGAATTTGGGGGATGCAGGTGATTGTACGCGCGTGGGTGTTTTCAAAGTGGTTGCCCCTCAGATAGCTCCTCTCACATACGGTGTGCACCTGCTCTTTGACGGAGCTCCTCTCTCAGGGAAGCCTACCTGACCTTGCCCCCACTTCCATCCGTGGGGCTCGGGGTGCCCATCCAGGTAAGACGCACTTCAGAGCACCCCGTGCCCTTGGGCGGCGGGTGCTGGCTCACCTGGCACTCTCGAAGGTGGCAGAAGCTGTCTTCCCTATGGCCCCAAATCCAACGCCGACAGCGAGACCCTCTGAAACAGACATTAAAAAAAAACACACAAAAAACCATGAGGGGTTAGGAGCAACTTTCGAATGAGGCTCATTGCCCTCACTGTGTCGAGTGCGACTGCTTGAGGCTATCCGAACAGAAAATCCGCACAACCGGAGTTTCCGCTGGGGGTTGGCCGGCGACGGTCTGCGGGTCCAACCAAGCCCGCTGCCTATTTCTGTTCTTAGCCAGCTAAGAACAATATTCACATTTTTAAATAATTGGGGAAAAAAATCAAGGAAAGAATAGTATTTCATGACACATGAAAATTACATAATTTTAGTGCTCTCAAATAAAGCTTCGTTGGCACACCGCCATGCCTGTCGGTGGACAAATTGTCTATGGCTGGTTTTGCACATCATCAGCAGAGAAGAGTAGCTGTGACAGAGACCATATGGCCCAAAGACCTAAAATGTTGACTGTCCGGCCCTTTGCAGAAAGAGCTTGATTACTGACTCCTGAGCTATAAACACAGAGAGATTTATTTTCTCAACAAACACGATACCCAAGGCTGATGGGGTAGCCCAGTGATGTCTTCCCAGACGTCTGAGGAGCCATCTTGAAATGGTAGACAGTCCTAGTCTATCTCCTCTGAGACGGTGTGGCTATCATCTAGCTTAAGCTTGGGGAAAGACAAGATGATTCCCGAAGCCTTTCCAGAAGGACTAGCGAGCCTTCCAAGCTTACCAACACCCTGACCCTGATCACATGTGGAGGGCAATGCTGGTCTATAAGAACCTGATGCAGAGGGACACGTTATGGAAAAATGGAACTGGCCTGGGATCAGAGGGGTAGTCCCATGAGGTTAAAACACTTCCTGATATCTGTGGGAGAGTTTAGAGGCCCGTCTGAATCAAGGCTGGAAAGGAGACTACCAATATTGGTCAGAGTCAAGAAATAAGGGGTTTGGGGGCCAGGAGGAACTTCTGTGTTGTAAAGAGGGAAGAGGGGGAAATCAACCAAGTGAGAAGGGCTTGTCTTCTTTTAGGATTCACTGCCTCTTTGAAAGGCCTCTTTTTGTCTTGTTTCGTTTCATTGGGGGCACACTGGGCTTGCGATGGTGACTCTAGGAGGCACGCGGAGACAAAGGACTCCTCAGACTGGTCCCATGGTAAGGCCTAAGAGCTCGCCTATAACCCAGTCTGGGTCACCAAGAAACTGCAGTGGGGTATGGCGTTCACAGACCCTGCTAAGGCAGAAAGCGCTCTTTTTGCCTCATTTTCCCCTCTGTGCTTCAGTCTTCTGGGCGGGGGGGCTTCCTGGAGGCTATAGCCACTGGAGGTTGCTCACTGAGAATTTGGGATTCTGATACACCGTATTTCGATGCTTCCCATATTTCTGATAATGACCAATGACGACATACAGAATCCTAGGACTTCAGAGGGGAGGAAACCCCATGGATCATGTGGCATGACTCTTGGGCCGCTATCAGACTCAGACTTCAAGGGTCTGGGGGAGTGTGTTTCTGAAACCAGACAGCACCCTTCCAGCACGCACGGCACGCAGCGTAGCCAACCGCCGACAAGCCCCCGAGACAGGGCCTCTAATGAGCTCCGGGGCTGAGACGGCCAGCCAAGCCAACACTGCCAGACGTTTCAAAATTGAGCTTTTAAAAATGGATTTATGTTTGTTTAATTTTTAAGGCTCCTAATGTAAATTTTCCACAAAGGCCGAGCTTCCATTTAGCATGTCTTTCCCCTGAGATGAATCTGATTCTATATTAAGCTTTGTATTCAAGACCTTAGTGTCACTGTGGTCTTTCTTTTGAGAAATGGGAGGGCCGGTGGCCACTTGCAGCCAGACGCTGGGCTAGACACATGGAGGAAAGGTGGGACTCATCCCCTCTGCTTCCCCAGTGGAGAGGAAAGGTGGGGAGGAGCTGGTCTGAGAGACCAGGCGGGCTCTGATTCTGAGGTCCAAGCTCTTCCTTTTCCCTGGCTGTGCGTTCTTTTCTATCTCTTTCAGAAATGTCCTCTGAGGGTGCAGAGGAAACCACAACTCCAGGGAGGGACTTGGATGCACGTTCACCATCTCCAGATTTGCCTGATGTACCCGACAAGCTTCCAGGGGCTGGGTAGTGGGGAGAGAGGGATTTCAGGCTGGGCTGGGAGGCTATGTCTGGGGGTTCCGGGCAACCTTTTCAGCAGGATGGAGGGGTGCCTGGGTGGCTCAGTGGGTTAAAGCCTCTGCCTTTAGCCCAGGTCGTGATCCCAAGGTCCTGGGATCGAGCCCCGCATCGGGTTCTTTGCTCAGCAGGGAGCCTGCTTCCTCCTCTCTCTCTACCTGCCTCTCTGCCTACTTGTGATCTGTCAAATAAATAAATAAAATCTTTAAAAAAAAAAAAAAAAGGATGGAGGAAGCCCTTTTTTATGCATCTTCTGAGTCTCAGAAAGCTGGAGGACCTCGATTTGCCTCCATCTGGCCAGTCTCCTACCATCAGCAAGTCCACTGTTTACAGACCTGCTGTTCTCGACTCTGTTTCGTGCCAACACAGCCGAGACCTCAACCCACTCTCAGAGGTAACTGTGGGTCTCCGAGGCAGAGAGCTTCACCAGGGACCCCTGCTCCTCTCCCCCCCTCCAGGTGTCAAAAACTAGGGAAGGCCTAAGGGGTGTTTTACACCAGAGGGGCATATCCCTCCCTTCCTTTGAAAAAAATTTCCTTTTCTAAACTATAAACAACAGTTGGTCTACTCTTTTGTTAAAGATGTTGCTCTAATTAGTCATTTTAAGTAAATGATGGTGCAGACCAGAGGCATGGACCTATATTAATTAGCAAACTAAGGCCTTCCTGTTATTTGGAGAAAGTCCCAGCACTCTGACTAACATAAATGCCCTCAGTAGCTCTGGCAGGTTGGACAGGGGAGTACCCAGTTAAGGCAGGAGAAAAAGCAGCCACTCCCAGGGACAGGAGCCTCGAGAAGCAGAGCCAACCCTTGAATCTCAGGCCTCCACTCTCCCCCGCCCCCACCCTGCAGACCTGTGCTCGCAGCTTTCTCCCAGGGGCGGGTGGCGGGAGCTGGCTTCTGAATCCGTGCCCCAAAGAGGTTTGGAGCAAAACGAATGCACAGTCCCTCTGCCCCTCACCCTGCTGCGAAGAACTGCAAAATGAGCCCGTCCCTCCTCTTGGCTCTGCCCTGGGCTGGGGGGAGGGGAGGACACATTCTCCCAGCCCCCAAAGCGCAAGCTGCCATGGGAGGGGAGGGGGCCAAAGCCCCCCCACCCCGCAAACCCCACCCCCAACCTCCGCCAGGGGAAGGAGAGGCAATGGGCAAAGGGAACACAGTGGCTGCCCTGTCTGAATGTAGGATAACACCCCGGAGAGAAACCAACGAAAGACCAAGACAAATTACCCGCACGGAAGGAACATAAATAAGAGAATTAAGGCAGATACTTGAGATCCACAGATGGTAGAAAGAACCCGCTGGGTGGAAAAGGAGCAGAGGAAAAAAGCGCCGACTGAGAGGAAAAAAGCGCCGACTGGAGCTCACACCCCAGGTGTCCCCCAAAAGTGCAAATTAGGAAGGTAATTAAGACAAGAAACCAAAGTGACTGGAATATTATCAGGAAGCCACTGGTTCTCTTCGCACCTCCTGCTATTAACTCGGTGCAAAGAGACCAGATAAACGCCAGCCCTGTAGTGGGGGTCTGGATGCAGAGCGGGGAACAGGCTCTGGGGCCCGGCCCACCCACTCCTCTCTTCTGCGGGAAGGAGGGGTGTGTGGAAGGGCCTGGGGTGGGTGGGCGGGGAGGGTGTAGGGGACGGAGGTGGGGCGCGGGGGCCCATCTCTCCAGCTGCCCGCCCTTCCGAATCTCCATCCGTCCTTGTCACCCACTGGGGAAGAGAACAAAGGAGTTACGACTCAGGTCCTGGTAGACGGTTCAAGGTTCCTAGAAAAATGAAAGGAGAACGATGATGTGCTCAGAGCGGCTTCCTCACTGTTGACCTTGCGTCAGAGGAGGCTGGCCTGGGTGTCGCCCAATGCCAAGTGCCGTCCCTGGCCTCTGGCCACTAGATGCTGGCAACACCCACGAGGGGTGCTAATCAAAATGTCTCCAGGCACGGCCACATGTCCCCTGGGGAAAAACCGTACCCTGTTGAGAACCACCGGCCTCAGACCAAGAGGTACTCTTCATCCGTTTTAAACTATTCTAGAACATTCTAAGAGTTTAAGTAGGTGGTAGGAAAGTGAACAGTTATAAATGAGTGTCTTGGTCCACTGGGGCTGCCATCACAAAATGCCATGAACGGGATGGCAGATAAGTCACACGGATCCATTTCTGGATCCATTTCTCACAGTTCTGGAGGCTGGGAAGCCCAAGACCAGGATGCTGGCAGACGCGATCGCTGGTGAGAACCTGCTTCCTGGTTCAGAGACATGTCCTCACGTGGTCAAAGGGACAGGGGCCCTTCATGAATCTCTGCAGTAAGACACTGATCCCTGAGCTCCACTCTTGCGACCTAAGCATCTCCTGATACCATCACATCGGGGGGCAGGATTTCCACGTATGAATTTGGGGAGGACACAAACATTCAGACCACAGCAACCAGTATTTTCTTTTTCCATCAAGGGCTCACCATTTCTTCACTTTCAAAGTCACGGCTGGTGTCGGGGGTGGGATGGTGGGGGAGTTCGCAGGTCTTCTGCAGCAGACCTTGCCAGCCTCCGAAACGGTGACATCTGTGACATTTCAGTGCTGCCTGAAGGTCACGGCTATCAGGTCTCACGGGGGATGGGAGGGAACGCCAGGACAGGAGTGCAGAGAAATGCGGTATCTGGTTCAGCAGGGCTGTTGTGGGGACACGCTTCCTCTCCCTGCCTGGTTACGCTCCTCCGCACGTGCACACAGCGGTCATGTGGTCTCAGCAGAGAGATGCTTCTGAAATACAATCCGGGTGTCCAGGGGCACCCAGGGCAGGGCTGAAGATGACGAGGGTCTCACGTCCCTGGTCTGGGCTCTGTGACTGTCTCCCGGCAACTCCTGATCACAGGCCTCTGGGGTGGCTTTCGTGCTGGGGGGGCTATTGCTGGGCTCGCCGCGAGCTGAAACCTTGTCTGTTCACATCTGCGCTGCTGGGAAGCCTCAGTTCTCCCTCCGGCATCCATGCTGTTCCCTCCCTGCATCTCAGGATGGCCCTGCGGGGGCCACGGGATCTCTGGGGTACGTGCCACTCAGTGCTCTGGTGGGGTCTCTGGCAGATGCGCTTGTGCTATCA
The DNA here is from genome assembly GCF_964662115.1 of Mustela nivalis. NCBI lineage: Eukaryota > Metazoa > Chordata > Mammalia > Carnivora > Mustelidae > Mustela > Mustela nivalis. The sequence goes on from NC_139036.1 coordinate 54,599,811, forward strand.
GTTCTAGACAGCACAGGCAAAAGCTGTCAGAGAAGGTCAGCACAGAGACAAGCAGGAAATAAGGGGGAGGTTAGGACGTTTTCTCCTGGACTTGCAAAGTATGAAAAGTAAGACAGCAGCTCCCATCCCGCGAGGGCTCAGTATTATTAAACAAGACCACAGGGGCACCTGGAGGGCTCAGTCCGTAGAGTAGGTGACTCTTATGTGCAGGGTTGTGAGTTCGAGCCCCATGTCAGGTATAGGGATTACTTAGAAATAAAATCTTAAAAAACCAACCAACCAACCAACCAACCAACCAACAACATACCCACCACTGATCCCAAAGGCGGAGAAATGATATGAAATAGGATGGCTTCCTTGCTCTCATCTCCACTGAGGACAGAACGAGAGGAGATGACTCTCCAGTTGCTGCCAGAGGTGGGGAGAAATTACCTTGAGGAAGGAGGGCTTTGAAATGTCTGACCACAGGGACATTGAGACTGTCATTCCCTAAGAGAAGAGGGGTGACTGCAGCAGCTGAGCAGTTCCCCAGGCTGGGATGTCTGTGGATGCCGAGAGCAGGCTGGGCTGAAAGGAATAGTGAGGTTGGCATTGTCAAGGTGACCCTTCTGGCCAGATGACACACAACTTTAAGTATGGGCTCAGTCCTGGGAGCGAGGTCGAGCAGCCACATACCACATTCCCAGGTCCTCGTGGGCTACTTACTGAAAAACAGAGAGGGGGCGCCTGGGTGGCATCGTTGGTTAAGCCTCCGATTCTTGGTTTCAGCTCAGGTTATGATCTCAGGGTGCTGGGATCGAGCCCTGCGTCAGGCTCCATGTTTAGTGAGGAGTCTGCTGGACAATTCTCTCCCTCTGCCCCTCCCCTGCTTATGTGCTCGCTCACTCTCTCTCAAAAGTAAGTAAAATTTTTTTAAAAAAGATAGAGATATAACCATCTGGAACATCCGTGGTTGGAGGGGCCCATGTGGGCAATGGGGCCGTGAGGAAGGGGGTGTGCCCACTCCCAGTGGCAGCGCGAGCCTCCAGGGCTGCTGGGCGAGCTCAGTGCTGATTCCTCCCTGCTCTTGCCCATCTGGGCACCGTCGCTGGGCCCGGAGAGGGCCAGTGTCCATCACACTCCAGGGGGGTTTCCTGGCCGTAAGGGCTTGCTTCTGGCTGTCGGGAGGGTTGACCCATCTGGCCTAGACACACCTGCTGTCTGTATTTCTACTCTGAACCCTCAGCTTGGCTGAGCCTTCTGGGGAGACTGGCCCACAATAGGCTGATTCCCCCCACTTGGCCCGTCCTTGCCGCACACAGAGTTCCAGCAGAAAGGGAAACCAGGAAGGTGGGATTTCTGATCGTGTTACATGTTCACGTAACAGGATGTTGGTACAACCAGCCACGTACTGCCACAGAATCCCCGTGGAGCCTGGCAACCGCCCTGCGAAGGAGAGAAACGATCTCCTTAGGGTCGTTTTTCTGAAAAAGTAGTTCGACTCACTTTCTAATACGGATGACTAGCCGAGCTACTTGTATTGGGTAAAGTCAAGTCAAGAGAAACACAGGTGTTCCAGAAGAGTCCAATTTAACTCACCTTCCTATAGATGTCAATAGTCGTACCTTAAGAGTTTACTAAGAGATCTTGATAACTGAAGAACTCCAACACGGGTCTCCCTCTAATTATAACAAGCACTCCGTAATTAATGTTTGCAAGTGTGCTTTTTAGCATATTCTACTGTCTCCAATGAAAGACTCAAAGAAACTGCTTTCCTGAGACCCTGCCCCCCTCCCACCACAGCAGACGGCAGAGAAGGAGGCCTCTCATTGGTAGGAACGAGGAGAGATGATACAGCCACATCTTTAAATAGCAAGTGAAGGCACTTTGTTTAATACCCATGTCCAAGAGTCAATTTCAATTTACTTCAGTTTTCAGCAGACAAAGATCAGATCCCCATGTTCCCATGGAGGAAAAGGGAGGGAATGGCTCTGCCGGTACAGATAATGCTGAGCTCTTCCAACCCCCAAGCCCTGCGTCATGCCCAGACGCAGGCCTCTAGCCAGGTCCCCTCACCCTGCACCCCTGCGGCCACAGTGGGCAGTCCCTCCAGCTAGAGGATTAACCTGCAGGCCCAGGGCCAGACCAGGTGTGAGGCAGAGGGTCAGACCAGGTGCGGTAGTGGGGTCAGACCAGGTGTGGTAGAGAGGCCGGGCCAGGTGCTGTAGAGGGGCTGGGCCAGGTGCAGTAGAGGGGCCGGGCCAGGTGTGGTAGTGGGGCCAGGCCAGGTGTGGTAGAGGGGCCAGGTCAGGTGCGGTAGTGGGTCCAGGCCAGGTGTGCTAGAGGGGTCAGGCCAGGTGCAGTAGAGAGGCCAGAGAGCATGGTGTTCTCTGCTCTCTGAACCTCTGCCCAGTCACCTGGTCTCTGAGCTTCCTCTCCCACTTCCAAAGCTCGGGCATGTAGGGAAGCATCTGGTTGTTCAGATCTGACCAATTCACACTACTTAAGTGCACAAGGTTCTGTTCTGTAATTTCCCAACAACTCCTTGTGGGGCTTCAGGAAGCACCGAGAACCTAAGAAGCTCCACAACCAGGACGAGGCAGGACGGACACCAGGCAGCCCAGGCGTGGCCGGCGTCGAATGATTTCCCGGCACAAGCATACCCGCGATGGATGGGCTCATCTGAAGCCAGGGGTGCAGTGCCACTACATGCTGCCTACCCCAGGCACCGAGGAGGCCCCCAGCACCGCGCTGGAGTCTGAAGGCTCCCCCTCCCCAACTCCCAGTCGGGGAAAATGACGCTGAGGTGGGACAGAGTTCCGGGACAGAGGCGGGAAGCATGGACACAGCCATCCCAGGGCACCATCCCTGTCTCAGAGTTTCACAAACCGCTGGAAGGAAGTCACAGCAAGAACTGAGCCCGAGAACCGGCCCCCGGAAGCGTGCGCTGCGGACAGCACACACACACGCACACGCAGCGAACAGCCCGGCGCCTCATGGGCTTCTCCCCACAAAGACTGGGGACTCCTGCGATCAGGCGAAGCCAGGGGATCAGCACGCCAGGGGCGCTGCTCCTGATTCCATAGGAATGACCCTGCCCAGAGGACCTCGCGGCCCTAGGGAGGCAGGAGGTAGCTGACCCCCGCTGCCCTCCCCGTGTTCCGCAAGAAGGGTCCCATCCCTGGAGGGCAGAGCTGCCTTGCCAAAGGAACAGGCAGCCTGGGGCCCGCCTGCCTGCAGGGGTGGGTGCACCCGTAGGCCACGTGTGGGGTATGGCAAGCTCTTGGACATGCTTGAATGCAGGACCCTCGGAGGTAGGAGGTGGGGCTGACTCCTGGTTTTGCAACTCACGTGGACCGGAGGCTGTAAGAAATGGGGGAGGGAAGAAGCACTTTAACCCCCCTGAAGGACTTACAAGTGAAATTGGGTCTGGCAGCTCTTTTGGGATGATGGATGACCTAAGGCACGGGTTCATGTATCCGACTCCCACCCAAGTATTTCTAACAGCCAGGCAGGGGGTGACGGCTCAGACCACACAGCTGTGTTCTGCTCCGCGGACGGCAGGGAGTGTAAAACAATGCCTGTATGAAGGCAGGGGCCATATCTTTCTTAAAGGGAGCAGCAGCATTTCACAAGAATGTAAACAGAGGAGGAAAATAACTGCCTTCCTTCTCCACCCAGCTCTGCCATCGCCATGTGCCCAGGGGCGGCTGGTGGGCTCTGCAGTGTGGGCGGTCACGGCCATTATGTGTGAACCCACCCTCTGGCCAGGGAGACTGTGTATCGGGCATGGAAGAGAAGCTGGAGAGAAGCAGCAACAGATAAGGCGAACTGGATCCTCGAAGTGTCTGTGTTTGTCTTTCACTTAGCCTGAAGCTGGAGCCTGGCTGCCCGTCGGTACCTCCTGTGGGTATGTGAGATACGTCAACATCCTTTCAATACCCCACTATTTTCCTAAAGCCCTTTGGGTTCTCACTCTGCAACTTGTAGCCAACAGACTCAATAACTAGGCCAAAGCCTGCCCTAGGTGCTCTACGTTGATTATCTAAATTGGTCTAATCTAACCCTAATTCAATTGCAAAACTGATATTGTTATTGTTGTTTTTTTCCAGAGAGGTGAACCAGGGTTCAGAGTGGGCAAGCAACACACCCAAAGTCACACAGCCCTTAAGAGGTTTAGCCTACACGTTCCTAGGCTTTTTCATAGCACGCCCCACTGACTCCTCTGTTTAGTTGACCATCAGGCCTCCTCTCCTGCTTAGGACTCAAAGGACTGAGAATGGCATTAATGCCAGCAAGAGTACCCACTGGGGCACCCCATTTAATTTAATCTTTTCAAGAACCCCACGAGATGGGTACTGCTCTTAGCCCTTTTAGAGACATGGGGCTGGTATCTAAGGCTGCACACGCTCTTCCTTGCCCATATAGCCTTCCATGACTCCCACTATCGCTACTTCCGCTGCGACCATCTCCGTATATTCGAATATCCTTTTCTTTTCCTGAGACTTTAGGCATATCAAAATGTTCCATTTTATATTCTTTTTTTTTTTAAAGATTTTTTTTTATTTGACAGACAGAGATCACAAGTAGGCAGAGAGAGAGAGAGGAGGAGGAGGAAGCAGGCTCCCCACTAAGCAGAGAGCCCAATGCGGAGCTCGATCTCAGGACCCTGGGATCATGACCTGAGCCGAAGGCAAAGGCTTTAACCCACTGAGCCACCCAGGTGCCCCTCATTTTATATTCTTACTTTGAACCTAAGAAATGGTTATTTTAAGTTATGCTACGCACTACTTTTTAACCAAAGCAATACACCTACAAATGGAAGAAAACATCATGTTCAGCAAAATCTAAAGTAATAAATCTCCCCATGTCCGCTCCCTACCCCTAGTTCCACACCTAAGGGGCAAGGTACTTTTCTAAGTTCTAGCTTCTCCATCTCCAGTGGGTACCACTGTAACTTTACATAACTTTAAATATTAATACCTTTGTTTCTTTAATGTATCACACTCTTGATGTAGCTGGCTGACAGCACTGCTGCTTTCTACTGTGCTCAGCCTTGAAAAAGCTGAAGAATTCAGAGTCCTTTCTTCCCACCTCTGCTGTATGAAAGCTGTCCCATTTGGTACTTGTTCTGCAGATACAGCTCATCTAAGGTACATTCCCAGGTCAGTTCAAAAAATGGCAATCCAATAAAAACAGAGTTTACGATAGTGGGATGCTAACGTATGTTCTTTACAAACCAGGTTGCTATTGCTTTAAAGCCTAAAGCTTTAAACTCTTCCCATTTGAAGAAAATGGTCCGAGGAATCAAGGCCCAATGGATTCTTTCTTGATTCTTTCTGGCGTCCGTCTTATCTTCCGGATATTAATTGAGTAACTTCCTTCCTTCCTCACTCTTTCTTCCCTCCCTCCCTCTCTTTCTTTCTTACACATATTTTTTTTAAGATTTATTTGACAGACAGAGATCACAAGTGGGCAGAGAGGCAGGCATAGGGAGAGGAGGAAGCAGGCTCCCCGCTGACCAGAGAGCCCGTCGTGGGGCTTGATCCCAGGTCCCTGGGATCATAACCTGAGCCAAAGGCAGAGGCTTTAAACCACTGAGCCACCCAGGTGCCCCTCTTGTTTCTTTTAACGGCAGTAAATACAAATGTCATCAAATTAACCACTTTAGCCATGTTGAAGTGTATAACTCAGTGGTGTTAAGGTCATTCACACACTGGTGCACTGGCCACCACCACCTTTCCAGAACTCTTTTTCTCCTGCGAAACTGAAACCAGTCCCCCATTGAGCACTAATTCCCATTTCCCCCTCTAGCCCGGTCTCCATCAACCACCACCCCAGCTCTGTCTCTATGGATGTGACTCCTTTAGTGATCTCATGTAAGAGGAATCACACAGGGACGCCTGGCTGGCTCAGTCAGTGAAGCGTCTGCTTTCGGCTCAGGTGAAGGTATTGAGCCCTGCTCTGGGCTCCACGCTGGGGGGGGGGGGGGGAATCTGCTTGTCCCTCTCCCTCTGCCCCCCGCCCCCGCTCACTTGCACTCTTGCTATCTTAAATAAATAAAATATTTTAAAAAATAAGAGGAAAAAAATGCCAGGAACAGATGCCACGTGTTCCTTCTTCATTCTGTTACGGGGTGTCCTTGAGCCGGTGGGTGAATGCTGATAAACTTTGGAGTCTTTGCCATGTGTAAAAGTCAAATTTTGATTTTGTTTCATAACTTCATAGTTTGGCCTGATAGGAAATTCTAGGTCCCAAATGACCTCTCCTCAACATCTCAAGAGCATTGTTCCACTGTCTTCCAGTATCCAGGGCTGCTGCTGGGAAGTCTGATGTTAATTTAATTCTCAGTTCCTTGCAGTTAAACTGATTTTTGTCTCCAGAAGCTCTTACATGTGTTCATCTTTGTTTTGGAGTTTCTAAATCCCACCAAGATCTGTCTGAGGGGGAGGCTTTGTTCATTCACCCGCAGGTTTAGGTGGGCCCTTTCAATCTGCAAGTTGTGCGTTCTCATTAACTTAGATATTTCTTGGCATCTCTACTCCTATTTTACATCTTGGACTTTGTGTCTGTGAACTAGAGAATTGTTTTCTACTTAACTTCCCTGATGACCAGCTTGGCCTTTCATCCAGAATGTTCTTACCGGTCTATTTAACTTGAAAACAAACAAACAAACAAACAACAACTTTATGGCATTCCCACAGAGGGATGCAGTGATGGTGTGAACTGGTTTGACTCACACACAAGGATGCAGTGATGGTGTGAGCAGGTATGACTCACACACAGGGGGCACAGTGATCATGTGAAGGGGTGTGACTCACATGGGGATACAGCGATGGTGTGAACAGGTGTGACTCACACCCATAAGGGTATGACAATGGTGTGAGCAGGTACGAGCTCACACCCACTGGAATGCAGCAATGGTATGACTGACAGGGAGCCTGTGTAGACGTGAGTGTGTACACACACAAATTCACACACAGACATGAGCGGAAACAGCTGCACGATGGCCTCAATGCATGAAAACAAAAATGTGGATCAGTCATCTGAATGCTAAGACACTGGGCTCCCCCCTCACAAAGCCCACCCTGTGTGTCCACACAACACCCTGACGGTGGGGCGGGGCCAGACCCTCATCTAGACTCCGTGCTGGCGTCTCTGACTACGAAAACCAAGCTCCAGCCCGCATGTAAACAGCAGCTCTGAGGGAGAAAGAACTAAGAGGCAGCGGGGGGGGGGGGGGGGGGTGCGGGGGGGGGAGGGGCCAGGAACTGATTTCAAGTAGCTGCTGGGGTCACACATGAGAAATGAGAAAGGCCGGGGAATCCATCTGAAAAGAATTTCAAGGAAATCTTTGCAAGTGAAGTGTTTATAACAGAGCTGGATGGAAACCAGATCACAAAGGGGTGAAGGACAAGGAATTTAGAGTGTGGACTCTAGACTCATGCCCGAGAAGAAGGAAGCTTAGCCTGAATGGCTCAGGAGGAAGCGACAGTGTCTTTAACACCAGCACCCACGGGGCGTCTGGGTGGCTCAGTGGGTTAAAGCCTCTGCCTTCAGCTCACGTCATGATCCCAGGGTCCTGGGATAGAGCCCCGCATCGGGCTCTCTGCTCGGCAGGGAGCCTGCTTCCTCCTCTCTCTGCCCGCCTCTCTGCCTACTTGTGATCTCTGTCTGTCAAATAAATACATGAAATCTTAAAAACAAAACAAGACAAACCCAGCACCCATGAGCAGGCGCAGCCCGTGAGCAGGAGAGAGGGGAGCTAGGAGAGCAGCCCTGGGTTTCCTGGGCACCCACACCAGGTGCACAGGGCACCACCCAGCAGAGCCACAGCAGAGATGATCTCATAAATCACGGTGAAACATTTGGCCCACTTAAGGTCCAGTGTAAATGTCAAAAACTAATAAAATATGTAACTCGGCTAGCAAGGTGCTCAAAGCCTGGGGCCTTCTTTTAATTAATGTCAGATCTGATCCAAGACATTCCCACGACAGATTGGCAGGCACTGGGAGAACCCTCCCGGCCAGCTTCATCAGGAGGCCCCACATGTAGGCTGCCCTTCTCAATCACACGGACGATCCGCTCTTGTGTCTGGCAGATGAAATCCTGGTTTGTTTGTTTTTTTTTTTTATGAGGGAGATCCAAAACAGATGTGGGCACTCCCAGAGCATCAGGGAGCTAAGAGTTAGGTGACAGCAGATGGTGACCAAGAAATTGTTAGTGATTTTCTACCAAAAGAATGAAAAAAAACCCAGGTTATTAAAAATCTGGTTCACGAATCTCTAAAACACACAAACAGGAATGGCAATCAAGAGGAACCAGCATGGATTCATGAACAATTCATGTCACACAAAGTAGAAAACTCTTTTGACGCAAATGTAACTGGCAGAGCAGGGGAAAGCAAGGGATATCCATCGATCACGTGTCTGGATGCCATCATCACTCCTGGTTCTCACCATACCATATGAACCAGACAAAACAATGCATCCTGGGGCGTGAACAGTGAACAGTGTTCACGACTGGTCAAATGACTACACTCAGTAGGTGTCAAGTTCACGAATTCGTGTGGCCCTGCAGGGAGAGCTGAGCCACACGGCTCGGCTATTGCTACTGTCTGTCCAGTGTGAATGTCAATAGCTTCGGTGGGGACACAGAAGGAAAAATTGGGAGAAAACGCAACACTGAGAACACTATATGCTCCGCAGACCCGTGACAGAGAAATCATAAAGGATGGACAATGAGGGAAGACACTTAGCTCAGATATGGCAACTAAGAAAAGCAGGTGTAACATCCCGGACTTGGGAATAAAGAACGGGCCAAGAGAAGACGGAGGTGGCCAGCCTCGGCTCTGTACAAGGAGGTGCCCCTGGTGATCGGAGCTATCTGTACAGACCCACATGCCCAGGAATCAGGGCTTTCCATACCAGAAATGTGTTGGCAGAGGCAGAAAACAGAACCTCAGGGGTGTCACGGTTGATATCGCTACGGGAAGTTCAGATATTTGACGTCTCCGCCAACCCTACATAATACGTCCCTGTATTACTGTGAAACTTCCCATGGCGGCTGAAGTAGGGGAAAGGCCACAGGCCCTTTCTCCGCAGGCTGTGCAGGATTCACAGCAGACTGCAGCTCGGTGGACAAGGGGATTCACGGGCTTAAAACGCCAAATGCCTTTAGGGGGTGCATGTCCCCTCCGGTCCTTGAAGGAGCCACCACTCCCTAACCACTTACGTCTGGCCCAGTCTCAGTCTCTATTCACCGGCCTGACATCGACAGGCTTTTCCTTCTGGAATACTGCTTTGGATGGGCCTTTAAGGTTATGTCCAGTAGGGGACATATTTCCAAATCAGCCCGGCACTGCCTAGATTTCTGGTCAGCAGTCTGGCTCGCCTGCAACCCACCGGGAATGATGGTCTGGGATAGCATTTCCCAAAGAGAATTCTGGGGACTGTGAGGTCTGGTGCATGTTTACAAACAATTCATGGATGTGCCTGTCAAATATATTTGACCCTAAACACACATCCACCCAAATATATATGGTGGATGTATATATGGGTAGATATGTATGTATACACATACACCATATGTATGTACACGTATGAACATATGTGCGGACAGAGGTGTTTGTGTACATGCATACTTCTCTGCATTCGTACATGTATGTATTTAGGTGTGCACATATATATGCACATAAATGTGTGGGTATGGAAGCAGAAGTCTAACCAGTATGCCCATTTTGTGACTCTCCCACAGAAGTAGAGTATGCAACTGTCCCAATGTCTTTGGCCATGGAATCCCTTTTTGCTAGTTTTCTTCGCAGATCCCAGGATATACGGATTTTGTGGAGCCTACTTAGCACACGCTGCTTAGAAAAACAATCTCCATTCTGCCAAGAGTGCAGTGAAGATGTCTGCGCCGGTTGCTCCCTCCTGTTTGGGAAGTTGGGCCCTGGGCTGTAAGACAGACACGCAGCTGTGGTTCCCACGTGGGACACTGAGCAGCTCTGTGGCCATTCCGTGGCTCCATCTCTAAGCCCAGTCCCCTAGAGCCCACACACTATCCTCTCAGAGGTGCTGAGTGTGAAAATGGGGCTGATTTGGCATAAGCTTTGCCCCCTGTGGGAAACAATTTTAAAAATGCCTTGAGAAGTCAGTGGGGTTGATGGGATCACCACACGAGGCAGACTTTCATTTGGACAGAGATAGGGTATTCTTGATTGAGGAAGCCCGCAATACAGCCCCCGCCCCACGGCCACGTCCGAACCAGCTCTGCAGGCAATCAAAACAATGATCTCCCCCGGTGGCTGTCAACTCACACCAGCCCCTGTGCCGCAGGTTGGCTCCACGGTCTGCCCTCCCCCTCTCCACTGGCGAAACCCCCAGAGTATAATCCAGCAAAGGCACCTGCTCGACTTATTTGACAGCTTCTTCTGCTTGAATCTCCTTCAACGGCCACGACCGCCCCTCTGTCACACAGCCTCGTGTCATCTGTTCTGCAGTCCTCACTCCCGACCTCATCTACAATGCAATGCAAACTGTAGTGTGCATGCCCCAGGTACAGTCAACCAAATGACGTCAACTAAAACATACTGACCAAGCTCTACCCCAGGCCTCCCCCAACTTTTCTGCTGAAGCATGTCAGCTTCTACATCTCATGTCCACACCCACTCACTGGCATGGAACACCAGGCCAAACCTGAGAGGAGTCACAGAAGGGGACAGAGATGTCTGCTGAGCACTATTTTTAAGCCCCTTTATTTCACATTTTCAGACATGATCTTTCCAATGACCATGGGGAAGAGATACATATGATCAATGTCTGCATTTTAAACAGCCCAAAGCAGAGAGCAAGTAACTTGCTCCGGGTCTTACAAGACTCCCCACCCATGTCTGGGCAGCCCCAACCATCTGCTCTTCTCCATTTGTCTAACCTCCAAGTGTGGGTTTGGTTTAGAATTTTCAGCCATTGCCATGGGTCCCCAGGGACAAGGAGTTCTGTGTGTTGGCTGATGGCAAGGCCCTTACAAGCACAGAGACGCACTCGGATCAACAGGCACTGAAGGGCGAGGACAAAGCAAGAGGAAGGCAGCTCCCCGCTATTTCCACAACGAGGAGAGGAGAGCACAGGGAATCCGCTGTGAATCAAGGATGAGAGCTCCATTCTGGGGCCAGTTGTGAGTGGGTGTGGACGGGAGATGCAGTGCCGGTCTTCGGAGAGTCTGCAGTATTCCACAGACAACGAGCTGGCAACGCCCGGCCTTCTGGTGAGGACCCCAGGGTCTGTGGAGGAGCTGCTGCTGGGGTTCCCCTAAAGGAGTGGTGTGTGCTGCCATGACCTTGTTCCCTCGGACCCACCGCAGTCCTCCCACTATCCGTATGCAAACACAACGCCCCTCTTCAACGACAGACAGAAAACCGGAGCACCCGTGTCCCACTGCTCGCTGTGGCTCTTGACTTCTGGGCCCAGCTAGACTGTCGCTTGTCTGGGGTGAGGAAAGGGGTCCTGACTCCGGCAGACGTGCTCCTGGCCTGTCTAGGGGTTCTCTCCACAGGCTGTGGCTTTCAGGGGGCTGCTGTGGGGTGGGGGTGGGGACAGTCAGACCAGAATCTCCAGGGAGAGAATTCTCTAGGACGCACTCCGCCCACAACCCCAGAGGCACAGCAAACTCTTCCTGGACAGAAGTCTAGGGACGTGCCCTGTGAAAAGGCTTTCAGTGGGATTTAGATTCTCCTCCATGAACCATGCACCTCCGTCTCCTCCCTCACCTCCAGAGAAAAACCAACATCCTAGATCCACGTTTTCCAAACTGTGTTCCATGGAACACCAGGAACAACTTAAAAAGATCCAGTAGTCAAATACTGGGTTGAATCCTATGAAATTACTGCTACTTAAGCACCATCTTTTTTTTTTTTTTTTAAACTATAAACCAGCAATTTCATCTGGCCCGACCTAATGAGTTCTGAAAACTTGCATAGTCTTCTCTCGAAGATTCAGAAATCATTTCAACATTTTAAAGGCTGTTTCATAGAGTAAACTGCATGGCTTTTTTTTCCCAAACGTATTTGACAACAGAACCCTTTTATTAGGTGACAACCGCTACCTCTCTCAGAACCTCTGCTTTGTGGAACTCCTTTGGGAGAATATTGTCTGGGAGAATCAAAAACAATGAATAGGTTTCTGAGCCTTTTGCAAAGCCGCCCTTGTCACTATCCCATCATTTTTATTTGAATAAAAGGAAATTCACTCAACCATGTCTTACGTGCTTGCTCTACACCCGAGCATTTGCTCAGGACTGGGTACACGCAGGAGCAGGCATGTTCTGGTCAAGAACAGTGCTCTCAGTTGGAACGGCCAGCGTGGCTTGGAGGAGTCAGGGAGGTCTGCGAGGAGTTGTGAGTTTGGAGCTGGGGTTTCAGGGGATTTTTCCAGGTCAGGAGGCTGATGGCCAGTGCCCTGTCAGACCCAGCTCACCTGCTCGTGCCTCAGTGCACTGCCAGAGCCTCAAGGTCGCCAGGCAGTGTGACGACACACCGCTTGCTCCCACTGCCCCCGCCCAGCTGCCCTGGTAAAAGTCTATTCAATTTCATGTGGCTTCAGCACCTGATCTCCTTCAGGTGTGGTGCTATTATGCCACACACTCCCAAGTCAGAGTCCAGCGGGGACTCCAGGGTCACTAGCCACAGACCCCTTTGCCCTCTTCTTGTCCTTCTCTGAGCGTGTGCAGGTATCTGGCTCCGGCAGATCCATGGGGCAGAGGAGGGGCTGTCAGGATGCTGACCTTACGGGGAGGTGGGAGACCATGTAGGGTCTTGGAAACCGCAACACAGAAGGCAGACAGTTTACAGGAGAGGTGCGCTGCTCTGCCCCCTTTGGTTTTCAAACCCTGGACCTTCCTAGCCAGGAAGCTGTGGTCGAAACAAAGGCAAAACAATTCTGTACTTGCCCAGGGGAAAGGGAAATTTCTGCAGCTTAGTGCAACGTTCCCTCACTTTCTCTTGGTTCATCCGTAACCATTATGGAAGGGGACGCTCCGAGTGGGAAGCACAGGAGTGGTTACAGGCCCTTGCCAGCCCACTTGTGCCCTTTCAATGCCCCTCTGCCACCCTCCCCCTGCCCCCCACGCAGCCCCAGGATCTCTCTTGTGCTATGAGAAGAGCCTACATGGCACCACCAGTGAGGCAGCCCATGGATGGCTGGGGCTGGACACCATGAGCAGGGGACAGGGACGGACAGAAGCTCAGGGGAGCAGGAGGGCCCGTTAGCCGACTTTGATGCTCCCAGCCCAAGAGTTTTGTCGGATCCGGCATCCTGGGGAGTTGTATTACATGTATGCCATTTGTAGCCCAGAAATAGGAGAGAAAAATGAGTAACGGGGGTGGGAGCCGAGGCTCGGGTACAAAGTTCTGCAGCTCTGCCACAAAGGGTCACGTCCAGTGAGGGTGGAATCAGGTCAGGCTGGCTGGGGTACCCACCACTGGCGTGCAGGCAACCTTGCCCAGGAGCTCCGGGCAGCTGCGCCAGCCAGAGCTGGGGAGATTTCCTTTCAAATAAAATCACAATAAAAAGCAATATTGCCCTGCAGCCACAAACTTTTAAAAGCAGGTCAACTACAAGCTGGCTATTTTTTTCATCTGGTAATGACATATTTGTCAGTTTTATCTTTATCTCCGCGTTCTAAGGCTCTCCCCAAGGAGAGATTTTCTTTCTTTCTTTTTTTTTTTTTTTTCCTTCCCCTCCAACCTGCAAAGGACAGTGTGACTCAGAACTTGACCCAGTGCTGGCTGCAAGATAATGGAAAATTTTTCATCAGCCTCACGAGCCCAGACACCCCTCCCGCTATCAGCCTGTCCGGGATCCTCCACGGCCAGCAGTTAGGGGGTAGCCGGGGATCACCACACTGCTCAGAGCAACTCTTGGCAGAAGAGGCCACAAGGCCTGATGGCAGGAAGTGGGACGTACATTTAAGAATGAGGGTAAGGACAAGTGGCCTCAGATCATTCACCAGCTGAGCAGCCTTCAGTGAGTCCCTTTTTATGAAAGGGCCTTAGTACTAGGCTGGGGGGTGCGGAGTGGCAGCATCTACCCTCCAAGGTCAGGGTTAGGATGCAGGGACACAAAAGGTGTCCGAAAGGTTTCCAACTATGAAGCACTATGTGACACAAGCCGTTACCGCCAGCCCTTGCTCAGCAGCTCTAAAGATGAAAAGACAATTATTCCCGAAGGGACCTTAGGCCAAAGCTACGGTCTAATGGTAGCCTAGCTGTCACTGGATGGAAGCAAACTCAGGGATTCAGTCATTTTAAACATGTCTTCTGGGTAAAGGTCTTATTTTCCAGTCCCTGAAACTCTTGGCTTTCGTGGGCTCACTTTTCTTCTAGAAAGAGGGGTAAAGAAACCACTTGATCATTCTTTATCTTCTTGTGGACCAAGGGCAGAAGAAGCCACTGTAGCCTGCATCCACCCAGAGAGGCCCCCTGTAAGGCCACCCGTGGATGGGGTGAAGCTGCTCTTCCGGGACCCTCACTGTGTGATGGCGAAGGTGGGCTGGTCAGGAAGTCAGCAAGGCCCACGGGTCACAGACTCATGGCCATGGCGGGCTCAGCCCATTGCCTCCAAGCTCTCAAGGATGGACTCGAGAGGGTCGTGTTTGTGCCGTGGAGGTAACTGGGTGCACGACTCTTAACTTCAGGTCAGGTCCTGATCTTAGGGTCGTGAGATTGAGCCCTGTTTTAGGCTCCACACTCAGCAGGGAGTCTGCTTGAGCCCCTCCCCACTTCAAATAAATCTTAAAAAAAAATAAGAAAGAAAGAAAAGTCACCATTTTAAAGTATACAGTTCAGTACCACTTAGTACATTCACAGTGTTTTATGATCATCACCTCTGTCTGGTTCCAAAACATTTTCATTGCTCCCAAGCCCTAAGAGAACCAGTCACTCCCTGTTCCTCCCCTTTATCCCAGCCCCGACAACTACCAGCCCACTTTCTGGATCTGTGGATTAGCCTCTTTTAAACATTTCATAAATGCGATCACACAAGATGTGACCTTTTGTGTCTGGCTTCTTTCACGGAGATAAGGTTTCTGAAGCTTGCCCATCTTGCAGCATGTGGAGGAAACCCCTTTCTTCTTACAGCTCAGCCATATCCCTCTATACGGAAAACCACATTTTGCTTAGCCTCTCATCCACGGATGGACACTTGGCTTCCTTCCCACCTTTTGGTTACTGCAAATAGTGCTGCTATGAACACCCAGGTACAAATATTTCTTTGAACACCTGTTTTCAATTCTTTGGGGCATATTCTCAGGAGTGGAATTGCTGGGCTGATGGCGACTTTTGAAAACAGGAATCAACATCATTCTCCTCTGCTTTAAACCTCCCAGTGGTGTCCTGCTGCACTTAGGGGAAGTGAATTGAAAACAGAAATCAACATCATTCTCCTCTGCTTTAAACCTCCCAGTGGTGTCCCCATGCACTGAGGGGAAGTGAAAACAGTAATCCGCACATCTGGCCTTGTCCACCTTAACTCCATGTTCTGTTTTCCAGCTACGTGGACTTTGCCAGGAGTCTGGCTTCCTCCAACAGCCTTTAGGCCACTGCTTCCTCTGGTTGGGTCTCTCCCTCTCTCTACTTGTCCTTCAGGTTTCAGTCTTCATGTAACTTCCTCAGAGACGCCTTCCACACCTCCCCCAGCTAGCTTGGCACATCCCATATGTGGCCACCACAGTACCTTCTACCTATCCCTTACCATAGTGTGAATTACATGTTGATTGCAAGGGTTTCTTTTGTTGATCAGCTCAGGAAGGATTTTTTCAGCATCTACACTGGGCTGGAGTTTGCTTTAGGTGCTTGAGAAACGTCAATTAATAAAACAGGCCCCGGGGCACCTGGGTGGCTCAGTGGGTTAAGGCCTCTGCTTTCAGCTCAGGTTATGATCCCAAGGTCCTGGGATCAAGCCCCACATTGGGCTCTCTGCTCCACGTGGAGCCTGCTTCCTCCTCTCTCTGCCTGCCTCTCTGCCTACTTGTGATCTTTGTCTGTCTAATAAATAAACAAAATCTTAAAAAAAAAAAAAACTTAAAAAAAAAAAAAAACCAGGCCCTGCCCATTAGGGGGTCTGCCTTATTTGTAGAGGAGAAAGAGAAGACCAGATTAACAAAGAGATAGAACATAAGGTCAGGTAATGATGAGTGTCTTAAACAATCCAGGGCTGGGAAAAGTATTTCACGGGGAGCTATTTTCAGTGGGATCACCCTGGAGCCTTGTAGAAATAGTGGCTTAGATAAACATTTGTCACCTCCAGGAGACCACGAACTCCGGGCAAGGGGGACCTGTGTGTGTTTCATGTGTCTTCATGCAAATCTCCAGCACCAACGTGAATGCCCAGCACATAATAGGTAAGCGGATAAATGAAATAACCCTGCCCTTGCCGAGGAGCCCTAGCACTCTCTGTCCCCATGGCCACTTCTGGGCCCACAGAGTAACCTGGAGGAATCCCAGAGTCAGAGAGCAGTCTCCAGCCCTGAGCCCAGGACCTTTCCTGCTCCTACCACCATACCCACCCTCCATTCTCTGCGCCTCTTCTCGCCTCGCTAATGCTGGCATATGGCACGGTCACTAGAGCGCCTGGATCCCAGCCAGCCTCTGAGAGATGACCAGGTGTGAGCTAGCAGGGCTGCTGCTTGGTTTCCAGACCAAACTTCTCACTGCTCCCTCTCTCCCCTCAACCCTTCACCACCCACCACCCTCCCTAAATGGCCCGGAGTTCACATGATTAGCTGCTGGCGCGGACTCAGGAAAGCACCTTAGTACCAGGCAGTGAGATCCCGGAGCCCATGATAGCCAACCGCCCTTTGGCCTGTATAGTGCGCCTCCTTCCAGCGTATCTCTCATCTAGGACAACAACAGAGCAGAGGTTCACAACCTTTAAAAACCCATGAGTTATGTACACTGGAACAGTACGGAGACACCTGCTACAACATGGATGAGACTGAAGAGGTTATACCAAGTGAAATAAGCCAGTCACAAAAGGACAGACGTGGTCAGGTTCCAAGTACATGAGGCACCTGGAGAAACCACATTCACAGAGATGGAAAATGGAAGAACAGTTGCTAGGGACAGGGTGGGAGGAGGGGATGGGGAGTTACTGTCTGATGGGTGCAGTTTCGGTTTGGGAAAATGGAAAGATGCTGGAGACAGACGGTGGTGATGGTTGCACCATAATGTGACTGTCCTTAATGCTTCAGAGCTACAGACTGAAAATGGTTAGAATGGCCAGTTTTACGTTCTATATATTTCATCACGATGGAGAAGGGTTCCCACCCTGACATGTGATTGAGTAAATCACTCAGCAAGTTCATTAGGGAGTCAGGATGCCAGTCTCCAAATACTTGGATTTCTAGGTAAGTCATCCTTCTGCTAAACTACAGTGACCCTCAGAGCGCTTCAGGCAGTGGACGGGGAGGCAAAACAGATGCATCGTTTTGGCTCCTAGCCTCCTCAGTCTCCTTATCAACCAAAAGGTTGTGGCCAACACAGTCAGTGTTTTCCTGGGATACCAACTCTCTTAAGAAGCAGTTAGTTCTAGCTTTTTTTCTCCTCTTTCCTTTTTTTTAAAAGATGTATTGATTTTAGAGAGAAAGAGAGTGAGAGCATGATAGGGAGAGAGAATGTCAAGCAGACTCTGTGTTGAGTGCGGAGCCCGACATAGGGCTCAATCCCACAACTCAGAGATCATGACCTGAGCCTAAATCAGAAGTCGGGCTCTTAATTGACTGAGCCACGCAGGTGCCCCACTGTCCTTCTATCAGAATTCAGCACCAGGGCTGCCGGACAGTGCCCTGCAACCAATCTGTGATAACCCCTTGTCTTGTCTCTAACCACCCCTAGCCCACCCCAGAGACATGCTCGGTCTCTTGCTTCTTCCTAAGGAAGCCTCAGCAAACATACTCAGAGCTCTGTCTACCAATCACAGCTGAGCAGTAGAAACCAAAAAAGGGGAAAAAAGAAAACCAGAGATAATCAGTTCCATGTCTTCAAGAGGTTACTGACCATCTGCAGTAGCCATGAAAATGTGTCCCTCAGATCTCCTGCTGCGGGGAGACAGTGACTAGTGGCCCCAGCTGTTGCTTTTCAGAACCCCCCACCGCATCTCCACACCCCCTCCCAGCCCCTCCCAGCCAGTAACTGAGTGTAGGGTGACCAATACAGGATGCAGGGCGCTTCTTAGAGGAATCCCGTGCCTGGAGGATCTGCCCCGATGTTCTCCTGGCCGAGACGTCCTTGGAAGTGTGCCACAGGTAAAGCCTCTTCCTTCCTCATCTCCTTTCACAGGTGCCAGACTTTTATCACAGGCTGAAGGCTCTCCCTACCACCTTCCCCTCCCTCCCCTCTACCCTGACAGCTATGTCCCCCGACACATCTCCTGCATGTCTTTCCCTTCTCGAGGCACCTGCTCCTCGAAGGACCTGAGCTGATAACACCATCACGCTGGCCAGAAGAGAGTGAGGTGCCCAATAAATCAATAAATGCCGAGCAGGACAACAGACACGCTCGGAGTGAGCACTACGCACTTGGAAGAACAGCAAAGACTGCCTTCGATGTTTTGCAGAACTCAACAGTTTGACGTCTACGTTATCCATTCAATAAACGTGCAGCAAGCCCCCGCATATGGCATGTGTGTGCATATCCTCCATTTCCAAGGCAGCCTGGCAGTCTCAGCTGTGTTTTTCACATGAGCAAACCCTAAAAGGATTACTATCAGTGTATAATCTGATGATAACTAATGATGATAAAAATAACAGTCAACGTCATTTAGCTTTTACTCTATGTCAGTTGCTGTTCTATACTTTCCATAGGCTGCTCACCTAAAACAACAACAACAAAAAAGACAAAACAAAACAAACCCCAAAATAGCACTGTGCTTCAAGGAACGATGAGGACCCAGAAGCACAGATTGGTGCAGGGAGTTGGTTGGCGTGCTGTGGTCTCTGGGAGCCGGCCTGGAGGAGGGACCGGGGAGTCACGGCAGTCCCACACCTGCAGCTTCACCTGGCAGGAGGCTGCTTACACTCCTGTGAGTCAGCTTTGCCCTGGGTGACAGAGGCGGAGTTGAGAGGCTCTGGGGTCTGACGGAATATCTTTAAAGTTTCATGCAGCCGCCTCTGCTTTCACCCCGGACGCCTTCAATGAGAAGACATGACAACGGGGAAGAAAGTCCGTGGTGCGGATTCCTAATAAAACGAGACTGTGCTGTAATGGGCCCGTCAGCCACAGCGGAGGCCGACTGTGACACAGAAATGAGAAAAATCCACGTGAGAGTTACAGAGAGAATGATTTTTACCTTTTAGATGTCAGGCGATCAAGGAAAATGTGACATCTCACATCATGTTAATTTTTAAAATGCAATAAACTAGTCATCAGAGAAAGATATGCAGCCGGTGCCAAAGACCTAGAGAGAAAGTGATGGTGCGGAGAGCGCGTCCTGACCTTCAGCCCCGCACGTAGAGAGGATGGCCACTGGCTACTGCTCCATTTCCTGACGACCTTTCTTCCATCTTGACCTGCCATGTCCTTCATGCTTTCCCGCCCCTGGAAATACGAGCATCCAAACACATGGCTCTCTCTTCTTCCGGGTCACTCACCCCCTGGCCTGGGGACACACGCGAGGTAAGAAGCTATTTCCTTGGGCTCTACCCCCTCCCGGTGAGCCCTTTCCAACAACACGGTGCAAGGGTAAAGGCTCACTCAACAAAACTTCACTGCAAGACTGAGCTTCAGGGCTGAGCAACACGGAGTCATTTGGAAAGGGTTATACTTTACTCCTGGGTACCCCCACCCAAATCTGCAGTCATCCTTCCACCTCAGTAAGGGCACGATTTGGGGTTCCCATCCTTCATGCCTTACCTGTTCCTTCCTCATTACACCTGAGCACTCTGTTCCCTTAACTGTACATCCAAGTTCAAGACCTCCCGGGGGCGCCTAGGTGGCTCAATTGGTTAAACGGCCAACTCTTGGTTTCGTCCTGGGTCATGATCTCAGGGTCCTAGAATGGAACCCCTGCATCAGGGTCTGCGCTCATCAGGGAGTCTGCTTGGATTCTCTCTCTCCATCTCCCTCTGCTCCTTTCCTCACTCAAGCTCTCTTTCTCTCTCTCAAATAAATAAATAAATCTTAAAAAAAAAGACCTCTGGAGCTATCCAATCGAACAGTACCGCCAGGCTTAGGACAATGACATACACATTCTCCCTTCATTTTTCTCTAATTTTTAATACCTCCTCTAAGCTCCTTTGGGTTTGGGGACTATGCCTTGGGCATCCCCTACAACTCCATGGCTCTGGAAGCCACACAGTGAGTGTTCAAAACTCAGGAGCAGAATAACCGATTCTGCTTGACAAAATACTGTCCATGGTTCTGGCGGAGTGAGAAAGTGCATGAGGGAACCCAGTTCCCATGTGGTGGGGCTCAGCTGAGAGGAGAGACAGAAAGAGGGGACTTCCTCTGTTTCGCTACCCACACTATAGACCCACTAAGGAACGAACAAAAGAAGGAAGCCAAGGAGTGAAATGAACAGAAGGAATGATGAAAAGAGCAAAGGAAAAGGGGAAGACGGAGGAGAGACGCACAGATATTCTTGGATCTGGAAATGTTGGTTAGAAGCTATGCCTTGGCACAAACGACCCTGAAATTCACCTGGGGAGAGGCATATAAGCCCTAGACTGGTTTGCTGGTGTGAAACGATACCTTCTGTAGACAAGCTGAGACACACGCTCACAGGGCACCATGGCGTCGTGTGCACCGCGGTGTGGCCAAGAGCAGAGGTTGACCTCAGCTTGTGAGCATCTCCACAGCGGCGAGAATGGGACCTGAACAATTCTACCATCCCTGATCTGAGGACCAGAAAACCTTTCCAGGCTGGAGACCCTTCAAGGAGAGGTGGGGGCTGCAGGGGACTGACCTCCACCCGACCCCCGCCAGCTTCTGACCTGGCAGGAGCACACTGGCCCGTGGAGGTAGCCTGGCCTGGGAGGCATCTGTATCGCCTATCGGCCTGGACGTGTAATTGAAAAAGCTAAGAGCAGGGGATGGTATTCGTGAGTCCAGACGTGGGGACCAACTTGGAAGCCAAAGCTGCTTGGGCTCCTCACTAAGCTCTGGGCCTCTGTGTGTCTTTGGTTGCAGAAGGTCACAGAGTCGCTCCCTGTTTCTGATGTCCTCTAGCACAGCCATCCTCCCACGGCATGGGGACTTGGTTCGGGGAATGCAAACAAATAAGGATGCGCTTGCACAGCAGATGGCCAGAGCCAGAAGCCGGGAGCAGACCAGCTCGTGTACCTTGCAGGGACCGAAGCTGTCCGGAAGGGGATAATTACCACCCAAATCTCCATTGTCTTGCTGCACAGTATATGCCTGGCTCCTGAGAAATTTATGACTTAGGAGGGCTTGTGGCAGCTTGTCTTGCCGCCCCAGAAGGGCTTGGTCACGACTTTAGGTAGTAAAAGCACAAGTTTCCAAGCAACCAGATAACAGGTCTTCTGTTACAGCTCCGCGTTTGCAGAACAGCAGCTCCAGAGAGGCATGTAATTAAATTGGCCCAAGCGACATCTCTCCTGGATAACCTAAGACCTTGTGAAGACTGCTTTTCACTAAATAAAGGTAAACTAGTCTCAAGTCATGCCTGGGGAAGAGGCGGGGGTGGGGGGAGGGTGTGTGGCTCCCAGCCTTGCCAGAACTGGGTGTGTCAGCTGGCCTTCGGGATCCAATCAGCCAGGAGGTGACCCCATCCACAGCCAACAAATGGGCCATTTTGTGTGTCCCATTCGTTACTTAAAACAATTAAAAAAGCTTCTTTGAAAAGGAAACACTGCCTCCTGGCTTGAACAGCTCCCTGTCTGGATGTACCTGCACACAGTTACCATTGACGCTAGACTGCTTTATTCTTCTTCCGAAGTCAAGGTCAGGGGTTCATCCCAGGAGCGCAGGATGACTTGGAGGCTGGAAAATACCCCCTTCTTACGCTCTTTGCCCTTCTTTCTCTCTCCACTAGACTTAGGTATGAGACGTCTCCCCTCTGTTTTGCCTCACCCATCCTCTGTTCATGCCTGTGTAACTTGCAGGCACTCGTTGTCAAAGGAGTAATGGTGCCTGGCTACACCTCACCAAAAGAAAGGAAAAACACACACACACACAAAACTAAGCTCCACTTAGTATTATGGGCACCCATTTCTCCTGCTGCCCTACCCTTCTCTTTCCTCCACTCACTTTCAACAGACCCACTTCCAGCCCCGACCCTCCTCTGCGGAGCTCACCCCAAGCAGCTAAGAGCTTCTGTGGCTCTAAGCCTGGAGCCCCTTCCCCAGACTCCAGCCCCTCGCAGCCCAGTTTCAGCACCTGAGAAGCCCCACTAGCCGCCATTCTAGGAGCCGTCCGCTGGCTGGTCCTTGGATGGGGTGACTCTGAATCATCTGCGACCTGCCCCAGAAAGACACCCTGGGATCCGTGAAGGGACACGGAAGGGACAGGAACCCTGTACATGTCACCAGCATGTCGGGGTGACTCTAGTCCCATCAGGCGCATCAGGCCTAGGGCACAACCTGGCAAGGTAAAAAGGCGAACACTCTTGAGCTTATATCTATCCACTGCAGCAGGAAGATCTGTATGTGAAGAGAAGCCTCCAGAATCAGTCTTTCCTAAAGGATTATAGCCTGCAAAGATGATCGCGGCGGCACTGCACCAATCAGATGGGTTTATTACCTGGGGCGGGGGGCAGCTGCAGGGAGCTGGGCTACAAGGTCCTGCTCATTTCAGTGGGTGAACCCTCGAGCCTCAACACATAGGAACCACCTCGCCCTGAGCTCTGGGTTGGACGGATTCTGCCCCAAGGCCCTTATGCCGGTCTGCCTTGATGGACCCACTTCTCTGGAGCCCAGGGATGGGAAAACCCATTGCAGAGCTGGGCTAGAAATGAGGGACGAGATTCTGGCTCTCGCGCTTCTACTTGGAGCTCATCTGCGTCAGATGCTCGCTTCTTTCTAAACGAGCATTGCGTGTTCCCACAGAACTCTGCCAGCCCTCCCCCTGGTACCCTGTGGCTCTATGTTATTTATGAAACTCTCGTTCCCAGGCAGATCCCACAGAGCGGCCACATGTTACGTCTCCTCGGATCAGGCTGGTCTGGGAAGAATTAGGAAATACAAATGGGCCAGCTCCCCGGCTTGGGGGAGATGTGATTACAAACAGCAGGACTGGAACACGCGTTTGCAAATGACAGATGGTGGTGGAGTCACCCCCTCCAGGAAGTCCACTTGGTACCCACCCCAGAAAGCTGCCAGGACCACTGGTCGGGGGGGGGGCCACAACCGTGGCATCCATTCTTCCCCTTCCCATGGTCCTCGACCAGCGCACTTTCCACTTCCCAAAGGCAAACCCTCCTGGGACTGTGCAAGGCAGGCAGTGAGCAAAAGTAGGAAACAGGCTGCTGATAATGTAACAATGAGGAAGAGAGAAGTTAGTGCTCACGGGGCAATCGGCGATACTACACACGGGTGTCTAATTCTCAGGGCAGCATTTTCAAGAAGATGTGTTCCATCCCATCCTCTGGGCGGAGTAACTGGTTCGGAGAGGCGGGGCCACCTGCTGGTCTGGTAAAGCAAGGACCCTGACCCTCACCGGGTCACCCACACCTGCTGGAGTAACAGCTCTGCAGCTGACCTTCACAGTTCATGGGACGTGACCTTTCTCAACCACCTTCTCGTCTGTCATGTGGCACCTGCCTCTGTCTCCAGGAGGCTGGGAGGAGGGCCCAGGGTGACACGGATCTGCTTTGAGGACCGCATTACTGGTATTCTATGGGATGAGGCCCGAATGAACACAAGGACGGCGTCCCCATGGACCCGTGTGCACCGTAAGGGGGGTGGGCAAAGCTTTAGGCCAAATGAAGGAAGTTCGAGGCCCAGGCTTCAGGTCTCACATGGCCTGGGAGGTGACGAGGACTGGGGTAGGGACGGGAAGGGAGTTTGATATTGGACGGGACCCTCTCAGGAACTGTAAATCCTACCAGGGGATTCTACACCCGGGTGAACAGGCTCCCCCTCACCCAAGAGTCACATGCACCCCGAGGCTCAGCACGTGATCGTACTGGGGATCAGCGTGTCTGCAGAGGTAAGGAGTGAAGACGAGGCTGTCATGGACTAGGGTGGACCCTGGAGCCACCAGTGCTGTCCTGATGAGAAGACACCAGACCCTGAGAGAAGCCGGCCACGTGAGCTCGGGCAGAGATGGCAGGGGTGCATCTTAGGGGCCACGGACTTGCTAGCAGCCCTCCGAAGTCCTGAAGAACCGGGGGAGGCTCACCCCCAGAGCCTCTGAGAGGAGCGTGGCTCTGCCGACACCTTCACTTCAGGTGCCGGCCTTGGGACTGTGGGAAAACAGACCTTCTGTTCGTTTAAGCCACGCGGGTTGGCAGCCGTAGGAAACGAGCACAGACAGTCATGGAAGTTTCTGGAACAGGCTCTGTGCTTCAGATACATCAGCTCCTTCATCTGACAAGGGAGACTGTGTCAGAGCCACATATCACAGAGAAGACCTGAGGCTCAGAAAGGCGTCGGAACCCGGCCCAGTTCATCCGGTTCTGCAGACACGGCGGGACTCGAGGCCTGATCCAGGGCCTTGAGCTCAGCTGCCGGGCCTCGTGGCCATGGGGGGCCACCTCTGCCTCTGTCCCGGCCGGCCTCGGCCAGCGACCAGTGCCCACGCCCCGTGCGGGTGGAGAGAAACTCAGTGACTCAGACCCACAGGGGAGTCTTACAGCCTAATGAACGCGGTTTTCCCTGCAGCGGGGCGTCCGCCCTGAAGCACGGATCTTGTTCTTTATGTTGACACAAGTTGTTCTCAAAGGCGACCCTCATTTCTCCACATCCTTAATTAAACTTAATTTCTGCGCTGATGACTCAGACCCATCCCGGAGCTATCCCTTACTGTGTGCGGACGTGAAACACGATGGGCTCGGACATCCGGAGGGAGGAGGGACATCAGGTCCCTCATTAGAGCCACTCCCAGCTGGCCTGTCTACTGAGGTGGCATCTGCCTGAAGGACACATGTCATCGATTTTATGTCCCGTTCGTTGTCATTAGGGTATCCGCTCTCCTATCTCACAGTGGCCGGGAGATTCACACGGAGCCAGACCTTCCCCGTTCATGACTCGTTTGGTTTTTCTTCTTCATCGGATAAAAAGGTTCAGGGAGTGGGTAACCAACTCTTAGAGCTGAGCAGAGACCCAGGTTCTCTTACGGGTCAAATCCGTGTGCTTCCAGATTTTTCTGATCTCTCTCTTGGAATGTGGAGGCCTCTTATCCTTAATTTCCTATTATCCAGCAGCACTCACGATGGAAGAATTTTTACTGCCACCCCCCAACCTTGCTGGGCTGCATAAGCACCCACTTTCTGGGGCAGACGATGAATCATACTGGGCTCGAAGAATGAAAAACAGGTGTTTGCTTGGTGTCCAGCAGGTGGCAGGTTGGCCCTTGGAAGGCACTGGGGGGCTGGCTTACAGAGCCCCCCCCCCCCCAATCCTGGGACACAAGAGTTATTTAAGAAGCTCTGGGCTGCCTTCTACTTCTCCAGCACAAGCACTAAGGAGATGGTCTGTCTACCTGTACCAACCCTTCACCGCACACAATGCAGCTGCTGGGGAAGAATCTGCCCCCCACCCCCACCCCAACACTGTCATGGCAGCATCTCAGGTTCAAGGGGAGAGTCACATCTCCGGTCTCTCTTTTAATTGCCTCAGTCATGCTGAAATGGGTAGTCCCCAGAGTGTGTCCCAGTGGCACACATGGTCCATCAAGAGGGGCATCCAAACCCAGAACTGCCTACAGACCGGGGCCACCGAGCCTGCTCTTGGCCCTGCCTGTACCAGGACTCCTCCTAAAGTGTCCTACAGCTCTCCCCTCCAAAGAGGACAAGGAATCCAGGGTCCTGGTACACAATGACTTATGGGCCACACCCCTTCTCCTCTGAATATGTGGCAACAGGAGGTCCCGTTCCCATAGGCCCAAGGCCCAAGTGCAAGGCCAACATGGACCTCTTTCTCACAGTGGTTGAGCAGTGACTATCCTGCTGGTGCACCCCAGGCCTACCAAGTGTCCAAGGTGAAGGAGGGTTGAACCCTAATTTTTTTTTTAAGATTTTATTTATTTATTTGACAGACATCACAAGTAGGCAGAGAGGCAGGCAGAGAGGGGGGGGAGCAGGCTCCCTGCTGAGCAGAGAGGCTGATGCAGGGCTCAATCCCAGGACCCTGGGATCATGACCTGAGCTGAAGGTAGAGGCTTTAACCCACTGAGCCACTCAGGCGCCCCTGAACCCTAATTTATTTCAACCCAAACAGTTTGTGGACTCTAACAAAGCAAGCAAAAGAGAGGAAGAGCTCTGAGTGGGCCAACCCTGCTCAGAAAAAGAAGTAAGGAGAAACTGATTTCACTACATGGTAAACGCTTGGCCCAGCAGGCCTTCTCCTGGAACGCCTCCCAGGCAAGACCGCCTGTCTCCTTGGTCTGAGGGCCGACTTGCATATCCCCGAGCTGGGCAGAGCCAGCTGTCAAGAGGACATACTGCCTTCCTGAGAGGCCCAGCAAGAAGCATACAGGACATTCCATTTTGCTTTAAGCGCCGACAGTCAGGAGGAAAGGGGCAGTGTTCGCTGGGTGGGGGACCACTCCACATCCCCTCCAACCCGGCACTGTCCTGGACGCGCTGGGGGCAGGAAGCATGCGAGTTCATGGCTGCACGAACTCCTTTGTGAGATCCTTTATGAGATCAGCATTGTTTCTCCAATGTTTTTCCTAAAGCTTCTGCTCCCCATCCCACACTCACCATCTTAGCGCGAGCTCTTAGCAGGGTCCTGGCAGGGACCATCCTCTGGGTGGGCTCGAGATGGGCTTCTCAAGTTTAAGAGCTGGAAGGCTCCCCCCAAGGAGGAACTGGAAATTCGAGCAAAGGACCCCACCCAGCATGCCTGGTCTTCCCTCAGTGCTCCCTCCTTCTGCGGTGTTTCCTGCCTCTCCTGAGGGCAACCCCTGATTGCCCGAGCCGGACAGGGGCCATTTTCAGGGACGCCCTCTCCCCGGCTTCCTGCCCCTATAGACCGCCAAGCCCAGTGCATGCTGACTCGACCCAGCAGTCGCCCCTAAGAGCGTGACTGGGGGATCCAGTCCCTTCCTCCTCCCTCCCGCTTCCCCCCCTTCGCCAGGAGCAGAGTTTCGCTGAGTACAGGGCTGTCAAGCTCAAGACTTTAGTTCTAGCCTCCTTGGTAACTGCGATAAAGGATATAAACTAGCAAAACACAAACACTTCTATCTGACATAAGGCCCTGCATTTCAGGGGCCTGTGAGAGCCCCTCAGCCAGGAGCCTACATGACACTGGGGCTGTTTAACTTCTGGCCGAATCGTTGCCATGGCTTCCCAACCTCCTTTCAGACGGTGTCTCCCCATGACGCTGCCCAAGGGACCTGCAGGAAGGGCCGGTTCCTGCCTGTACGGGAGAAAGCCTCCCATGCATGGCACAGGACACCCTCCGGAGCTGGGCACAGGCCGTCCCCCAGCCCCACCTTCCCTCAGACCTCATTGCTCCGTGAGTCCTAACCGTTGGCGGCCACAGGGTGAGCTCGGGCTGCCTTACTTCTGGCCGACAGCGCTCACTGTTCCTCACCCGCTACGAGGAGAAGATTCTCCTTCTTCTCTACTTTTCATCCCCCCTAGACTCAGCAAAGATGTCCCTACTTCCAGGGGACCCTCTCTGGCCTTCCCCCCACCCCTCCTCTGTGCCACGCCCCCCACATGATCGCCCTGATCTGGGGGATCCTTTCCTTGAGGTACGGGGAGCGTATCTCATTAGCTTTTTGCAGCAAAGTGCAGAGGGGGACCCACCAGTCGCCTGCTCAGCCGATTTTAACCGAAAGCGGAGGGAGGCGGAAGGGATGGGAGGTAGGAGGTGCACGTAACAGGCGTTTATAAGGTGTCACTGAGAGGCCCCGAATATCAACCGGATATTATACACGAGGGAAAACAGATCAAGGACCACATGTTTCTTTCCCGGGGAAATGAACTGTTTTGACAGGAACCGAAACTGAGCTTACGGCCCGTGAAGTAGGCCCAAGGTTTCAGCACGTTGAGTTTGAAGCGTAGAACATTCGGATGCATCCGCCCCAGCCCAGTAGCTGGAAGGCAACCAGCACAGGACCTGGACCAGGAGAGACAAGTTTAAATGGCAGACATTGATTTGGGAGTAATCAACCTCCAGGCAGTCTGAGACCGCGGCGGCAGATAAAAGTGCTCAGGACGCGACAATAAATCCAGAGAATTACAGATCAGATCAAATAGAACGTGAACTTCTGAAAGGCAGGCGGAGGACCCTCTGCGAAGGGA
Organism: Mustela nivalis; assembly: GCF_964662115.1. Classification (NCBI taxonomy): domain Eukaryota; kingdom Metazoa; phylum Chordata; class Mammalia; order Carnivora; family Mustelidae; genus Mustela; species Mustela nivalis. Next base: position 54,628,214 of record NC_139036.1, read on the forward strand.
AGGGAGAGGGCACGGGCAGGGAACGTAAGTGGCCGAGTCAGGATGTGATGGATGGAAGAATTAGGAAGAGAAAAAAACAGTCATGAGGGCAACTTTTCCAAAAGAGCTAGGTGGTCTCGTGCCTCCCCAGCCCCCCGTCCGCCGGTGGGGAAAGGCTCTGTGGAAGCCTGGGTCTTTCAGGAGCCTGGACAGGCGCAGCCCATGACTGCAGGTTGGGTGGAAAGCAGAAGCAGGTGGGGTGGGAACACGAGGCTGCGGGGGTCACTCTGGGTAGCGAGGACGAGCAGAGGAGATAAGAATGCAGCGTTCAGAAGGGCTCTGAAGACCAACAGGGGAGAGCAAACACATCCAAGAGAGGGCTTGTCACCAGAAAGTCAACGCAGGGAACACAGCCGGAGGGAGCATTTTCTAGGGTGCTGAGCTCCTCTGGAAAAGTCTGGAGACGGAAGGAAGCAAGGAGATAAGATGAGGCTTGAGGAGCAATGATCCCAAGGATGAGCCCCGCTCCTTCTTTCCCCTTCTTTCTTCCTCCTTCCACCTTCCTTCCGTCTTCTCTCCCCGCCCCCCTCCTTGCTCTGAGGCTACAAGAGCTGTGTGCAGGCTGACGTAAGAAGCCAGAGAAGGAGAACGGATGAGGCAGGAAGAGTAACTCACCAAACCTGGGAGAGAGAGAGAATCACGGGAGGATGGCGGGAAAGCCCACAGGCGTGTGCAGGCAACAGCCCCACAGTAGTCGGGCTTCTCCGGCTCCCAAGAGGAGACAAGGCTCCAAGAGGAGCAAGGACTTCAGTGGAGGCGTCCGGGGTCTGCTGGGAGGGAGGACAAGAGCCAAGAGGCCAAGCACAGGAGGGCTTCCTTTCCTTCCATGCCTTTTTTTGCGATCCCAGATGGACCGGAAGAGCTGGGCAGCGATGTACGAATCTGTGGCTTCCCGGCTCTGTGTTGTCACTCAGAAATGCTAAATGCATGTCACATCCAGGTACGAAAAACACTTCGAGCCAGGAAAATAGATTAGCACGGCTGGAAATGATCTTTTATGCTCCAAGAATGTTTAATTGGATTGACTGAAGCCAACTCTTCAGGCTACTGAATATTCATCTTCTTTGCCTCCTCCGATGAGCTCTTTCCCTAAGCCGTGGATCAGAATGATTGGAAACCCACAGGGAGCTTGAAAATACCCTCAAAGGGTGGTGTGCACGTGCTGAGGGCTTTTGGTATAAACTCAGATCCTGGCAATTTACTGGGTGGGGAACCAGGAGTCAGGGCCCAGGCACCCAGCTGGGATCTGAGGGACACAATACCCCACCCCATCTGCAAACATATGGGAGCTTCCGTGAAGACTCTGAGTATGCCAAGAGAGCCAATGGAAAGTTCTATTCTTAGTTAATACTGTAACTACAGATGCCTTGGATCCTGGCTCTTCCAGACAATTAACCTACAGCCTGTGCCAGAGGCATTTTTACATTTGTCTTCCTGTCTTACTGTAAATAACCCAATTTCAAAGGCAAATGCTCCATCCAGACTCCCACATACGTCTTATTTTATACATCCCATCTTGCCTTTTCAACAAGATAGGAAAGGAGTCCTAGATGCCGAAGAAAGCCCCCTCCCCTGTGCCTCTAAATGCTGAAGTGGTTACAAGAACAGAAGACGTGAGGAGGCACTCTGGGGTATTTTTCCAGATTCGAACACACCCAGGATATTCCTCGAGGACCAGGCAGAGCCGCGTCTTGATCTGTCTTGGACCCCTTCCTCCTATAGGGGTAGGAGGTGGAGGCGCCTCCGAATGGACAAGGAGATTAAGGGGTGGGGACGCCAGGAGCTGTGACGGGTGCTACAGAACCGGGTCCCAGAGGCAGCCAGCCTCTCTCTACATTTAGGATGGAGTGCAAGAGATGCGGTATTAGCTTCTCGGGACAAACGCGCCTCAAGAGACTCTGAAATGGCAGACCTCCAGCCTTTACAATTTGTCCCCTTCGCCATAACCAACCAAAGTCGCCAGGCAATTCTCCTCTTTTAAGTTGAAATCTTGGAGTTCTGCAGTGGTTTCCCCTTCTCTTGGAGCGCTTCCTCCCAACTATGCAGACCATCATACACTCAGCCAATAGTATCTGTTGAATCTTGGCAGTAAAGGTAATATGAAAGTAGCCAAAATCAAGTATGCAGAGAATCAAAGACTCTCCAGCTGAACACAGCTCCGCAGGGGTATTTCTGCCCAAACCAAAGTCACCGTGTACCTCTCCCCTCGCACACCCCGTTCCCCTCCTGGGATGCACTGCCTCCCCCAGCTGACTCTTCTCCCCCTTCCCTGGGCCAGTCCTGCCATCCGGTGCTCTCATGGCACCTCTCTGCTGTACATCTCTCAGGGGTGAAGATTCACATTTATTTGCACGATTCTTTAATTAGCATCCCCCTCTCCACTGAACTATAAATCTCCATTAGGGCAGGGACAGCATGTTTTACTAACTGCTGCATCCCTAACATTCCGTTCAAGTGACCTTTAATTTATGAGTCATTGTTTCCCCAGCATTTTGCAAGTCAAGTCACCTTGAAGTGCATCCTCTGGGCCTGGGACACTGAGGTCCTCTCCTCACTGGTTAGACCCCAACAGGCCCCCTGGGCCATTTCCTCCATACCCCCCGGATCCCTCAATCAGAATCGTCCTGACCGAGCCCCGTTCTAGCATCCACTCTGCAGCAGGCTCTCCTGATAGCTCGCTGCCATTACTTCTGACGGAACCCCTCCTTTCCCTGTCCCCATGTGCAAAGTTTCCTCAAGTGCTCTTCCCATTGGAGAATGACACTATGTTGGCATCCGGAGCGTTTCTGAAGATTAGTTACTGTTCATCCATTTTCTTTGTTCTTTTTTTAAAAGATTTATTTATTTTTAAGTAATCTCTACACCCAGCGTGGGGCTCCAACTCACAACCCCGAGATCGAGAGTCACACGGTCTACTGGCAGAGCCCACTGGGTGCCCCTATCCATTTACTTTTACATAGAAAAGAAAAAAAATCAAAGTCAAGGCAGCTGACTGCTTTCACACCAGTCGGCACCTCCCCTTTATGCTTTCTACCCTCAATTTTGCAACTCCGTTAGCTGTATCGCTTTTTCAAGTTCCATTTTTTTTTTTTTTTTTTTTAAGAAGGCATGCTCCGTAACCTGACCCTAGAAAAGGAGAAGAATGAGACACCGATGATTTTGAGGCACAGGACGGCTTATCATTCCAGCGGCCAAACAACGGCCCCATCCCAAAGCTGATGGAAAGGACATGCATCAGGGAGCGCACTGGACAGGAAATCTGCCCCCCAACCCCCACCCCCACCCCAAGCAGAAGCCCCTGACGACACCAGAGGCAGAGACCCTGATCCCAAGCACTGGGACAGGATGCTGCATGAAGGCCGCGTGCAGAGGGAGTGCAGAGGGAGTGCAGGGCACAGCTGTCTCACTCTGGCCCGTTTTCTCTTGTCTCTCCCGATGGCAGTATCTTCGTGTGACTGAGTATCGAGCTCTCGGGGGTCAGCCTTCCTTTTTCCTCCTGGTCTCCGGCAGAGACAAAGACTTGGCGGGCAGAGCAATATTCTACCCCACCCACACCACAGAATCTCTCCATATTTGCTATCACCTTTGCACATATACCAGGGGACCATGGAGAACAGTACAGGACTGGCCACCTTGAAACTTGAGTCAGAGAAGGATCTATTGAGGCAAAGGAGGTGTGAGATGAAGGATGGTCCCAGAACTGGATGTAGCAGCAGGTTCAGTGTCATCAAGGTGAGAACCACCCCCGAAGCAGGCCTACAACCCGGAAGATAATGGCGAGCCCTCCGATTCCACCCTTTCGCTCACAGGAGCAATGCTAAGTGGCAGATACCGGGTAGTCTAGACATGTGGCCTAAAACAGCAACCCGGGCAAAAGTCACCCTCACTCTGAAGCATCTGAATTAGCTGTAAGACAGAAGCTTTTCCCTCCATGGGAATCTATGGAACCTCATTCCCTGGGGAATAAAGGCATCGCCCTCCAGAAGTCCACGCCAGGTATTCGAGCATTATTGGAGAAGGGGGAGACCCCTGCTGACAGGTACAGGCTGCCCACCATGCTGAATAAATCACAAATGAACCTGACCAAGGTTCACCTTCCACGTCTGCTCTGACGAACCGAGGTGCCTGTGCAGGGAATCTGACTTTAGGTTGGTTTTTCTGCCATTCCCCACAGGGCAGAAGATTAGGCTGGGGGAAATCAGGCTGCTGTGATGAAACAAGTCTACTCCTTGCCAAAGATTCAACAAGGAGACAGGACTGCACTCTGCGCCAGGAAGCCTGACTACCTGTGGCTACACGGAGAGGAGTAGGCAGTTACGAACTGGGGCGAGTCTCTGTTTATTTTCCTCCTTCTGTAGATCAGAGCACTGAGGACCAGGCAGTGCCAACGTTTCCTGTACCCCCAGGAGAGCAGACTGGTACATCCGGGACTCTGGGCTGGGCTAATCCCAGAGGTTTTGTTTTATAATTTTTTTTTCTAAGATTTTATTATTTGACAGAGCGTACAGAGAAGCAGGGGGAGTGGCAGAGGGAGAGGGAGAAGTAGGCTCCCCACTGAGCTGGGAGCCTGATGCGGGACTTGATCCCAGGACACTGGGATTGTGACCTGAGCCGAAGGCAGATGCTTAACCAACTGAGCCCCCAGGTGCCCCCCTAGAGGTTTTGTGACTGTGAAAAGACTCCATCCTGATTGCCTGTGGCAAAGCTCAGACAAACAAAAGTGCAGAATGCACACAAAGTGACGTAACAAGCAGAACCTGGCAAGGAAGCAGGCGGCCCTCCCTCCAGAAAAAACAAGGGCGCAGGAACGGAGACAGCAGGTGGCGGCACGCGGTCCCCGGCCAGCAGGTTCTGTACACCGTGGAGAGACCCACAACTGCATGTCCAAGGAGTAGATAGGTCATACGACGAAAAGCTGTCTTTCAAAGGTAGTGACAGACTTCGGAGATTTCTATCGCATCTACGCTTTAAACGAGGGGGACACTGAGCAGCAGGTGCCATGGAAGCTGGAATGCAAACAGCCGGACTTGGTCCCTGTAGTCACACAGCCAAGTCAAGGACAAGTCCGGCTCCCTCACTGGTGGATCTCCCCATGAACCTAGAGGTTCTCCAAGGGGGGTCCCCAGATCAGCAGCATCAGCACCATAGTAACTGGTTAGAAGGACAAATTCTTGGGCCTCGTCCCACACCTAATGAATGAGCGCTCCAGGGGTGGGGTGCACCGAAGCTCCCCAGGTGATCCTGATGCCGCCCCCAGTCTGACAACACCTGTACTAGGTCAATAATAGTGTTTCCTGTGGCCCAGGCATGGTTTCAGGTGCTTTACAGATACTGACGCCGTTCAGTGCTCCCAGCCACCCTACGAGGGACGTGCAAGGACAACCTCTCACGGAGAAGGAAACTGAGGCTTGGAGAGGCCAGACTGTTCTCACAAGGTGCTCTGACCACCTCCTCTTCACCTGGTCGTGAGGGAGGGGTTCCTCACCTTACGTACTGGAACAAACACAGGACACTGGCCGCTGGACACAGATTCACAGCAGCTCATTCATCACATAGGCTCAGAGCCAGGGGAGGGGGACACCACCTGCCACAAAGGGCGACTTAGGGGCTATACTCAGGGACAAAGTCCGGCTTCATCAGGATAAGAGGGGGCTCTGGACTCCGGCCGGCAGACGTGTGTGCAGGCAGGCTGGGGACCAGGCAGAGAGCAGCCCAGCTGGCTGGGAGGGGCGCCCACCCTGCAGGGTGTGGAGCCCATCTAACGAGAGCAGGGAAGTCACAGCTAGAACTCTGGAGCCCTGTCAGGCTCGGCAAGGTCAGGGTAGCACGCAGAACCTCAGGCTTTCATATACAAAAGGTCACGTGGCGGGGGGGGGGGGCAGTGTTGGGGTCAGAACCCAAGCCCAGAGGCACCGGAGTCCCCATCAGCTTTCCCTGAACCACACTGCACATGGCTGGTGGACTCGCCATGATCCCTCCTGGGCCCATGCGCACTTGGTAATGCAGCTGGCCATGTCGGGCAGCTGTGGACACTGAGGTCCAAGGTCTCCCTCCACAGAGTCTGGTGCCCCATCCATGGTGGCTGCAGTTCCTCCTCGCCCCTCCACACACCCTACTGCAGGTCGGTAAGGGCATACCTACTGTCCCGTGGGTGCTGCAAATCCTTCTTGCTGGCCTGTGCTCCGTGCCAGGCATCCCCAGGCAACATTAGACAACGGGGCCCCAAGAAACTCCCAGCCGAGATACACACAGAGCTTTGGGAGAAAAGGGGGCCTCAGTTCATCTCCAAAGTGTTGAGACCGGCCCTGCAGCCTGCAGGCCCCAGCGTGTCAGTGGAGGCCCTCACGGGGGATGGAGAAGGTTGGCCATTTGGGGACGGCGATTCTGAGCTGGCTCAGTGGGTTAAGCAGCTGGCTTCAGCTCAGGTCATGATCCCGGGGTCCTGAGATCGAGTCCCACATTGGGCTCCCTGCTCAGCGGGGAGCCTGCTTCTCCTTCTCCCTCTGCCTATTGCTCTGCCTACTTGTGTTCTCTCTCTCTGTCAAATAAATAAAACCTTAAAAAAAAAAAAAAAAAGAGGCATCCACTTCCAAGATTTTTCTGGAATAAACACATTGCCAGCCACACAGATGGAGAGCCAGGCCACCTTCCCACAGCGAGACTCCTGTGTTTTACAGATCCTGGTTAGTGTTGATGTCCGGCCATTTGGGCGACTGGTCTTTCTCTTCCCACACTTTAAATTCCCGCTCTCAGGTTTTAAATTTGCCAATAAAGAGTGAACCCGCAGAGCCCTGGGCCCCCTAAGAGCAGAACCCAAGGCCCAGTGCCCAAGGCGCTGGCTCTCCTACCCTTACTAGCTCTCTGCTCTCCCTCTCTTCCCACGCCCCCGCTCCTGGTCGCTAGAGGGCTACCTAATTCCCCATTTATTATTTTATTTATTATATTATTAATTATATCAGTAATTAATAAACCTCTCTCTTAAAAGGTTCCGGATGGTTACTGCAGAAAAGCATCTTGCCATCGGTAAGAGCTGCAAAGGCTAGTCAGCCGCCGCAGTGCTGGTTACGGGGAGATCGTGACTAGCGCAGGACCGGATCCTCTTCTGTTGGGTCGCAGGCAATCACTTCTCTAGTTTGGTAAGAAAATCCGGTAATGCTGCTCTCCTTATGAAAACCTCGGCTTCTCATTGCTCACAAGGGTGGCAGCGTAGTGTCCCTGAGGCGCTGGTGTCCTGTCCTCCCCCTAGATCCCTGGTTTCCTTGCCAGCCACTCTCTGCCCCTCCTTCTCTACTACAGCTAACGAGCCTCCTGTTCTCTAACTCCGCCTCACCATACTCCTTCCCAGTGTAGGGCTCCTCCGGGCTGTGCCCTTGGCCTGCCCCCCCAGTCACCTCCTCACCTGGTCAATTCCTTCACTGCCCGCGGGGCTCTGTGTAAGTTCCACTTTCCTGAGCAAGTCCCCACTATCAACCCCTTCTTCTTTCTGCCTGGGTTAGTTATCTATTGCTTTATGCCAAGGCACCCCAAAATCTAGTGGCTTAAAACAACAAATATTTATGACCTCACACAGTTTCCGTGGGGTGGGGTGGGGAAAGAGAGGCCCTGGACATATCAGCACCCACACTGGACACAATGGATGGACACCCTCAAAATTCTGGGGAAAGAGGATTTCCAACACCGAACAGAATTCTACACACAGTCAAAAGTGAGTCCACACAGTCCAAAGTGAGGGTGTAAAAAGACTTTTCAGGAAAGTGAGGTATCAAAGAATTAATCTCCATTATACCATGTGTTAATTATCTATTACTGGGTAATAAATTAGCCCAAGACTAACTGTATGTCTTATCTCCTGGCTCTGAGGGTCAAGAGTTCAGGAGTGGCTTAGCTGAGTGGCTGGGGTTCAGGGCCTCCCCCCATGAGGACACAGTCAACACAACTGGCCAGGGCTGTGGTCACCTAAAGGCTAGACTCAGTTGGAGGATCTCCTTCCAAGATGGCGCCCTCAAATGGCTGCTGGCTGGAGGCTTCCATTTCTTACCACATGGGTCTCTCCACAGGGCTGTTCATGATGTGACAGCTGGCTTTCCCCAGAGCATGTAATCCAAGAGGGAAAGAGATCAACTAGAGCAGCCAAGATGGAAACTGTACAGACTTTGGATGACCTAGTCTCCAGAGTGGCTCACCATCACTTCTGCTTCCCCGCCTTGGTTAGAAGCTGATCACTAAGTCTGGGGCTCCCCTTCCACAGGAAGGAGAATTAGGCTGCACCTTAAAGGGAGGAAAGTCAAAGAATTCATGGACAAGTTTCTCAAGCGGCCACACCTTCCTGGCAGGGGAGGTCAGAATTCCCTGCTCAGTGGCTCAGCAGTCACACCATACCACGCTTCTCTGCTTCTCACAACTTGTCGCAACGGCATGGAACGAAGTACGTGTGTGATTTACAGGGTGCGGTCTCTCTAAATACAGGGTTCCATGAAGTCAAGGACAGTAGGTCATGCCCCTGGTAGATAACACAGCACTGGGCACAAAATAAGGGGTCAACACAGATTTCTTGGACGGTTGAAAAAATGAACGAGTGACTGAATGGGACAGATGACAAAATGCGAGGGGAATGGGGAAGGAGGAGAAAGGAGACACAGAAAATGACTAAAAGAACGACGTAAAAACTGGGATGACTTTGATAGAGTGCAAGGGTCATGTCATGAAATGCCATTCCACGCCGAGCAGCAGGCCCGTCAGCCTTCCTGTCTTCTGACCAGCAGCTCAGATGCGCTGAGTGATGAGGAGGGAGCCCTGGGCTCAAGCTCAAGCAGCAGGAGGTGTCTCAGCAGGCCTTTGGGAACAACAGAAAACCCCTTTTCCAATACATGAGACAGGAGTCTGGAAGTCACATCTCATTCATTAAACGAGGCTTCCACCCTCCTCCTCCTGGTAGTGGCGGGCTTCAAACGCACTTGCTCCCCTCCACAGCACCCAGTGAAGCCAGCCGGTGGGCGTGCTGTGCCCCCTTTACTCTGGGTTGCCCCATACGAATGGGGGCTCGCCTCTGCTGTTCCCAGCATCCTTGCCCCAGACTCTTGGAAGTACGCCCTCCCCGGGAAGCTGGGCTGTTATCGACAATGAAGCAGCAGCCTGTGATGTGGCCTCTGCAGGCAGAGCCTTCTACCTTCCCCTGGGGAAATGCCAGAGGAGACGGAGGGCAGGAGGCGGAGGTGGACGGCGGCAGGGAGAGAGAGGGCAGCACGGAGAACGTACTGGAAGCGGAGGCTGGGAGAACAGAACCCGGACCCTGGAGAGTGTGGGGGTGTGTCCAGGGACAAGCCACACACATTAACGTCCCATGGCATCCCCGCATCATACGCACGACTGACTTGGCGTGGACCCTGCGTGAGATAACGGGAGGGGGTTCCGGTATCAAAAAAAGGCACCACCCCCACCTCCTGATCGTCAGTCACTTGGGAAAACAACACACATGCAAGAAGATGAATGACAATATATACAAGATGGCAGATGCCACAGGCCAAATAAGCAATTCACACCAGAGTTGTCAGGAGGGAGCTGTCCGCAGGCTAAGGCAGTCCCTGAGAGTTCCCGGGGGAGGCCAGGGCTGAGCCTTCCAGAAGCCTGCAGGGCCCTGAGGAAGACAACTCCCAGACAGCGGGGCTTCAGCGGGTAAATGCCTGTGTCACGTGCTGGAACAGCGTCGTACAAAACACGGATCCGCACCACCTCGCCCGGTGCTCCCCGCTCACTCCAAACGCCACCACCACCGTCCAGATCTACCAGCGGGTGGGAATCAAGTGTCCAGCCCCAGCCAGTTGGTGGTGGAGTGAGCACCCAAACCCAGTTTGCTTCCAGACATATGCACACAACCAGTCCTCCACGCTGCCTCTGCGGGGAGCCTCCTGCCTGGGAGCACTGACAGAGGAGGCTGGAGCAGAGTCCCAAGGGCTGGAAGGCTGGAGGAAGGGGTCTGCTGCTGTAAGAGTCCTGGTATTCCCGTAGCCCCTGCCGCCGCTTGCTGAGAACCCCCAGTGCAGCCCATGCCCCAGGGTGCAGCACCAGAAACACTTCCCGACTCCTGGGCCAGCAGTGTTGTGATGGGGCCCCACGCTCCCGCCAGCCTAGGGCTTGGCAAGGGACCCCACGGATCTCTGCACGAAATCACCCAGAATCTGCACCACTTGCTGGGGCGTGACCTCTCAGGCAGAACAAAGTGACACTGTTAGGAGCTGCAAAGAAGTCACGTCACAGGAAGCAGGGGGCACTGTGTGGACTGTGACGTTCTGGACAGTTGTCACGTGCCACTTCCCGCATGGGGTGAAGGGCTTCAAGGGCTTAAAAGGCAGAGGCAAGCCCTGTAAGAGAGGGGTGAGCTTACTTCTGGTATCTCCTTTCAACTGCTTGGAAACAACCCCCTGATAGCTCAGTAACCCTCCCCCACCCGCCGACCTGAGCCAGGTCCTCTGCTCCTGGAAGGCGGATCTCAATTGATTTCTCGGCTTTACATCTCCTGCAGTGGCACACAGCAGACACTTGATAGGTACCTGGTTAGAAAAAAGGGAGTCTGGCTTCACCCTCCAGGCCTAGTTCTCCCATAATGGCCTTGGAGGGGGCAGGAGGCCGGCTGGACGAAGACAGTTCTCCTGGGATCCAGGTGGTCCTGCTGCCCCGGAGTCCGAGGCCTTTCTGAGAGCAGGCGTCATCAATCCTACGCCATTCACACCAACTTGATAAACGAAATGTATTCTCAAAGACAAAGGCCTCCATTTCACACCCAGAGTCACTGGACCTCTTTCCACTTTTCTTTGTAAACCTTTTCTTGATACAGTTCTATTCAGGTCCCCATTTGAGTGTGAAGTCCTAGGAAGCCAGAGCCACAGCCCCCTACTTCCCTCCAATCCTGCACAGAGCTCCGCCCACTGGCCACTGGGACAGAAAGATCTGGCCGCACAGGCCTGGCACCCTAAGGACCACAAGGGGACACACACCCTCTTTCCAGCCGGCGCCCCACTTCACCCCCACTCCCAGGCAGGCGAGGGGAGGCATGTTGAGCATCTGGAGCCTAGAGTGGGAAAGAATCTATTACAAAGACACCTGAGCCATTTAATTGCGAACTCAGGCTGAAGAAGGAACAAGAAGATAATGTGCTTTCAAGCCACGGAACAGCATTCGCGGATGAGTGACACGGAGGGGTTGGCAGAGTAGCGAGAACATACTGTGTCAGGGAACCTGCTTCCGGGCCCATGTCTTAGCCCTGGAAGCTTGGAGGAGTCATCTGTAAGCTGGGCCTGTTAGGGTAGACTAATTCCCCAAGACCCTTATGATGACGAACCTTACGACTCTATGATACGAAATTACAATAATGCAAAGTCAGCTTCCTGGATGTGTAACGGTTCGGATACTATTGGAAGAGGCATTGGGGGTTTGGGATGGGAGCTCGTTCTCATATACTCAGCATCCCTACCCCCTTGTTTTGGTGGCAGCACCCCATCTTTCTTGTAGGACCCCCACCTCCATCCCATGCCGTCTTGATGGAATTGGGGAACAAACCCCACCCCTACCCCAACTTCCAGATCACACATGAACCCTCGCCCACCCTAACCAACAGCCCCCAGCCTGAGAGACACCCCCGGCCTCCACAAAGGCCAAGCGCAAAGGAGGCTGATGCGCAAACCTGGGTGACAGCAGCTTTGCCGTTAGCACATGGAGTTGGCCACGTAAGATGCCTGATGTTCTGGTTGCCAGACATCCTGTCAGGCCCCCAGGGTGGTGCGCTCACATTCACGAGTGCAAAAGGCCTGGCTGGTGGTGCCTCTCTTCCTTGGCCAGTGAGACGTGGGCTCAAGCCTCACTCATCACACTGCCTAACTAGTTTGCTCCAGGATGGGGCGGATTCCCAGGTCAGGCTGACACCTGAACAGTGGAGACCAGGAGAAGTGACAAGGTGTTAACTTGCACTAAAACCACTCTGGCCTCTGGTCTTCCGAAGCATGGAAGCAAGAACAGAGACTTGTGTCCATTTCAGAATCCTCGGACTTGTGGAAGCTGGAGACTTGGGAGCGTGCAAACCTCCTTCAACCGTCCTCTGCTTTGACAGGCTGCTGTTGGGATGTTTGACGTCCTTCTCGTTCGGAACCATGTCCCTGGTTCTGCAAGCTCTGTTGATGGTACCCTAAAAGTCCATGAAGTCACTTCCTGGCACGGGTCCCTTTGCTACATATGGGGCTAGCGCTCAGGACTCCTTCCCAGTCCGCAAGGTGAGGCTACTTCAGTCTGGACACATTTTTATCAGACCACTTAGGCACATACCAAACTCCATTTTCTCTCTTTCTGGAATGCGGATTAGTCAGCAGCTGGTCCTGCTGGATTCACCTGCGTATTTTCTTCTCTTTCTTTCTCCTGTTTTGTGGATTCTGTCTTTTATCCTATTTTCTTAGAGACTGTCCCAACGTGCTCGTCAAATCTTTCTGTTCTTCAAATCTAGCTACCTTGTTTTAATTTCCAAGAGCTCCTTCTTCATCAGATCATCCCTTCAGCATCCTCTCCCTCTGAGGATATTAACCCTTTTGTTTGTTTGCAAGTTTTCTTGTGAATGCTGCATTATTTCTGTGATCTCCAAATTAGCTTTTATTTTTTTTTTTTTTTTTTTTTTTTTAGATTTTATTTATTTGACAGACAGAGATCACAAGTAGGCAGAGAGGCAGACAGAGAGAGGGAGAGGAGGAAGCAGGCTCCCTGCTGAGCAAAGAGCCTGATGTGGGGCTCGATCCCAGGACCCTGAGATCATGACCTGAGCTGAAGGCAGAGGCTTTAACCCACTGAGCCACCCAGGCGCCCCGCAAATTAGCTTTTAGACTTTATCTTCCATAAGGAAGGCATTCCTCAGAAGTCTGAGTAACTTTGGCTGTCCACTCGTATCTCATTGCAAGACATTAAAAATCTCCCTGGAGGCCCAGGACGGATGGCGGTTGTCCAGTACTAGAGGAAGGCCCAGAGGACTGCCTGGTGGCGGCAGCTTTTTGATAGGCGGACTCCTCTCGTGTCAGTGCCTGAAGATCATTTGCCCAAGACTCTTCTGCTTCCCAGGCTAGAGTCCCTCCCTTTCCTCCTTGGATGCTACACTCTTGGTTTCACTATCATTCCCTATACGGACTTGGATCATCGTCTTTATTTTCTCCTGGTCCATCCAATCAGATGCCTGCTGGGCTCGTTTATGCAGATAATAAATGTTTCTCCTGCCGTGCTGCAGGGGAGGTGACCGTCCAGTTGGGACACATGGGATGAAGAACTAACTACTCCTGAGAAGGATGACAATGACCAGCCCCCCTGCTGGCTGCCCCATGCTGCCCCCACCCCAGTCCCAGCACTTCAAGGCTTCCCGGGATGGATGGCTTCTCGGTGGCTTCCCTTCAGCAGGTGCTTTCATCTTTCTTCACTTGAAGCCAATTAATTAGCACTTTTTCCTCTGTTTTCCATGATCAAACATCTGTTCACCATTCCGGGTCTCGGTCCTTCTAGGTTCCGATTTTTAATTCCTTACTGTCATTTTAGCAGGGTTTGGGGAAGAGGCAGAAATGCCTGTGCTAAATCTACTACATTTAAAGGAGATCAGCTTAACTCTGGGCTTCAGTGTTCTATTGTTTTTATATTTAAGTGAAAAAAAAAAAAAAAGGAAGAGCCACCAGTATTAATCATCGCTGAATACAGTGGTAGAAAAATGTCTTTCCTGATTCTAAAACAATACTGGTTAATCTGCTCAAGCCAGGTACAGGTCTAACCTATGGCCAGGCAGCTCCCCTGCTAGACACACACATACGAGAAAACACATGCAGAAAACTCTCACTGTGGCTTTTCTCCCAGTAGCCCCAAACTGGAAACAGCCAAGTATCTATCCATAGTGAATGGATACACTGTAGTCTATAAACACAATGGTATATTACATAGCAAAAAAAAAGAAGAAGAAATTAATCAACTAATGCAACAGGGGGCATAAATTAATCTCAAAGCCAGAGAAACTAGATACAGAAGGGAATATGCGGGATGATACCATGAAACGATACTCAAGAACAGGAAGAACCCATCTGTGGGTAAGATAAGTTAGGACAGTACTTCTCTGTTAGAGGAAGTTACCGCCCGCGAAGGAAGAGGAGGAAGCCTTCTGTTTTGCTAAAAATGCTTTGCATCCTGATGTCAGTAGTGGTTCCGGGAATGCATACATACATAAAAATTCTCTGAGCTGTATATCTGAGATTTGTTTACTGTGTACAGGTTATATCTTGACTTGAAAAAGAGAAAAAAATTAGGGCGCCTGGGTGGCTCAGTGGGTTAAGTGTCTGCCTTCAGCTTGGGTCAGGATCTCAGGGTCCTGTCTCTTTCTCCCTCTCCCTTCACCCCTCCCCCTGCCCATGCTCTCTTTTTCTCTCTTCAAACAAATAAATAAAATGTAAAACAATAAAATAAGACAAAAACTAAAACATCACTGGTTGTAATTTTAAAGCTTGGTGGGAAAAGATCTGGGGGGAGAAAAAAAAAGAGATCTGATGTGTTCAGAAACCTGCCCAGATCTCAGAAGTAAGGGGAGGGCGTGGCATTGCTGTGTATGGGAGGGAGGTGCGGTCATTGAGATGCTGTGATGGGCACACAGAGGTCAATCTTCCTCCCTCTCCGGTTTCTGCTATCAGCACTGTGATCCTTGGCAAGCCACACTTGGCCTGAGTTTCTCTTAAACCAGAGGGGGTGATGTACATTACCTCTGAGGTCCATTCTAAAATTCTATGACCACTGGGGAAAAATTGGGATTTTTTCCTTAAACAAAAGATATGTTATCTCTTTCCTCCTTTTCAACCAAACACATGATTCTAGCACAGACCAGATAAAGCACTCAGGGGTCAGAGACCACATCGCTCAAGTTTTTTGTACTCAACTATCTCATGAGATGAATATAGCAGATGCTGTTAGGTGAAAGAACCTATTTTGCCACAAAGTATATTGGATCTAGAACAAAGCCGGATGTCTATAAATCTATGAAATTGCATCCACAATAAAAGTCCCATCAGCAAATGCATCTAACAATATAAGACTTTGGAGAGAGTTATTGTTTCTACTGGACAACTTAATGGGCCACTGAAGAAATTGCCTGTTCCCCCGCCCAACCCCAAACTTGGCCTTAGTAGACATGACATTCTATTACCTTCGGCTAGAAGCAAGAAAAACAACACATATTATGCTTGGAGAGAAAGCTACTCCCCAAGGTCGTCTTATTCTAACCAGAGATCATTTGTGAAGGGGAAAAGTATCTGGGCTGCCGATTCGAGGGCCTGGCAGCCTTTTTCTCTCTGCAGATCTTCCCCCAGAGGCGAGTTTAAGAATTATCACCATTGTATCCTAGACATCTTGGTTGCTATTTGAAATCAAAGCAATAACAACAAGTAATATGAACTTGAATGCTTTAGAATCTAGAGTCTAGGGTTGGACAATATTGCTACGAAGAAGCCTAAGCAATTGAACTGCAAGTGTGAGATTGAAAAAGGAACATTGGGGGCACCTGGGTGGCTCAGTGGGTTAAGTGCCTGTCTTCGGCTCAGGTCATGACTGCAGGGCCCTGGGATCGAGCCTCATGTCCGGCTCCCTGCTCCGCGGGGAATCTGCTTCTCCCTCTCCCTCTGCCCCTTCCCTTTCTCACGTTCTCTTTCTCTCTCTCTCTCAAATAAATAAAATCTTTAAAAAAGAAAGAAAGAAAGAGGAATGGTTAGCCACACAAGAAAAAAATTTTTAAGCACCTGAGAAGCACGTGTGCTCATTGGAGGGTCAGAGTAGCTGGTCTAGCGGCAGGGACATCCTAACTGCGTCAGGAGAACTGCTTCCGGTCCCATTTCTGCTGCTACCCAGCTGTGGAACCTTGGACAAGTCATCTGGTTTCTTGATCTGTAGAGTGGGCCTTATTAGGGTAAATGAAATAACTTTCAAAGTCTCTTTTTTATGGCAAACTTTAACTCTTGCCTGATACCTGCATAAAAATTGCAAAGATAAACACAAAGTTGATTCTTTTAACTCCCTCCTGGGTCTGTAACTCTTTCAACACTAATTAAAGAGGCAATGTGTTTGGGAAGGTCTCAGATTTCATGTGCTCAGAACCCCTGCTCCTGTCTTTGAAGATGGCACTCTGCTTTTCTTTGAGAATGTCTTCCCCACTCCCAACCTCACTGGACTAGCTCAGTCAGATTTTCTCTTCCAGAATTGAATCTTGAGCTCAACGACAGAGCCATTAAAGAGTTGTTCCTGAGTCATCCTGGTGTTAGCCCTTTCAAGAGATGCCCATTAATTCATTTTAAAGTACTCTAAAAAAACTAGATTTTTTTTTGTTTTACAAGATATACATTTTCTCTAATATACACAGAGCTACTGCACATTGAGAGTCATAATCTAAGTTTTGCTACTGTAGACTCTACAAGATTAATTTGGACAAACGGCATCGTTCTTCATCATGCTGGACCTGAACTAAGGTCAAGTGCATTCAAGTATCAAACTCCGGAACTAGTTCCATCCTTCCCTGTGATCACGGATGTCACCAGAATCCCATGCAACCCTGGGCAGCCTCCAATCTACCAAGCATTTCCTGGAGAGAAAAACAGAAGCTGATCACTCAGCCAAAACCCATTATGGCACCGCTGGGAGTACTTCTTCCAGGAAAATAATGAGCTTCTTTTAATAGATGGTCAAAAGATATGCCAGAGCTAAGACTTCCGTTATTACTCTCAGAAGAGTAAACCGCCTCCAGTCAGGGGAGAGGGAGGCTCAACGAAACACACCTACTCCCCATTAACAAAGACTAAAGTCAATCTCCCTAACAATGTGGCTTTGGGAACCAACATTTGAAACTTGTCACTGACAGTGCTACTTACTTGTGGCTGGGAGAGACTTGGAGGATGACTTTCTAGAAAGAGCAGAACAAGAGATCTAACAGGATTTACCTGGTCTCAGAACCATTGCTAAGAAAAATGGCCAGCATTACCTTCTCATTCTTAAAACTGTGCTGTCTGATGCAGTAACCTCCTGTGGCTATTTAAATGTGAATTAATTACAATGTAACAAGATTATGTATTCCTATATCCAATATGGTAGCCAGGGGTTACCATACGGGACTGTGCATATACTGTATATCTCCATCATCATAGAAAGTTCTATTGGACAGTACTGATATACACAGAGGTGCCTGATACTCTATGCGGACCCTAAAGGGGAGTCATCCCTCCAAAAGGGTGCTGCTCCCAGTGGCCCCATGCAAAGTGGGGGAGACAAGGAGGACCATGGTATCAAGGACCCCCTCAGAGAGAGCTATCCGAGTGTGCCCTGAGCATGAGAGAGCTTCTCTGCACTCAAGCCAAGTAAAAGCCACTCCAAGAAATGAGCTTGCCGGGCTTGGCATGTTTCCCTATAGAACTGCTCTCGGACCATCTCCTGGAAGAGCCCCAGGGGCAGGAGAAGGCCTGGAGAATTCCAGTGGCTGACTGAGGAGAGGACACTGCTCTGGAAGCAGCCTGCATTTCCAAAGGGCAAAGGGCCAACTTGACATTTGGGAAGGTGACCGGGGACAGCATGTAAGGGTTCTCCCCTCAGAGGCCCACCTATAAGGGCAAATGGAATGTTTAGTGGAATCTGTGCCGCGAGGAGGAGAGGGAACTTGGAAGTGGTCGACCACCGGGTAGATATTGCCACTGGAGGCTTCGAGAACCCTCAAAATTAGAACCCCATGAGACAAAGGGCCTTCCACTTGAGAACACAACACTAAATGACAATTGTAACCTTTAGGGAAGAGCCTGTGGCACTAGCAGCTCTGTACACCCCCTCACTGCCTCTTTCCCTGTTCCTCCAGTTCCTGGGCATGGCTGAGCCATTCCCAGCAAGGCGAGCAGGGTAAAGGGTAAAAAAACAAGGAAAAGACAGACTTTCCACCTCTGACCCACGGCAGGTTTCTAAGGCTAATCTGTGAGTGGAGAGAAGGACCTTTGTTATCCCGAATGAGAGACTGAAATTACCAGACTGGCTCATCGGCATCAAACGGGATCATCAAAAGGGCTCATTCACCTCGAATGGGCTGGAAAATTTAGACGTCTGCCCATGAAATCACCCAGGGGCAGGAAGGGAGAACCATTAGAGCAGTTAGGTAGACAGTGATAGACTCCAAAGCTATTCTGTGATTTCACCCTATGGACTCGGAAGGTTCTAGAAGGAATGTATGAGAGAGGTGCAGCCTAGGTAGGACTGTGGGGATGCAATTAGCCCACAAGGAGGCGATGGTAGGAGCACTAAATTAACAATGACACAGGTGACCTGTCAGCTTTGGAACACAGACTACCAGCCACGGGAACATTGGGGGGCATGGGTAATTGCTCCGTTTTATGTAAAGGGAAATTTGGAGGCTCGAAAAAAGTTTAATAACTTGCCCAATGACTGCAGTGAGCCGGTAGGCTCTTAAACCACCATTTTGCTGCTTCCGCAAGGAGTGGTCTTGAATGGGGACCCCTTTCCACAAGGTCACTCAAGCACACAACTGGTTCCAAGACTCTCCGAACGACCACTGTCTGCGTGGGACAGAGACGGCTCCTGCCTTCCAATATTCATTCCCCACCCTCTTTCCTCAGCAGGGGAACACTGTGAACTAGAACTTTCCAGAAGACAAAGCAAGAGTTTGAAGTTGTCTTCTGTACCACCTGAAGGAGGGGGGAATGACTGGAGTTCCAATAGCAACCATGACTGTGAGGTAACTCAAGACCAAAGCCACAGGCAAAGCAGAGAATGAAAAGGGACCTGTGTCCCTAAATGCATTTGGTAGTCCTCATACCCGTGAGGACCTGCCTGTCTCTGGGTTTCTAAATGAGACCAGATGTTGTTGCTTCAGGTTCTCCATAAATGCAGCTGACCTCTTACCTCTTACCCTAGCTGGGAAGGCAGAGGGCTGTAGTGAGGTTCTACATGTTGGTCTTTGGAGCCTGTATGCTCCATTCACAATCATCTGCCCACACTTCCCTGGGTCTAGAGACATGCCTGCAGCCGGATACCCAGCTGCACAGTGAATTCCTGTCTCACGAACACCCTTCTCAGACTAGACTTGAATTTGGGGATCCCTACACGAACTCCCTGACACAGCTTTGCTCACTGGTGGCATCAGACTGCTTTTCTTAAGCATCTCTTGGCTATTTCTTTATTTTATTTTATTTATTTGAGAGAGAGAGCGAGCGAGAGGGAGAGAACAAGAGGGCAGAGGAAGAGGGAGAAGCAGACTCCCCACCAAGCAAGGAACCCGACATGGAACTTGATCCTAGGACCCCAGGATCATGACCTGAGCCGAAGGCAGACACTCAACCAGCTGAGCCACCCAGGCACCCCTCTTAGCAATTTCTTCTGCTCTTCCTTCCCATCCCCATCCCATGCCTGGGAAGAAAAAAAAAAATTAGCCAGGCAAGAGTACATCCAATTCCCTTTCTTAATTAGAAGGAGCAGAGCATTTGAAAAGCCAGTGGCAGTCACTCAAAAAGCATTTGCTAATTACCCACAAGCGCAAAGCTAGTGTATTAAGGAAAGCAATGGGGGTCGAAGAACATGTTCCAAGCTCATGGATAAGGTGATCCAATCTGCAGAGGCATCTGTCAGTCACGGCTGGGGGCCCTCCTAATCCTGTCACTCACGGCTGGTCGTGCGTGCAAGAAGGGCCTGCGTGAATTAGAACGAACCCGGCGTGTCAACAGCGCAGCTGTGAGAGCTATGGTCCAAGCTAACTCTCCGGAGTGCCTGATGGATTTGGGGAGAGCGTTCCAATAAATAATCATTTCCCGGTAGGAGATTAGATTTCATACACCACAGCCCGGCCCAGGCTTACGCGGAGAGATAGGAAGAGAGTTCTTTCTCCAAAAGAAAAAATTTACTTCGAATCTACTATTAAACAAGGAGTGAGTTCCTTCTAAACTCTGTGGTCTGGGGAAAAAGCAATTAGCTTGATCAGGATCGTTTTCTGACTTCAGGGGTTCTTGAAAGCAGTTGCATTAGATCAGATGGAGGAACCGCTGACCAGGGCAGACCCCGGGTCTCTTTCCCCGGGAAGTGTTAAGAGCACGCTGGCGCTCAGTGAGCACTCCATGACGCAAGCTCTGCTGACACCACCACCGAGATAAATCAGAGTATTTCATTCCTAGACAGTTCTAACTGTAAACAAGTCATTCCTTACGCTGTGCTCACATCGGCTCTTCTGTACCTTTCGTTTCTTCGTTCTACTTCTGGCTTGGAAGGGAGGACAGGACAAGCCCAGACCCTTCTCCCCACGATGGTCCTCCCAGGACCTCAGGAAGCCAGCACCACCACGGTCTTCTTCGCTCTGACCTCCAAGGTCCGGTGATCTTAGTCACTGCTGCAGTCTTAGTTTCCAGCCCAGCATGCTAGAGGGGGGAGAGGGGTCCTCACAGGCAAGTCCAAGGATGTGGGGGCGTTCTTCTATTCTTGGGTTCTCAGAGGAGGGGGCCCCTTCTGGCTCTTGCCCTTGTCCACGTGATGGCAAACACAGGATGAAACCTGGGAGGAATGACTTGACCAGGCTGACTCCGACTCCCAAGGCTACCTCACACCTCGCCGAGAAGAGGTGAGCATCGAACGCCTCGATCGAGACATGACTGAGTGAACGATGAGGCTCCTGTTGAACTAGAACTCAGATTCATTTTCCTCCTCCTAAATACACATTTATCACCTGTCTGCGGCGCAGGGAGGGGGATCTAATTTTGGGACTGTATTTAGGTCCCTGTGTCTGTTCGTGTGCACCGTTAGGGTACATCAGAATTCCAGCATGTGGAGATGCTTTGGTTTAATGATTTAATCATCCCACAAATTACCTGTCCCTCCCAGCTTCATGTCAGCGACAGACTGGCACGCCACCGACAGGCTCTGAGTTGATTAATTGGATTATATTTGGCTTTTGTTCATATTGCAATTTTGGAGAGGCAGGTTAGACACTTTTGTCTGGTCTTCCTGGAAGGAGGAGGTTATGGCTGGAATCCTATCCCCCCAAATTCATATGTTTAAGTCCTAACCCCCCAGGACCTCAGAATGTGACCTCGTTTGGAAATACGGTTGCTATAGATGTCATCACTTCAGGTGACATCGTAGCACAGTGGGGTGGGCCCCAACCCAACCTGACAGGTGTCCTGTAACAGACATGCACGGAGGGAAGACGGGAAGAGCCACAGGGACAAGACAGCCACCTGCAAGCCCCAGACAGTGGCCCGGACGGGTCCTTCCCTCAGGGCCCTCAGAAGGAGCCCACCGGGCCGACACCCTGGTTTTGGATTTCTAGCCTCCAGAACGGCGAGAATCTGTTCTTTCAGGACCCCCCACTCTCATTTGTGGTCATTTGCTCAGCAGCCCTGGGCCCCTCTCAGCTCCGCACGTCTTCTTCCCCTGTCCCACCTCCCTGCTCACCAGGGACAGTACGAAGCTCTTCCCCATTTCAGAGGAGAACCAAACCAAGCCCAGGCATACGTAAGGTGAGCCACGGCCTGCAAACATCTGTGGCGAGTCTAGAAATCTAAAGCTAGGTGAAAAGGGGGCGGCCAGGGATGGGGGGACGGAAGGAAAGAGCGGGGGCAGAGGAGGGTGGGAGTGTGGCAGCCTCTGGACAGACCCGAGCACGGGGTTCCCCGAGCAGCACATTTGCTAGGGCTGGCGTGTGAATCACGTGGATCAGGGGCAAAAACCTGAGAAAGGACTCCGCCTCGGCCCCCCACTGGAGGTCAGGACAAAACAGTGTGTTCCCCTGAAGGGGTATTTTAGCCAAGATCCAGCCATTTCTCAGGTTCCAGAGAGACCCAGGCCCCTCCTCCCTCTCCCCTTCCTATTCATTAAAACCCTCTTCACCGTTCACCCTGTGACTCCCCGAGTCTGCTCTTCCTCCGCAGCCCCCGCTGTGCTCACAGCCCTGACTCGGAGCTAACCGGTGCCTCCTCTCTGCCCCTAGTGTCCTTTCTCTAGGTCACCAACGGGGCAGGTCCTCCCCCTCGGTGGCTTCGGCCCCCCGCACTTGGCTGAGTGACCCTCCCACGTCCGCAGGGAGCGCTAAAGTTCCCCGAGAACCCAGGAAAGGGGCAGGACTGAGTGTGTTGAGGAAGGTCACCGAATGGCCCAGAAGTTCTGGGTGAGGTCAGAGGCTGCTAGAGAGAAACAGATCAGAGGGGCTCAGAAAACCTCTGTCACCGCTCCAGACGAATACACAGGCAAAAGCTGGGGAGAAAAGCAGAGAGGCCAAGAAAGCATTTCTTAACAAGTAGGTAAAGGTACAAGTCTACAGAAGGAAGGTTAGGGGAGACTCACACACAGATGATTCTCCACGCTCCCAGCAACAGCTAAAATTGCCACCACGGATAAATGAAGAACCCTTTACCTAGCCTGGAAGTCCCCGGGCCCAAGGTGCCATTTGAGGCAACACCGTGTGGACCCTCCAATTCTGCCGTCCATGGGACAGGAGAGCACAGAGCAGACGTGAATTTCTGTGGCTTCAACAATGGGTCCCTTGAAGGATGACTCCAAAAGGGGTTTCTTTTTCTGAATTATGAACACCAGAGTTGAGGGGAAAAGGTCTGGGTTTACTGGTCCCCACCATGTGAAACATGCAAATAATTCAGAGACCGAGGATAGAAAGAGGGTCACTGCTGCTGTGACTTTCCAGAAAGATCATTGCAAGGACACATAAAGGGAAAAGCTGGGGCAAATAGGTAAAAACCCAGAATTCAAAAAAGCTCAGCTGTGTCATAGGGAGGGACTGGGTCCTGGGGTCCATACATCTGAAAAGAAAAAAAAACCATTAAAATGGCTGTTGAATTCTGTCTCTATCAGAAAGCACTCGCTGGGGCACCTGGGTGGCTCGGTCGGTTAAGCATCTGACTCTTGATCTCAGTTCAGATCTTGATCTCAGGGTCGTGAGTTCAAGCCCCACGCTGGGCTCCACGCTGGGCATGAAGCCTACTTAAAAAAATAAAAAGCACTCATCCATGAAAAAAAAAAAAAAGCATAACTCAAGCCTGTTTGTTGACTCTGGTCCTAACTCAGCTGTGTCTTGAACAACGAATTGCTATTTGTCTAAAACACACACAGAAAAGAAGATACTTTTCTTCCAGTTGTCAGAGCAAAAATCCTTTACTCTTTTGTCCAGCAACTTGGAAAAAAACAAGGGAATTTGTGGCTTGGTTTCCTTGACAACCTTATCTTGCCTCCAGGCACCATCCCCTGTCTCCAAGCAACAGGGCACTCTTTAGAATGACAGGGAGGTAAAACCCAGAGCTTATCCTGAGCCCCCGGGGACCAAGCAAATCAGGGCAGAGCATGTCCCTTATGGGGCACAGCCCAAACAGCATGGATAGGTGAATGGCCCAAATTCTCTCACCAAACCCCACAGGCAAGCCGGCATCCCCCCCACATCCTTACTGCCTGTCATTGCGGCCCTCTACTCTCCTCCCCTTGGCTTTCTCCTCTGTCCTCTGGAGGGGTCAGTGGCTCAGTTCATCACGTACCCCACTCCGGACAGGAGAGCCCTGCGTGGCCCTCGTGGGAAGGCAAGGCTTCCCCTTGAGACCAGGGCTCAGGCAGGAAAGCAAAGACACTTCTGTGACTTGCTGATCTTGCAAACAAATGGCTTTGCTGGAGAAAAGTGTTTGATTAAAAGCAGATGAGACAATTTGCCTCTGTGGCTGGACTGTCATTTGAGAGACTCTGCACCTGAAAACAGGGAGTCAGAGATCTTTTTTTTTTTTTTTTCCACCAGCACAGCCCTACCTCTTCCCTCAACAACTCTGCACCGAGAAGGATTTCTAAGAACATAACAGAAGAGGAACAAATGAACACCACCCCTGGAAATGACAGCTCTGAACTTTCAGAGAGAGACAGGATGAGCCCACAGTTCAGCGGCCGAAGGGAAACAGGGATCCGCGAGGAGAAGGTGCGGCCCAGCTGCTGTCTCTCAGGTCCCTTTACTCCTCGGGCAGGCTCACATCCAGGACCCGAGTTTATCCTCACGTGAGGCTAGAATGATTCTCCCTCCCTCACAGATCTGGAAATCACTTGTTAAAAGCACAACCACAAGGTTATTTTCAAAATAAGGTAAAAACTACAGAACCTGAGTCCTAGCTCTCTCTCACCCACCCACCGTAAGCCACAATCGTAAGGGAGAGTTTGGCTAGTCTCCACTGTTATCATACGAAGGCAGTTTTCAAATTCCAAATTCCATGAGCTTTGAGTTATCTTCTCATTAAATTTTTCTGGTAGCACATCAGCAAGATGGATCTGTTTGAGACTCCTCTCCTTGTGCATTTTCCCTTGAGTAGAATTACTGACTGCTGGGGGCAATGAATTCCTTTTTGAGCGCTCGTGTGAATTCCATTTCCCATAGCTACTTGGCTAAAGTTGGGGGGCGCGGAATCCTTGCTCTACAAGTGGGGCTTGCTGACAGTGGGGCTTATGCCCTGGGGATGGGCTGCAAAGATCAACAGCTTGGGGCCACTCCCGGGGTCAGGAAGAAGGGGATTAGGGCCTGGAAGAGTGACTCCCCTGCACTGAATTGGCAGGACATTGGAGGCAAGGCAAGATCCAAGACAAATGGAAATGGGGCCTAATGTCTACTCCCAGCAGCTTCCAACCACTGCCTGAGCAGGCAGAACAGGGACAGACCAGGACAAGATCCTATGAGAGGATGCGGTGCCCCACTCTGGGCAGGTAAAATGCAAAAAGCACAGACTGTGGGGCTGCCTGTTCTCCAGGGGGCCGAATGGCAGCAGGATGGGTGGTTTGACTTGGCTTGGAAATCCAGGTGTTGGAGGAAGCTTGGGCCCAACCCAGCCCTCCCCCCACTCAGCAGGCTTCCTAGAGACAGAACTCTGCCAGCTTCTTCGTGTGCTCTGGAGAGAACAGCCCCCCTCCTCCTGTCCTCTCCCACGGCCTCATGCTGAGCTCACCACCCTCAATGTGTGTCTCCAGGCCAACAAGAAGAGAGGTGCCCAAGGCCTCGGAAGCTGTTTCAGTCAGGTCAGCCATGCGTCTCTGGCAATTACCACCCAGAAAAGGAAAAAATTACCCTCCAGCTGAGGGAGGAACGTGGCACGGACCTACAGGTGCATTTAGGTTTCATTTTGCTCGCTGTACTTAACGACAGAAAAGGAAAGAGAACGGGATTTTGATTTCAGAATTCATCCTTGGCTAATTGTTATTTGCAGAACACAAGTAACATTTTAATTATTTTCAACTCCACACCGTAACAGCTATCAAGGGAACGGAGAGAAAACAGGATAAACAGGGACTTATTAAATACATAATTAATGTGTCCTAAAATTAGCATATATAAATACGAATGAGCTAGGACTGTTACAGAGTCTGCATCTCCACTCCGATCACCTAATTAAACCTGTTCTATCTGCTACAGCTTCTGAACAAATGAGGCCGTCTTACCAGGGGACAGGGACTCATCAGCAGGTGAGACATTCCCCGGAGGATTCTCCCACGAGCCCAGGCTCACGGTGTTTTCAGAACCCAACGTTTTAGAGAAGCTAGAGTCCTCTTTGCGGTGAAGCAAAGACAAGTTAAGCTCTGGGGGGAAAGCCAGCACAGGTCATGTTGAGATGCTGCACATAGCAATGTCTCTGAATTAGGGGCCAGTTTGCAGTAGCAACAGTCCTCGGTCCTCAGTGCGGCCTCTCTGGGAGGAGGAAAGGGTCTGAAAGCAGCCTTGGCCTAGGGTGGAGGTGCCTAGCTGAACAGAGCCACAGCAGTGCAGTTCTGGTGGGAAGGATGCTTCCAGATGCAGACTGATCTGCCTGGCCCCCTGCAGGTGGGTCAGTGCTGTGGCTCCGGGTACCTCCTCCTTGTCTCATTAACTCGCAGGAAGAGAGAGAACCGCTGCCCATCAAGCTGGTGGCCTTGACCCTTCCCGCCTGCCGCTGTGCCTGGCGTCCTGCTGCTTCCTCCATCCTTTCTCTGCTGTGTGTGGGGGTGGAATTCCTGGCGGCCCATCAGTCCTCCAAGGCCTGGGTTCAATCCCAAGTCTAAGGGCAGTATAAATATTAATGTTAAAAACGCATGGAGCCAAAAGAAATTACACCCTTGGTCTGGGGCCTTGCACTTGTTTTGACTTCCCGGGATGATGGATTCGTTCTGTACTGCATTATAATTGGTGTACGTGTAAACTGTATCTCCTCTGTCAGAACGGAAGCTCTTTCACGGCACAATTGTATCTCTCGGAGCGCTGAGACTGTGCCATCAGACGAGGCGGCCACTAGCTACATGTGGCCATGAAGCACTTGGAATTTGGCTAGAAGGACAGAGCAAAGGAAGACTTCTACTGCGTTTGAACTAATTTAAGTTTGAATTTAAATTTAATTTTATGTTAAAATTAGTTTTAACATAAAATCAAAATTAATTTTAAATTTAAACTAAATTTAAAATTAAAAATAAGTAACATAAAAATTTAAAAATAAATATTCGTTTTTATACAAAAAATAAAATTAAAATTAAATTTAAGTTTAAAAACTGAAGAAGTAGAAACCATTTTTTTCTTCTCCACCATACACAGCTTTGTTTCGGCCCGGCTCCTTTTCACTCGAACCATTAGAAGTTTAGCATCCAAACTGAGATGTGCCAGAGCGCAAGACCAACCCTGGATTTCAAAGACTTAGTGTGAGATAAAAAGAAAGAAAGATTGCACAGTGTCTCAATTTTTTGTACTGATTCTCTGTTGAAATATATTATTTTGACTATTTTCTGTTAAAGAAAGGAGATTTTTAAAAATTAGCTTCACTTTTTTTTTTTTTTTAATTTTTTTGGAAACACGGCTGCCGGAGAGCCGAGGAGAGAGCTCTGCGGCTTGCACGCTCGCGGCTCCACTGGTGCGGAGGCCCTGGCAGCTTCCCACGTGGAGAGTATCAGTCGGTTGTTTGGTTGAACATTATAAACAGACGATTCCATCGCTCTCGCCTGGCCCCCAGGCTCCGTTACAACCAGAGGAAAGCGTTTTTCAGGCTGGGTATCGGGATTAGAAATCCAATCTGTGCCCAGGACACAAAAGAACCCCGGGGACAAAGGAATCAAATCGCGTGTGCCGATGAACGGATCACGTCCCTCCTTTGGAAAAGGATGAAAATACAGTCCAACAGGCTGTAAGAGGAGAGAAGAACTCAGAGGATGAGACCCTGAGAAGGCCCTCCCTCCACATCGCGGCGGCTTCTTAGCAGCCAAGGGAGAAAAGGAAAGGTTATACACAGTATAACTTAGGAATATGGTCTCCGTGAGGAGGGCAAAGTTTTCTCAGCGAGTGCATTCTACAATCAGTATCTTATTTGGGAGCACTGGGGGATGAATTGGACATTTTCCCCAGCAAAAAAAAAAACAAAGAGAGAGAGAGAAAGGGAAAAAGAGACAATAAATGTTGGGGGAATTTTCACGTGACAGTTAATGTCCTTCCTCTGAAACCCGATTTGAGGCAAGAGAAGGTGTTCTGTGAGAGGCCTACGCTGGCACGAACCCAATATGCCGCCTTGCTTGGGGGACGGGTGTGTGTCACCCAGGGGAGACAGTGACTCTTGGAGCAGCTCTTTCCATCCTCCTGACCTCAGCCGCGGTCATGAGCCTGCTGCCCTTCCCCCACCCCGTGCTGTCCCCAGCTCGAGAGATAAGAAGCCAGGTCAGAGCCAACGGAAACAAGATGAGGGCACCACAGTGGTGACTCTGTACTACCCCTTTGTTAAAAATGAATTATTTGGGAGGCACCTGCGTGGCTCAGTGGGTTAAGTCTCTGCCTTCAGCTCAGGTCATGCTCTCAGAGTCCTGGGATGGAGCCCCACATCAGGCTCTCTGCTCAGCAGGGAGCCTGCTTCCCTCTCTCTCTGCCTGCCTCTCTGCCTACTTGTGATCTCTCTCTCTGTCAAATATACAAATAAAATCTTTTAAAAAAATGAATTATTTTCAAATTTTGAAATTTAAGGCACTTTATTCCTAATCTATGTTTGACACACCCCATGGCTAAGAACAGGTGCCTGGGGAAACAGAACATGTCTCCTAGACAGAACTCAGCCCAAGGCAAGCTTGGGCTGAGCGGCAGGATCTGAGTAATTCGTAAAGTTGCACTCGTTTTTTTTTTTTTTTTTTGGCCAAGGATCGAGAACAGTGCCATCCGCTAGAACTTTCTGACGCGATGGAACTGTTTTATATCTGTGCATCTGTGCTATCCAATATGGTAGCCACTAGCTGTGTATGGCTGGCTACTGAGCATGTGACATGCGGTGAGGTCTTACTGAGTTCAAATCTAATCCATAACTAGTACAGCATTTGCTGGCTCTGGGATCTACGCCTTTCTGACTCCAGAGCCTCTGCGTGTCTGTCCCAGGGGCTACCTAGCTGCTATACTGGACAGTGCAGGTCCAAAAGGACAGCAACACCACATTCTAGCAGGTATCTGCTGGGCTAGAGGAGAAAGGCCACTGGAAGTTACCAGAAACTTTGAGTCTTAATACAAAAATACATTCAGATTCTCTTGCCTTAATTTTTTCCTTTCATTTGCATAATAGGTAGGAGGATGACATACTCTAATAGATGTGGAAATGAGTCTTGATTTCAACGCTAGACCTCACGCAGCTTGAGAACACAGCTCACGTGATCCAAAGGCCAGCCGATTCGGCATGAGCAGGGTTCTGCAGCTGATGGCGGGAGCTTGCAGCCAATCTGAAAGTTGCCCGGTGGCTTTACGGGGGTGGCGGTTGCGGCAGATCCTGTAGGAATCCCAGCATTGGGATTTCGCCCTCCGGGTGTCTGTGCCAGTTCTCATGCTCCAACCCACCAGCGTAACTGGGGAGCGCGCTACCAGCTTCTGCTAGAGCGCACACCCAGGGACACAATATGCTGAGCAAAATGTCATCCCAGGCAGGAGTCTGAGCTAATTATAATGTCAGGCTTCCCACCGAGACACAGATAATTAGAGGAGAATATTACAGTGTTTCCCAACTGCTGGGGTAAATGAGAAGCCTCTTCAAACGCAACCTGCTGGAGATAAAAATTAAAGTGGCTGGAGACGTTCCGTTGGGAGACCCCCAAGCGCCGAACCATCTTTCAGGATCAGAGCAAAGCGCAGGCAAAGTAGGAGGGAGAGGGGGGAGGGGAAAAGAAAACAGTGAGTGGCCCCGCTGGTGGCCAGCACTGTCGTTTCCCTTAACGCTGAACCCCACGATGGAGATTATCTCCAGTTTAAAGCCAGGAAGACTGAAGCTCCCAGAGTCCTACCTAAGGTCACCCAGCTGGGAAAGCACTGGGTGGCTCCAGGATCCACGCCCTTGGCCTTTCTGATTCTAAATCCTGGGCTTGTCCCCTCCCCCATGTCGCCCTCCCTGACATCAGGGCTGACCACCTGCCTTGGTCTTGGATGGCCCTCCCTGGGCGGAGGTGGTGGTGTTAAAAGAGGTGCCCGGGGCCCCGAGGGGGTTGGCACACACCTCGGCAGGGCACCCACAGAGGCGGTTCCCCCAAATAGGCGGTTCCCATTGTCCCCGCCGAAACCTCCTTGCTGAACTGAGTCGGGGCAACTGGAGTGATAATCACACCAACGCGCCCGGCCGGTGCAGCAGACGTTTCACATTTAATGTGGAAAGCTTCAAAGAAGAGAGAAGCATTTCCTGACCGCCTCGGTCACTGGCTCTGGAGGGAGGAAGCACACTCAGCTCAGCCTAGCGAGCGCGCCGGTGGGCTGGAAGCCGGGGGGACAGAGCATGAGTCAGGCTCTGTCTGTGCCTGCTCACGCAGCCTCGAGCCTCCACGTCAGCCTCCCTGGGTCTCAGTTTCTAAGATGTAAAACGGGTATAAATAGCCAACTCCTATATCGCAGGGCCCTTAAGAAGGCCCCGGCGAGGGGCAGCCTTCAGCATCAGCGGCGGCTTCTGTTACTGCCAAGGACGGTGGCCTCGAGAGGTGCTCCGCTCACCCAAGCCTGGGTCTCCTCCAGTTTTTGGAAGCAGAACAATGTGAGCGAGAGGCTGTTGCTTGAGTGATGTCATCAGAAAGGTCCCTGTCTAATGACAGACTTTTCTATCCGGTCTTGGTCCCAGGAAAATGAAGAGTCAGAACGCTGTCCTCTCCAGCTCCCGGCCTCCCCCCTGCAAGCTCGAAGCCCTGACCCTCCGAAGCTGCCCCTGCAGCACAAGGACACCAGGTGGGGGCAAAGTGGATGCCCAGATTCGTGCCACCAGCCAGCCCGGGGACATGCGAACGCTGCCTTTTGTGACAAAGGGGACTTGGCAGACAGGACTGTCCTGGAGAATCTGCTTTTCTCCTTCTCCCTCTCCCTCTGCCCCTCTCCCCACCTCTGTTCATGCACTCACTCTCCCTCTCAAATAAATAAGTAAATAAATCTTTTTTTTTTTTTTTTTTAAAGGAGGGAAACAGATCAGACACAGAAGAGAGAGCAATGTGCCCACGGAGGCAAAGACTGGAATCAGGTGTGGCCACAAGGCCGGGGGCCAGCAGCCTTCAGAAGCTGGACGGGGCAAGAACAGACTCTCCCCATCATGAGGGGGAGCTGGGCCCACACAGCACCACGACATTAGTCCAGCAAAACCGATGGCAAACTTCTGGCCCCCAGAACAGTAAAAGAATAGGTTTGGGCTGTTTTAAGCCCCTGCGTTTGTGACCGTTTGTTAGAGCACCACCGGGAGCTAATACAATCCTCCGTTTTGTTCCCAACCTGTCATTTAAAGAACCCCAATAAGATCAACTCAGGCATCAAGGGAAACCGTTACTTTTTAAAAATATATATAATACCCTTTTTTGTGTGTTTGGGGGGTTAGGGATGTTGAGATGGTCAGGTGATGGAGGTTCTCCTTCCCAAAACCATTTTTATCCTATGAGTCATTCACGATAGATAAGTTGATAAATCTTACAAAAACGTTTAGAAAATAAAAATCAGCCACAGTCCCAGGAATAACCCACCAGCGTTCAGATATTAGTGTGCAAATGGTGGGATGTTGTTCCTCGGTGGGGGGAGGGGAGCCCTTCCGATTAAAATTTCAAATGTTTCATTAAAGCCATGAGATAGGAACCGTAGATGAAGACGAGCCAAATCATTAAAACCAACTGTCGTGCTGTTCTGGAGACGGAGGCAGTGACCTTAGTTCCCTCTAGGTCACAGCAGCAACCAGCAAAGTGAACTTGACTCTTGATTCTAATGAGAGGAAAATAAAAAGCACAGGACTCCGCTGGCCTCTTCTATGGATTAATACATAATTTCAAATGCAAAAGAAAGCTGGCCATGTCCCGGAGACCCACAGGAGTTGCAAGCCAGCCTTTAGCCTGCCTGATCAGTCAAGGGAGAAGGGGAACTGCCCCCCCCCCGGCCGACCCTAGTCTTGAACGATACCCTATCCTCCTAGGATGGAGGCCAGGTAGCAAGTGCACCCCCATTCCACAGGCGCAAATAGATCCTGAGCTCCAACATGTAATGTGTGAGCTCAGAAAAGGCAGACGGCACTGGGGGAGGGGAGACACGCTTAAAGGACTGCCATTCAGAGCGGTAAGATCACGACAGACGCGGACACAGGACACAGCCCGGCGTCGCAAAGGAAGGGACGATTAACACCGTAGAATACACAGAAAAGAATACTGCACGATCTGTCACTGTTCACAGACTCATCCAATGCCGGGGCTGAAAGGAATCCCAGTGATAATTTAACACGTGCGTGTATGCACGCGCGTGTGCCCACACACACCCTGAATCACCAAATGGACTAGTGTTTGAAGGAGACAGAACCTCCGGAAGATCCCCTTAAGCTCAAAATTGAACCTTCTGGCACAGAAAGCAAAGCTGTAGTGCACTGTCGAGAACATAAGCCACTCATGAAAGGAGATTAGTGGGAACTCGACTGCTGGTTGGTTTTTAATTCCACTCAGACGCTGAGAGGCGGCGTGTCTGCCGCAGGCCCGGGAACCTCTGGAAGGCTCAGAGCCCTTGAGTCTGCAAGATATTGCATGAAAATCACTTTAAGTGACAATGCTCCAAAGGCTACGGGGTTGCTTTCGCAGAAAACACGTCCTTTCCTCGGGGTATTGTTTTCCAAAGGATGCGAGGGCCCCGGCCCGGCCCGGCCCGACCCGCCACCGAGGCACACAGGCCACGCCAGAGAAGGGACAATGCGGATAAGCAGCCCATCCCCCGCGGGGACTCTGCCTCAGCTACTCGAGCCGGAGGGGCTCGCGTCTCTTCCTTAATCAGGACAGTTTCTTCCGAAAACATTTAAGCTGCTTACAAGACTGTGCCTTTGTTTCTCGAAAGTGAGGATTTTCCCGTTTCAGGACTGTATGAGGCCTGGGCCTACCCAGATCTGCCTGTGGGCTGTGTGTGAGGGGGTCCCCAGCTCTTCCCAGGTTCTTACGGATGACGGTAAGTCACAGAAGTCCAAGAACACATCCATCCTTGCACACGTGTATTAAAGGCTAACCCACTGCCGCAGGTGCATGTGTGTGTGTGTGTCTACCCGTGTATCCTCGCACTCCAGAAACCTCTGGAGGACAGGATACTCGCTAACAAGCTCTCCTTTTTACTTCCAAATTAAAAAAGAAAATGAACAAAATGCCATCCCCAGGACATATAAAACTGAACCAGCGAAGACAAAAAAACTTCAAAAAAAAAAATCAATTATGCTTTTAGTCATTGTGAAAAGTCTATCTTCAAACCCAGAGTCTCAGGGAATGTCAAAGCTCTAGTTAAATCTTTAATAAAGTATAAGGATAGTGTTAAAAAAGAGACCTTTTCAAAGATAAGCCGGCGACAGACAAGCTCTTGATGTGGTTCCTGTCAAAGGGCAGGAAGCCACTGCCTGTAACCGTGGGCGGACCAACTGATCTGGACAGAGGTTAGCAGCCCGAGGCCCCGGGGGTGGGCCCCAGAGGGGCGGGGAGACGCATCTGCTTGCAGTTAGACCCTGGGGATGTCACCGGCGCCAGGCTTGCCACGACACCCACATGCCAACGATTCCCATCCGCTCCAGACTTCTCTTGGTGGCCCAGACTCTGCTCCCGTCTCCCGGTTCGTCTGTGCCGCCACCTGACTGGCATCTCCACCTCAATGTCTGGTGACAATCAGACCTCACCGTCCAAAATCAAGTTCTTGATATGCCCTTCTAAAACCTGCCCCCGCAGGGTCTTCCCCGTCCCAGCTGGTGGCGTCTCCAGGCTGGCAGCTGGTCAGTCCTGAGACCTCAGGGTCCCTCCTGGCTCCCATCCATGTCCACACCCCCAGCCTGCTGCATTGGCACACCCCACGGCTCCACCCTCAGCGGACGCTGGGACTGGGGTCCCTGTCAGGCCCGCCAGCACAACCGCCCCAGACGAAGCCCCTTGTCTGCAGCTCGCACCCCCACCATGGCCTCCGCCCGGTCTCCCCGTGGCTGCCCTCACCCCTCCTGGGTCCAGTCTGAGTTCAGTGCCTGGAGAGAAGCTTGGAGAGCACCGCTCAGATCATATGCCTCTCTGCTCAAGACCCCGGGGTGGCCCATCTCCCGGAGTTAAAAGGAAAATCCTTACAATACCCCTGTGCTCCACCTGGGGTAGGGCTGACCTCTCTATCCTCCCTTTGTGCCTCTCCCTCCCACTCACCCTACTCCAGGCCAGACTCCTGGCTACTCCTCGGAGGTCCAGACATGCTTCTGCCTCAGGGCCCTTGCACTGGCTGCTCCCTCTGCTGGAACACTCGCTGTGCCCCAGAGAACTGTATGTCTCACTCGAATGCAAGGTCTCAGTGAGACCCACCCTGACCACTCTATTTGTGGTCAAGTGCAACTCCTTTCCGTAACAGCTTAGCATCTCATCAGCCCTGCTGGACGTGTCCATTGTTTACAGCACCAACTGCCTTTGAGTGTAACATATAATCCACTGATCACTACTATTTCCATTGTCTATTCCCCTGCCCTCACGTTACAGAGGCTAGGTATCTTGGTCTGTTTTATGACTGATACAACTCAAGTGCCTAGAATTCATTATTAAAATGCAATTAATAAAAGGCAAGATTGGGGAAGAAATTTACCCTCAAACTTCTCGATCCGCACAAACCAGCCACTCCCCAGGTCACGGACTGTTACGCTGGGGTCCTGATGAAACTGACTCAGTTGAGTTTCCTACGAGCCTCACAACCCTCATCTCAAAAGACACTTCCACATTCACCACAATAGGGACATAGGCTGAACACGAACTTGGGAACACCCAGGATCCAGAAGAAGGTGTACTGTCAGGGGAGACGTAACCTCTGAATCTGTGCTGACCGTGATCATCAAATGTCGGTGTCGTCCCATATGCCTTGCTGCTAGCATGGTCTTGTTTCTCACCTTAATCCAAGCTCTCGCAGAAGTCAATAAACATTCGAAGATGCGAACTCTGACTCTCCCTGACCTTCTGTCAAAATGAGTCCCGAAACGGTCCCCGCTGAGCGCGCGGGAACACAGAAGGGAAGAGGCTGGCAGAAGACAGGAAGGGCTCCATCAGAGGAAAGCTTTTTCCCGGCTTCTCAAAACCCAGTGCTACGAGAGCTAGATTTTAGGACACTTTTGTATTCTTCAGGGAGACAGAGAATCAGCACGGGACACCTCACGCCAGTACAGTTATCTTATGTGACTGTAAACCCAATGGAACAGATCTTTATTCATTTCCAACTGGTTAGAGAAGGAGCCTTGAGTGGCAGAAAGATCGCTACTGTTATGACTGAATAGACAAGATAAGCACCTTCTCTTCTCTACCGATTAGCATTTAACAGGCTGAAGATGACTGTGGAGGTTTTTCGAGCTGTTCTCTGCCAAGCCCTAGGTCTTCCAGTGAGCTCGCTAAGGTTCTGCAGGTGAATGTGGCCAGGCCTTTCCGCCAGGACAGATCTGCTTTGGTCCGCTTTGTGCACTGGGGTCCCACATAAGACTCTATCTCAAGAAATACTTAATAGCTGGCTCTAGACAAACCAAAGAGTCTGCCCGTGACCCAGAGGGAGAGAGCCAAGAGACAAATGAGAAAAACACGCTGAAGAAAAACTGGGGGGCAAACCATATGATAAAAATTCCTAAGACCAGGATACAAATAATGATGGTGCTTCTCATCCAGGGAATGATCTGAGCTTTACTGGCTGGAAAGGGAGGGCCTGGGTGGCTCAGTCGGTTGGGTGGCTGGCTCAGGTCATGATCTTGGGGTCCTGGGATCAAGCCCCACATCTGCTTGTCCCTCTCCCTCTCCCCCTGCTCATGTACACTCTCTCACTCTAAAATAACTAAGTGGATAAAATCTTTTTGAAAAAGTGACTAGAAACATAGTGTTCTAGACAGGTTTATCTATATCAGAATATATAAGTTATCGAAATTTTCATTCTTTAATAATGACCAAAAAGGGGCGCCTGGGTGGCTCAGTGGGTTAAGCCGCTGCCTTCAGCTCAGGTCATGATCTCAGGGTCCTGGGATCGAGTCCCGCATCAGGCTCTCTGCTCAGCACGGAGCCTGTTTCCCTCTCTCTCTGTCTGCCTCTCTGCCTACTTGTCTGTCTGTCAAATAAATAAATAAATAAATAAAATCATTAAAAAAAAATAATAACCAAAAAAACCCCTAAAACAAGTCCTTATTGTGTAAGCAGAAGGCTATTGAGTTACCCAGCAAGGAATAAGTTCAGTTTGGCCGTGGCCTTAGATCCCACAATATGGAAGCCAGAGGGTCATACAGCAACATCTACAAGAGCTTGGAAGAGAAAAAGGGGCCTCTTGTCACTGCCCTGTAACAAGGTAACAGCTCCTGGCATCAGGAACTGTGCAAAGGGCTCAAATAATGAACGTATCACCGGGGGACACTTCCTCAGCAAGGTTACTCCTAAAACTTGAGCTCAGGCACAACCAATGATGGAACGTTGAAGAACTCAAAGCCGAGGAAGTCACAGCTGGAAGGGAGGACAGGAGTATTCTTAATGCTCATCACTGCTACCATTTTCCAAATGCTCATGGAGTCCAAGTAAGGTGCCAAAATGTGTGTGTGTGTGTGTGTGTGTGTGTGCGCGCGCGCACACGTACGCGCGCACATGCGCGTACACACACGTGCTACAGCATCTCATTTAAGTATGGAAAGAAATGTGATTCGTTTTGTAAATGATATCCTGGTTCTCTCAGTAGTAGCTTTATGCGCATTTCACAGACGAGAAAACCAAGGCTCAGAGGGCTCAAGTCACTTGTCCAGATACACTAGTGAGTAAGTGGCAGAGCTGGAATTCCAAGATGTGACCCAGCAAGTTCCTCAGGTTCCCTCATTTTTTTAAAGAGTATCTTTGTTCTTTTTTAGGCGTACCTATGTTTTCTCGTTACTCTAAGTAAAACAGAATATATTTGAAATAGAACGCCAACAAATTTTGTTCAATTAAACTAAATCCAGAGACACAAAACAAATTAACTGCAGCATGCTAGAACGCATAGGACTGGCAAGGGCATTTTCGGACAGGTGTCCCACAGGGAGAAGGCGGGTAAGGCAACCATCACTGCCAACCTGTACGGAACGCAGGATTTTAAAAGGGCGTTAGAACCAGAGACATCCCGTGCTCCTACAAGCTGCACCCCACAGCAATAACACAAGTTGCAAATAAAGTCGAGGAAGATTTGCATTCTGTCCCCGCGTCCCTCCAAAAAAGGACCCATGTCACGAAGGTCCGCGCTCTTCTTCCAGCCAAGACGGAGTGACTGAGTGACAGGAGTGACTTTCCCTTTGGGCAGGCGGCTGGAGCGCGCAGGGGCAGGACCTCACCTGGAATGTTGTGGATGGTGATGGCCAAGATGAGCAGCGCGATCCTCCTCCAGCTGCCGCTGCTGGGCTGCACCGGGTTCCCTCGAGGAGGCGCCGGGGCGGCAGGGCCGTCAGGAAGGCCGGTGGCCACCGTCTTCTTCCTCTGATAGGCCTCGCCATTCTCGCTCTTGTCTGAGCAAAGAGAGAGGGGCGGGGAGAGAGAGCACTTTGAAAATGTGCACCCTGGTGCTAGGGCAAGCAGCAGCAGGAGGACACTTTCCACCTGGGGAGAGGTCTACACCCTAACTTCCTAATGGACCCCGTGTTCTTCTGCTTCTGTCTTCCCTCCCCCTTCCTTTGCTAGCTCACCCACTCACTCAGCAAACGCTCACTGAGTAGACACTCGGTGCCCAGTGTACAGGGACAGGAGAGGATAAAAAAGATGAAACTGGGGGGTGTCCTGGCAATGCTTATTAGGGAGAAACAATACTGAGTGGTGATTAGGAGCTCAGATCCCAGAGCCAGGCTGCCGGGCTCCCTGCTGACTTGTCCACTTATCAGCTGTGTGGCACTAAACTAGCGGTTTACCCTCTCTGTGCCCTAGTTTCAAGAGTCACAAAGCGAGACAATAATGGTACCTACCCCACGGGGTCATGCAAGGATTAAATGAGAAGCGCCAGGCAAGGGCTTAACGGCTACTATGCAGGTGTGGACTGTGGTGGCTGTCACGTGTTCCCTCTCTTCCGCCCCGCAGGTGACTGCTCTCCTAGACACGCCACCTCATGGGAACCCATCCACATGCCAGGCCCGGCCAATCAGATTCCCTCCCCGGGGACTGGGGGACTGGAGTGGGGACAGGCCCGGTGATTCAAGTGCAGATTCTCAATCCAAAAGGTCATGTACGGGCAGCCTGA
Organism: Mustela nivalis; assembly: GCF_964662115.1. NCBI lineage: Eukaryota > Metazoa > Chordata > Mammalia > Carnivora > Mustelidae > Mustela > Mustela nivalis. The sequence goes on from NC_139036.1 coordinate 54,665,952, forward strand.
TGTCCCACGCAGGAAGGGAACAAGGATGCAGCTTGACAGATGACAGAAGGAAGGAGAAGCAGAGAGGCACGTTGAGACAGGAAATGATGCAGCTGGACGGCCAGCCAGACGGACACACAGACAGGTAACTGGCAGCCTGCGTGTCACAGGACATTCTGACCCCCGTGGGCTGACTATGGTACCCAGCCACTGGATTCACGAGCTAACCTTCCTTCCAAACCTTCCCTTTGGCGGGGTATATTTGAAGGGTGTCGTTTCATAGAGCCACATTGCGCCAACTACCTATGGCATCCCGGGTCCTATCTGCTCATTCCTAATGGAGGCAAATGGCCCGAGTCTGAGGCTGAGCACTCGGACCGCGGCGGCGCGCAGGGTGGGTACGTCTACGGGAGCGGCGCAGGAGGGGCAGAGTCTTGAGCAAACGGCAGACACGTGGTGGCAGGAACAGAAAGGAGAGTCTATCCTGAGTGAACACGAGAACCTGAGAGTCATAACGGATGGGACTCCTGACCGTGTCTGCGCGACCCCCATCACGAGCAGGGCAACCATAGCTCCCAGTCTGGGCTCGCCATCCCAGGGAGAGTAGGAGGGTCCCCTTTCATGCTCAAAGTGTCCTGGCTGGGACAATAAACAGTGTGGCTCCTATGACTGCAGGAAACAGCAGAGGCTTGATGGACACTCAGCTGTGTGGGGGGCCCCTGGTCACAGAAGTCCATGGTCATCAACTTGAACGGTAGGAGGGACTCTCCATGGTGCTTCTACTTCCCTTCTTGATAAATTTTCCACAAGCAAAAGAATCCTCATCTCTAAGCTGAAAGTCGCAAAAATGTTTCCCAAAGTCAATTAAGAAGAAAGGGCAACTGGAAGGACTCCTTTGGCCTTGACCGTGGGCCTCTGGCGGGCCTCTCCCTACTGCGTTGCTATAAAGGTAGGGTGGTTTACCTTTCCCTCTCAAGCGCTTCACTTAAAGACCAGATCTCGCTACATAAACTGGATCGGGGCTTTGATGCCTTTGATTCCTTTTCAGAGGAACCCGCCTAAATGAACATTGCTTTCTATTTCCAAAACAGGAAAAGAACAAAAATAAAAACAGAACCAAAACACTTCTTTTGAAGACCAGTTTGTTCCCTCACATCCAGCAGGTCTGCTGGAGGAAGAAGCGAGTGCCAAAGGCAGGCAGACCCTGGCATCCCCACGTCCCGACCCATTTTCTTTTAGAGCTAAACTCTCACAGCGGGGTCTCTGCACCATGCATGTGTTCGTGTGTGTGTGTGTGTGTGTGTGTGTACACAAGCATGGGAGTGTCACCTGGTACCTCACATACCACAAATCCTTTGTGCACGTACGCACACCTGTTTCTTGACACCCACAGGGTGTCAACTTTTACGGTGACAATACTTGACGATTCAGGTCACAGAGGCTGGGCAGAAAACGGAGTAAACCTGTGTGACCTCAAGCCCATGAACACTAAAGATACAAGCAAAGCAGGCCCGAGGGCTGTCCAGGACCTATGCCATATGGTGGTGGAGGCCTCGTGCCTTCCTCCCGGACCAGTCCGAAAGCACCACCAATTCACGGGGCTTCCTCTGAGTACACACACCAGCCCCAGGCTTCCAGGGGGAGTTGATGGGGTGGGGGGCCAGGGTAACGCGACTCTTCCCTTTGGGATTTTACAATTTAAAAGAGAATAGACATGGAAGACAAGGAGAATTCTTTTCAATTCAAGGGCAGAAATGCCTACTTTCTGACAGTCTCTGAAGCAGGAGCTTCTCTTTGTCAGGGTCACAAAAGGATCGGACTCTGACTCTCCCACAGGTAATACACAGAGAGCAACAGGGATGGGGGCGCGGTTCGAGAATTCCAGCAGCACACTCCTGCTCAGTAGGAACTATCGAGAAGCGGAAAGAGTTGTTAACGGAGGTAAAACTGCATGCTCTGCCTTGGGGTCCCAGCATGTGAAAGCTGCTGTTGGCACCTTCCCCAGTGGAACATGGTTGGGGGCTGTGAACACCTCACGTACTTGTTCAAGGTCAATAAGCCCCGATTCAGTAACAGCCTCTAATGAGTCTGCAATGAGGAAAATTAGTCCAAATAAATCACTACAGAGAGTACGGACACCTCCTGAGCAAGGCGTCTTCTTGCCTCTCCCGGCAAGATGAGTTCAACCACCGCATGCCAAGAAGCAGAACCCCAGCATCAGAGGCTAAAGATGACCGCCTCACGGAGGCAATTGCCAAGCCCCAGGTGGGCCACAGGGACCGGACCCTGTGAGATCTGCTGGGAGGGGAAAGGCCTGGGCACTTCTGAAGGAGGATCGGCGAAGAGGAAGGTCATTCGGAAATGGAACAGCCAGTGTCATTCGGAAATGGAACATCAGAAATACAAGATGGCGTCAGTGACATCAACTGATCAGTGGGACTGAGAACTTTTCCTTAATTCTTCCGAGGATTAAGCAGAGCTCATTCCTTCTAAAAAATAAAGAGCCTGAAAAGCTGAGAGCTGGAGTGAACTGGTTCCCGGCCACACAACCTGCCCAGGTGGACTCATACTGGAGTCAAGTCGGGTCTTTGCCCGCAGAGGCAACCTTCCAACCAGGGTCCCGTTGTTGATTTGGGGTGGGGATGGAGTGTTGATCTGCCCCCTTACTCCCCAAGAAGGACAGTGAGAGAAGTCCCTGCCATGAGACTGGGGGCTTGAAATCCCAGATAGTTAGTGTGGAAATGTTCAGGGTGCACAGAGGGTCGGTTGAGCTTGGATCCCATGATCCCAGAGGTGGGAAAGGCTCTGTGGAAATCTCCTGTCTATAGTCATTCCCACTCACAGACAACCCTGAAAAGGATGCAAAACCTTCTTAACCCCTCAGCACTACTATTTCCAAGTGTAAAACAGCTGTAAGTAGAAAACACCAGGCATGGAACACAGGGTTACGATTCTTTCAGGAAGGTAGAAGAAAAGACTACAAAGCTGTCCATTATCAAAAGAGTTTTTTTAGTTTTTTGGTTTTTTGTTTTTTTTTTAATTTAGGTTCTAGCATCTAAGAATCCACACAAAGAAGGGACCCACTGCTGGGGCTTGGCTTGTCGTCCCCCAATTTCATCTTTTCTGGCAAGGCACGGCATTGCTGCATTTGAGGACCACAGGGGAACAGAGAGATCTGTCCAAGGCTCATTCCTCCTGCTGAATCACAGAGTGAACTTAGGTGACATGTTCACATAATCACGCGTGTGATTCTCATCCCAGCACATCGTATCACAGGGCAAAGCTGTCTGGCAGGCCATCTTGAACCCAGCTGCCTGAGGACACCCCATCCTCCTCGGGTCTGACTTCCTTCCCAGTGAAGCAGAAAGTGCTGAAGCCTCTAGATCAGTGGCTCTGAACCACTGGGCATCAGCACCCACTCTGGAAAGTATGGTGGAAGCTATGATCCTCTCTCCAAAAAAAATATTTTTTTTTGAAAAAGTTTTTGAATCCTTATGGATTCAAGGACCTCAGACTGAGAACACCATGTAAGATAAAAGTTATGGGGCACCTGGGTGGCTCAGTGGGTTAAAGCCTCTGCCTTCGGCTCAGGTCATGATCCCAGGATCCTGGGATCAAACCCCACATCAGGCTCTCTGCTCTGCAGGGAGCCTGCTTCCTCCTCTCTCTCTCTCTGCCTACTTGTGATCTCTGTCTGTCAAATAAATAAATAAAATATTCAAAAAAAAATAAGATGAAAGTTATGTTAACCTCTATTTTCATACCCCATGAGCTCAGTCCCCCCAGGGACACAGGATATTGTCCTAATGATGTAACCGGCCAAATCTAATAGGGCCCAATGATGGAACCTCAGTCCCCAGTGAATGCCGCAACATTAATTAACAGATCACCAGCCATGAGAGCTTTAGAAATATCCCCAAGACATCAACAGAAATGATCTAGTTGAATTAGCACAAATAGGCAACTCCTCATCGGATAAGAACAGAAAACTTCAAACCTCTGGAGAAACACCTTCTTTCTAAACCCCATTTATAAACCATAAAATGAAGAGTCGTCAGCGATCCGTACTCACTATGTACTAGATATGCACAAGCAGGATCGAAAGACTGATCTGGAGCAGGAAGAGAGGAGGATCTATTTACATCTATTTTCTCTTCTTTCTTGTTTCCCAGAGAATCAGAATGATTTGGGGGAAAGAAATCCAATTATCATCATGAGTGTGACAAAGACTGCGAAGTATTTGGTTCTGTTTCTATAATCATTTATGGGATTAGCATGACTTCCGTTATGTAATTAGTGCTGAATCTGAACATGAGATAATGACTCAAAATGAGTTAGCATCAGCCTTGGCACGTAGAGAAATCAAGGCCCATGGAGCCCCGTCTTGACAGTCCCATGGAAATTTAAGAGCCCAGTGGTTCTCCCAGTCTTGGCAGATGACCCTTCAGCTCAAAGACATCCAAGACTAAAGACTATGACTATCTCTAAACCTACCCACTTGCATACTGTTTCCCTTTTGTAAAGCTGTAAACATAACTCCTTTAAAGAAAAAGTCCCTAATATCCCTACCACAATGACTATCGCTTGTTCCCACCCTTTGTCCAGTTCATGCACATTCACATTTTACAGATTTGCAGTCAGTGCAAATGGTGAGAAGAAGACCTGCAGCATGAAACAGTGCCTGCCATGAGATGTGGCTCTGTCAGCTATGGGATGTGACTCTGTGAACCACAGGATGTGGCTCTGCCAATTACAGGATTGTGGCTGCCAACCATGGGATCCTGGCTCTCCCAAGATGGGACTGTGGCTCTGTTAACTATGGGGTCATGGGTCTGCCAACCATGGGATGGTGGCTCTGTCAACCACAGGATGTGGCTCTGTCAACCATGGGATCATGGTTCTGCCAACATGGGATTATGGCTCTGTCAACTATAGGATGTGGCTCTGTCAATCACAGGATCATGGCTCTGCCAACCATGAGATCGTGACTCAGCCAATCATGGGATCATGGCTCTGTCAACCACAGGATGCAGCTCTGTCAATCATGGGACGCAGCTCTATCAGCCACAGGATGTGGCTCTGTCAACCATAAGATCATGGCTCTGCCAACATGGGATTGTAGCTCTGTCAACCACAGGCTGATGGTTCTGTCAAGTATTAGCCATAAGGCTTCAAGGAAATGCTGTCTCTGTGTATCATTGCCTTTGTACTAAAATGGGTTTAATAATCACATCTTCCTAGTAAGGTTGTTAAGAGAACTAAAATACAGGTAAAGTGCTTGCGCACAGTGCCTCGCACATGAAAAGCACAATGAAGTTTAGCGATTCCTACTGATGACACACATTAACGTACAGTTTCATATTCCGCTTGTTTCACATAAAACTAAAGAAATATCTCCTACATTCCTCAGCCTTTGTGGCTTTAGTGTTTAATGCCTTGAGGGAATTTTGCTTAGTTCTGAGCCCATCATCTGCAAAACCATTCCTTTCTATTCAAGGTGGAATGGGCACTCTTTTCCAGATACTAAAAGATGCAGTGCCCCGTCCTGCCACAGAGGGGCATACTCTTTCTGCTCCCGCCCGCCCAGAATGGGCACCCACCCAGGGGATGTACCTTCTTGACCTCAGGCACTAAATGTTTTATGGCTTCATGATTCATATGGACCATGGGAGCATCGGGCTGACCTATCCCAGGACACACATCCCAGCATGTGAGGAAAAGTTCCTATTGCTGACGGGTAATTTCTGTGCAACAACCCTTCCGTCTTCCACGTGCTTGCTTGTAACTCTCTGCTGGCCAAGAACCGGTTTGCTACAATTGAACCACGGCGGAGATGCCTCATTTGCATTTTACAAATGCAAACGCAGGCCCACGCCTTCGAAGGTAAAACATGAAAATTCCCTTCATGGATGCATAGCTCCCTTCTCCCTTCCACTATCTGTTCAAAATGATTTAGGCTTCAAGTTCCCAGAGAGAGAGGTGTTTGTTGAAAATGGTAAGAAAATTTAATTCTTGGTTTTTGATGTTCTCGGGGAGGGGCAGGTCTTGGTGGTTTAAGGGAGAAAAAGGATGTTTGAGTGGGTCATTTTGACTCTTGGACGTTTTTTCCTCAAATGCCGTCTTTAGAACCCACTGGGCACTTGCCATGGGACTCAGCTGTCAGGAAGTGGGAGGGTCTGAGTGCTGGAGGCTAGCAATAGGGTACAGTCTCCCGCTCCATGCAAACTGGGCAGCAGAGGGGATGCTCGTGGTGCCTTTCCCCCGGGGAGAACCCTGAGCCCTACCAGGCTATTCACCTGTAGGTCCTCCAAAAGCCCTTGGAAATGCCAGCATATATGCTGCTAATGCGAAGTCCTGGCAGAAAGCCAACAGCACGCCATTCATTTAAGTGTTGCCCATTTAATAAGTCTGATGGGCTTCAGTAGTCAAGGCAGGGCTGGCCAGCCATTCAACCCCCTCAACCACTGCAGTAACCCCCGAAGCAGTAACTCCCGCCGGTAACCCCACTCTGACTACAAAGATGTAAGTGCATATCAAAGCAACCTTGGAAACCCTGAAAATATACAGAAGCAAATTTAAATCGCACATAATCACATCACCTAAAAATACCTATATATCTGAGTTTGGTGTATATCCTTCAATGCCTTTTTTGTACGTTTTTCACTTAACGGAGATATCCTATTATACAGCCGTAGACTGCTTTCTGTTCTGGCTAAACATAACATAAGCATTTCCCCTCTGTGACTGGAAACTCTAACAGGTATTTCAAGCAATACACATTATTATTTACATTCTCATACTATTGGGCATTTAGGCTATTTCTAATCTTATTTCTATAAATATCACTGCAAAACCTTTTACCTGTATAAACAATGAGAAATTTGAACAAAATTCCCAGAAGTTGAAGTGCTGATCAGAGGGCCGTGATACATTTGGCTAATTAGTTTCCAGAAAGGCCATGCCATTTCTACTCCTGTGAAGCAGAGTCTGCAAGTTCTCATCCTGGCATTTCTTGGTCAGCATGGGTCTTTCGGCTTTAAAAATAAATGTACTCCTTTATGAAGGAAATGACATTTCCCTTAGTTTGTGTTTCTTTGGCTACAGGTGAGGTTGAACATTTTTCAAAGCTTCAGGAATATTTCTTTCCTCCTTTGTGCAAGGTCCTCTGTCTAAACGAGCCTTCTCTAATGATACACCATTAGCTAACTCCTCACCGCCATGGGTAATTTTCCAGTGATCCATGCTTGCCCACCAACGGCCAGTGAGAGCAGCAGGAATTCTCACACGCCGGATACATCTCACACAGATGTCTCCACCTGGCCAACTTGGGGCTCTAGCCTCCATTTTATTTATTTTTTTAAGACTTATTTATTTATTTGAGAGAGAGAGAGAGCGCACATGCAAGCATGAGCGGCCGGAGGGGCAGAGGGAGAGGGATAGAGAGAATCCTCCAGCAGACTCTCCACTCGGCACAGAGCCTGACGTGGGCCTCAATCCCATGACCCTGAGGGTATGACCTGAGCCAAAAACAAGAGCTGGCTGCTTAACCAACTGAGCCACCCAGGCGCCCCTCTAGCCTCCATTTTAAAAGTTCCTCTTTGACATTCCTTAACATTCCTTAAGACAGCATAGTGCCTTAAAAAAAAAAGTGTGTTGGGGGGGGGGGTCATCCGTTCTATATATGCCACTAGCTGGTATGGCCTGAAAGCTACTTTTCTCTCTCAATATCGAAACGCTACGTTTTTCAAAAGCAGGGTATGTGAGAGGTTCTCTTGCTTCTCTAGTCTTCTTTCCACGCAACAACCGGGGATTCTTGTAAGCAACACAACAGTCCTATAAACATCATATATATGGTGAGACGAATCTAGTGTGGACGGGATCCTTGCAAGGGCTTCCAGATTCAGCAAACTGCTCAGCTATACTGGAGTTTCAGATAAAATGAAACTTTCATTTTATTAAAAGTATATCCCAAATATTGCCTGGTGTATACTTATGCTAGAAAGTATTCTTCACTTGGAATTAAAACTTAACTGGATACTTGTATTTTATCAGACAGTCCTACTTGTGCCCCATTCAGGGTCTGAGTTCTAGGGTGGGAAGACGCTGCACTGAGTCACTGCACTACTCTGAAAGCAGCCACACACTCCGTTCTGCATGAAGGTACTGCATGGCTTATGTATAAGCCGGAGCAGGAAAAGATGCCACCAGAGATGAAGGGAACTTCAATGGAAGATAATGGAGGCATTTATTAGGCTTAGCTACTAATCTTTGAGCAGAGAAGCACCTGGAGTTTCAGAAATAGGAGGCAAAACCTATTTACAATCTCTGTAACTAGAATAGATATCTCCATTCATCATTCTAAAGATCACCAGCCACACGGTTATCAGAGGGTCAGATGCTGCCCGGGTAAGGAGGCTGACTTGATTGCCTTGTCCTATCCGTCCATAGTTCCCAGGCACTGAAAGTAATCCACGCCTTACCCACGACGTTTGCAACTGGGCCAGCAACTGCTTAGTGACAACGCAGACCCAAACAGATCTGCATAACTGGTAAAAATGAAATATACATCAGAAGAAGAGATGGGTTCACTCTTAGCGAAAGATTTCTCATCCACTAAGCAGACTACCTCCTAAAACACTGCCTGTTCCAGATGTCTAACTAAGGTAACAATTTCTTTCTTTTTTTTTTTTTTTTAAAGATTTTATTTACTTATTTGACAGATCACAAGTAGGCAGAGAGGCAGGCAGAGAGAGAGGGGGAAGCAGGCTCCCTGCTGAGCAGAGAGCCTGATGCGGGGCTCGATCCCAGGACCCTGAGATCATGACCTGAGCTGAAGGCAGAGGCTTTAACCCTCTGAGCCACCCAGGTGCCCCTAAGGTAATAATTTCTACTCTTGGGCAAGGGAGCTGAAACACCCAGTAAGACTGAAACGGCCGGTCAGCGCTTCTGCTGGGAAGGCACGGAGGACCAGTGAATCAACAGGAACTCCTTCCTGATGAATGGACTGGGGTCTAAGAATAAATCCCAGGTGGGCTCCAGAGCCGTGTCTCGCCCACGCTTAGTTCACCCTGCACTTGTGTGTTTAGCACGAATGCCCTATGGGAAAGGGGGTCATCAAAGGCTTCGGGGGAGTGCACCAGCAAACGACATTTGCTGTCAAAAAGTCCCAGCCCATCAGAGAGAGAGAAAGGGCATCCTGCAGAACACCAGTGCTTAAAAGAGCTTCGCCAAGGACTCTCAGCTGACTCCAAAAAGATGAGAGCCGTGCACTTGACTTACGTGGTTGACGACGATCAGGTCAGGGAGGGGGCGTCCAGCAGAACAGCACCCACTTCATGGCTCCCGTCTAACAGCTAACATTAACTTTATAGTCTCTTGGCTTACTTTCCCCTTTGAGGTAATACTGTTCTGCCATCCCTTCTGGTTCTGAGAATAAAGATTAACAGCCTAGACCACTGTATCTCCTAGTGTGGAGTAAACACCATCCATTGCTGGGTCACAGTGAGAACTTACAAAACCCAGCTTCTGGAGCCCATGCTAGAGCTGCTGCGTTAGAACCTGTGGGAGAGGGGCCCAGGAACCTGCCCCTGCTGTGTGCCCTCCCCTCCCCTCACCCACAGGGTAATTCTGATATAGAATGAATTTTGAAAATTAATGTTTGAGACCACAAAAGTACTACTTAATCCAGGTACTTCCTCAGTCTCTAAATTCGTGTCAGTCCAAATATTACCACCCAGTTAGAGATCTCGAGGTCATACACAGGGATATGCCTGATCCTTAGTTCTCTCTGGGCACCTAAGAAGACAGGACATTGCCAAATGTCCTGGGGAAGGCAAAGCAATTTAAGACTAGAAGGTGAAAAGTCATTGCATTGTCTTGATAGAAACCATCACTTCCTTATCAAATGAAAATCCTTTTTTTTTTTTTTTTAAGAGGATATGGACCATCATAAGGAAAGACAACCACCAGAAGAAGAAATGAGAGAAAAATCAATTCCCTAAAACCAAGGTATCCTCTCATCTTCCGTGGGTCCCTGCAGGGTTTCTGTCTACATAAACCCTCTCTCTATTTCTGCCTCCCAGTAGATCTCGTGTCCTCGGAGCCAGTCACCAGGAATCAAACCCGACACCAGCAGGGAGCAGCATCAGCTGCTACAGCCAGAGAGGGCATGCATGGCCGGCGCTCTCACACAGCACCACCGTCTGCAAATGACTAGAGGAATCGAAATCTTCCTTTTGTCCCAGGCCACGTAACTTAAAGTAAAATGAGGTGCTGGAAAGGGTCAGGTGTAACTCAAACTGCAAAAACATTTCTCAGCTTGAGGGGATTTTCTGGCTTTTCAGGATACAACGGGTGAGCCTGGAACATAGGGGTAATCGCTGGAGACAACAAAGAAAGGAAAAGATAAGCACCAGTCTGAAGTTTTAGGGTTTGTTCTTTGTCTTTGTTACAAGAAGGACAGAGAGCTGAGACTTCACCTGGGTGCTGGGGAGAAGCAAAGTCCACGTCCACGTTCAGCAGGGACAGTCTATCGGGCACAGTGAAGGACAACAGAAGCCAAGTCAATCCCCGGCAGTGTGCTGGGGGCCTCGTGGAACACCACAGAACCCACCCTGGAACCCCGACAAAGCCAAAGGAGACCATGTCCAAAATGCCAGCATACACCTGCGTGGCAGCATCTCTGTCCTCAGGGCTGGACGCCAAATGCCCCTGACACTGAATGTGGGCCGCTCCTGCTGCAGTGACTTTGCTAGCAGGTGCATCCAACTGGCCAAGCCACGGTCAGCGCTAGCTCCAAAGGAGGCTGGAAGTCCAACTTCTATCCTGATAGCCAGGCTCTGTCTTCCACCAGGATGCCCGAGATGGGGGGAAGGGAGAGTCTCCAAAATAGTCAAGGAGCTCAGAAGCGAAGCTGCTAGACGGGGAGAAGGAGGGAGAGAGGGAAGGAAGGAAGGAGTGGGGAAGACTACCATATGGGAGCTCTACGCCTGTTCTTGGACATCCATGTCTCTGACACGCTGGCCTTTATTAAGTTTGCACCAGGTTTCCTGCTTTCTTTAGAAAGCCACAATTAAGTGAATTAAACCATAACATAGCATTCTCAGGTCAGCTCTTTCTCCAATTTTATATATACAACCCTACACAGGTTTCAACCTCTAAGAGTGTCAGCTTCTTCCAACTGCAAATGAGCAGACTTCAGGGCCCCTTCCAGATCCTCTGCTCTGCCACAACTGGCCTACTTGATCAGTCATCCAGAGTGAGGAGGAGAGAGAAGCTATTTCCATCACCGGTGTTCACTGAGCTCTGTTCCAGCTCAAGAAATTCCCCACGATGAGCTTCAGGGACAGCACGTTCCAACTGCTCATAAAGTAAGAACGTCCACCACACAGGGAGCAAATTCATTGCCCAGAGGAACTGATATCTCTCTGTGCCCTAAAATGAAAAGCATTATTTTCCCTCTGAATGTATTAAAATATTTTCTGACAATACAAGAACTCCCCATACGTTACAGGAAATACAGAATATATGGATAAGGGAAGAAGAAAACTTAAAAAAAAAAAAAAAGAGAGAGAGAGAGAGAAACCTTCACTATGCAGAGGGGACCACCTACAAAAAACTCCTGACAATCTTGTTTCTACTTCTACTGTATCTGTAGAGATGCGCACACACACACGTTAGGTGGACCATATGGTCCTGAAATGTGACTTCACATAGCAGTCAAGTGTGAACACAGTCCAGATCACACCGTAGTCTCCCATGTCAATGGCGCTCAACCAAATGTCCATGACCTGCCAGAGGTCAGGACGGGAACGATGCAGAAGTTTTAGCAGCCAAACCTATAATTTAGGTTATATTGAACCTAAGAATATAGACTCAAGATTTGTTTCTCATTAGAAGAAGAGATGTGTGGATTGTCCAAATCATTTCAGAGTCTGGCGCAACCAGTTACCTCCCATGGCTCCAGTGGGCTTTGGCATTAAGAGTAATAAAAGCAAGCTGGGAAGGAATTCCAAACGGGCACTTTACAATTGGCTAAATGTTGGTTGAACTTATAAGGGCCAATATTTGTTGTTCTGAGACTTCTGTGATATAAATATTATTTTCAGGGTGGCTTCTAAGCCCTTCCTTCTTCGGGCTCAATGTGAATGCTGTATTAGAGAGAATATGTGTATGGTGGGGTAGAGGTGAGGGTAGGGGGTGGGGAGGAGGCTGGTGGGGGGATGAGGTGGGGTGGGGTGTGAGGGTAGGGGGTGGGGAGGAGGTGAGAATGGGGGTGAGGGTAGGGGGTGGAGAGGAGGCTGGGGGGTGGAGGTGGGGAGGAGGCTGGTGGGGAAGGTTCTTCTGCAGCCTGATTTCCATGATACTTAGCCATTTTTCAGGGCATCACTTGTTTGCTGTCTGTGTGCAGGTCCACGACCTCTTGGGTCTGTGAGCACTGGGAGGGCGTGAGTACATCTGCTCATAGTTGTACCTCCAGTGCCAAGAATAGTGCCTGGCACAGAGAGGTACTTAAGTATTTGTGGAATGGAAAACGAAAGCCAACAGCGTTCTTTCCCAGGAAAGTGTCCACACACATCTACATAGACATTTTGCACATATTTTCAGAGAGTTTATGCTTTTATTTAAGGTTGAGACCTTCATTCTGCAGCATCCTACCCACTGACAGACCAACATTAATTGATCCAAATGCCTATTTTATAGCCATACTTCTTGAGGGTCAACTAACTTTTTTGGTAAAAGTCCAGATAATAAATATTTTGGACTTTGTGGGTCGTACCGTCTTTCTGGAAAACTACTCAGGTCTGTCGTTGTAGCACCAAAGGGGGCCAGAGTCAACACGGAAATGAGTTTGTGTGTCTGTGTTCCAACAAAACTCCTTTTACAAAAACTGGTAGCAGCCCACATCGGGCCTACAGGCCATCCTCTGCCAGCTCCTGATAGAGACTATTCAAAGCAGGATTTTAAAGATTTCTTTAAGATTCGTATCTCTTGGTCCTTGGTGACCCTCATGAGAATTATTCCAAAGCCTTTCTGTTCCTCGAGGAAGTTAATTACCTGGGTCCACCCAGCAGCCGGTGTGGATAATCCAGCTCCATGTGAGTCACCACGGATGTCACTGGTCAGTTTGACTAATGGAAGAAGGGTCCAGAGAGTGGCCACCATGACAGAATGCTGTGTTCTAAGGAGAAGACACCCTTGTGGTGCCTAGGCCATGGTTTGCTTGACATCGCTAAGGGCTGTCTATCCTCTCCCCCAAGACTCCGAGCTTTGTGGGGCCCATCCAAACTGGCCAGGGCTTGGTAAACCAAGGGACAAGCCCGAGACCAGCACACCTGCATTTCTAGGAAACAGTGTGCAATGAGTGGAACCAGACAAACCTCACTGTGAACGTTTTCTGGCTTATTAGTAGAGGTGCCCACGAACAGAACACCTCATCCCTACCAGGGGACAAAGAAAACAAAGAGGAGGGAGGAGCAGTTCCAGGAACGGTAGAGAACCACCTAAAAAAAGGATAATCTAACCCTCAAAGGCTTATGTAATCACCGACCCCACCATGACACACGGCCGCCCCAGATGACCCCAGGACTTTGCCTCATGACCTCCTCTCCTTCCCCAATTCAAGTTCAACTGTCACTAAGTGCCTATTCTGCAACTTGCAAGAACTTACATGTGTAGCCACATGGAGAACTTATCTTTAACCCTAGAAGCAACCCTATGAGATAGGTTCTTTCAAATCCTATGTAACAGGTACAGAATAGGTTAGCTCGGTGATCTACCCCAACATTCTCCCTTTCCACTAGCCACTATTCCGGGCTCTGCCTTCTTCATAGAACTGACCCTTCTACCCTGTGCTGGGTGGGGTATAGAACGCTTCTTTCCCACTCCTGTTTCCCTGAGGAGGGACTTTCCCCTAAATACTCCTGGTCTTTTGTCCCACCCTTCACACCTTCCTGTGGAGACACAGTGAGTTTCTTGTGAGATGAATACATCCACCCAGCCTCACCCCCTTGCCCTGAGTGCCATGGTGCCCCACTTCTGGTCTAGGCCTCCATGCAACACGGTGCACAGGGTCCCCTAGTAGGTCTGTAAGCTGGTGGGCAAATCGGCCTAATTCTGTAGGCCACCATCACAAACCCCACTCTGATGCATATCAAAGCCGCTGCCTCTAACCCAATCTTCGCTGGCAATGAGAGTAGAATTTTTATTGCGCTCTGCCTCCCTTGCATCTGAAAGTGGATACAGAGTTTAGCCGGCAAAGACCGGGCTGGGTTCAGCACGAGGCCTCTCCAAACCCAGCCGCTGACTGTAAGCCTGATCTAGTCTGTGGGACACGGTGGTCAGCTCAGCGGCTGACCCGTGTGACTCAAGCCCGCCCACTGGAGTCCTTGGGCTATGGACATTGTGCCATGGACACTGGCCCATGGGCTGAAGCCCAGTCACGCGAGCAAACACACAGGAAACACACCCACTGGAGAGGCCACCTCGATGGTGTGGCCTCGCTGCTCAGAGCCCGAGGCCTGCTGCTGCTGGCCCCCCTAACCCAACTCTGAGAGCTTTCAGGATCTCTCCCCAAGTTGATCTGGCTCCAGCTGGTTGAGCTGATTCCTGTCACCAGAAGCCAAAAAAAAATGGTCTGACTGAAACAGGAAGCCTTCAGCTGGCGAGTGACCCAGAGGATGACCCCGCTGGCAAGTAGCGGGACAGACAGTCCAACCCTGAGCTCCCGACTGTGTGTTTGCGGCTGGTTCCACCCGTCCCTCTGGTACCCGCGGTCTCCTCCGGCAGAGCCTCCATCTCCCCAAGATGCCCAAGGCCCCTCAGCCTACTAACTCTCCAAAGCATCTGGGGCACGAAAGCTCCTTCTACCACACAGCTGCCGCAGGACCTTCTGACCACCACGCCCGCTGTGGCTTGGGGTTCCCTGTGCTCACTCCCAAGCGAGGACAGGGAGAGGCTTTAGGGAGGTCACACCTGCTCCAGGAGCCCTGCTGCCGGAAATGTCTCCTGAAAGGACCGGAATGATACTTCTGAACACAGGTCTCAAGTGGCAATCATCTGAAAATTTTTTAAAAACCCAGATTCCCAGCTTCGGCCATAGACCCAGCGGGTCCACACCGCGTGGGAGGAGGCTACCAGTGGGCATCTCTGAAGGCCCCCGGGTGGGGGCAGATGCAGCCCCCAGGGTCCCTGGGGACCAGCATGAGAACCACTGGGTCACTTAACATCCTTGCCTTTCCCCAGCATTAGGCTTGGGAAGGCCTACTTCATCAGCCCTGCTGCTGCCAGGTCCCCTTCTGAGACCACCCTCCCCACAGTGCTCTGGACACCCTCCATTCTTCAGGCTCCTTGTATCTTCCTAGCCTTGCTTATCGCCAGTCTCTGCCAGCACCCTGCGATTCCAAAGCCACGGGCCAGCTGCAGGGGACTTAGCTCTGTAAACTTCGCCCCGTGCTGCCCAACAGAACAGATACTTGAAGGCCAAGAGGGCTCGAACTTGGCCTGCCAGTTCAGACGGAGGTCCACCTTCTCTCCCAGTGCTTGCTGCCCGTGCAAATCCCCAGCTGCCCACGTGGTCTTCTGGCCATGAGTTCTGAGTATGTTAACCACTCAGCCCCTGAAAGCAGCCAGTCTTCTCAGCCCAGCCAGTCCTGGTCTTTGGCCTCCCACATTTCAACCCAGTGCAAAAGCCTAGCCAGAGATGAGCAGGTTCGGGAAGGGAAGAGCCAGGAGAAGCTGAGGAGGACAGTGTGTACCAGTAAGCACGCTGCCCTCCATGCCTTCCTCTCCTTGGCCTCGAGAAAGCCCCCCCTCACCGAGACTGAAGCCTTCCAGACGCTGATCAGGTTCATGGAAAGCCACGTGAAGGACAGCAAAGGTTAATCCGGAGGTGGGACCGTGGATGGGTTCTGTCTCAGTGGACGAGCTTACGGACCAAGAAGATGTCCCAGCAGATGAAGGGTGGGAGCCAATGGTACAGCACCCCCCAGGGATCAACACAGTCAGTCTCTTTTCTGGGGGACAGGATGCTCTGGTGACAAAGTATATTTGGCCACAGAACCTGCAGTGGGTAGGAGCACCTGTATTCTTACACAAAGAGAAAAGCCTCTGTGGTTGCTGCAGCCTACAGACCAGAAAAGAGAAGCCCCGTCAAGGGCAGTCATAGGTTGGGTGGGCTGATTTCCAGTCGGCCTGGGCTGAGAAATAAAGAGCGATTAGCACATCAGGGAGATGTGAATAATTTACACATCATGGAAATGCGGCTACATGCTTGCCTCTGAAAGTTTGTTTTCTTAATTAGCTCACTACTTCCCCCAGCAGTATCCTCAGGCCATTAATCTGTTCCAGAAACGTTTCAGATAGAGTGCAAAGGTAAACTTCAGCAAAGCCGCCTATCGTTAAGAAAAAGACAGCTCTAGGGGCATCTGGGTGGCTCTGTGGGTTAGGGGTCTGCCTTAGCTCAGGTTGTGATCTCAGGGTCCTGGGATCAAGTCCCCGCATCAGACTCCTTGCTCAGCGGGGAACCTGCTTCTCCCTCTCCCTCCCCATGCTCACTCTCTCTCTCTCTCTCTCACTAGATCTCTCTTGCTCTCACTCACTTTCTCTCAAATAAATAATAAATAAAATCGTAAAAAAATAAAACCAAACAGCTCTACAAGAACGGGACTCAAACTAATATAGAAAAAACACTCTCCCAGACTCATGGGAGCTCCCCACAAAAAAAGAACACAAGTCACATTGTACTTGGGTAAACTTTATCCAAGGTTTGGCTCGCGGGTGGCGAGGAGGACTACAAAGAGGAAAATCTGGTGGCACGGCCAGAGGAACACATGGCAAACACATCTGGCAGCCCAGGAACCAGTCCCCTACCATCACCACTGCCTCCCAATTCGCCAGAGGACTAACAGCGACTGCGACATGGAAGCCCCGCTTCCCTCACCAGAATTAAAGGAGAGGAAAGCCACAGCAGGTGGGAGTCCCAGAAGGTTTCCTTTTATTCACCTTTTTTGGCATGTGCATGCTGTGTGTGCATGTGTGTGTGCGAGAGAGCAGGGCGGGGGATATGCACGTGTGCCCACATGCAGATCATCATGAGTTTATTTGATTTGAGGAGGCCTGGCAGTTTCTCCTGATCCTCTCTTGGGGACGGTGAATCAGAGATGGACGGACGGTGTGGGCAGGCAGGAGCAAGGACATAAAGGATTGTGGTGGGGCGGTGATGAGAGTGGGCACGGCCCCCCACAGCTGGCATGCATCCAGCACAAGTCGTATTTTAGTGGTTTCCACGATGAACTTGTATTGCATTTATAAAAATATAAAAAGAAAGGCTAATGGCGTTGCTCGGTACACGTAATCCGTTCTTAACTTAAACCCGAAAGGGCAGGAGGCCATGGTGTGGGAGAAAAAAGTTGGACCATCCTAGGATTTGGTGCAGATTTTTCAAATACCTTCAGATCCCCATATTCCAGGTTTGTGAAACCGAGCCGAGCCTTGGCTGTACAGGGAGTGCTTTTTAAGATTCAGTAATGTTGACATTTTCAACTTTCACAAAGGGTCACCAGCTGCTAAAGATAACAGAGACCTTCCATCAATACGAGGAGCGGGCTGGTGCCCTTTAAGTTCGTCTATGCTGCTTTGGAATACAAAATAACTTCCTCTCTCCTGTTTTTTTTTTTTTTTTCCTTTCCTTTTCCTTCTTTCTTGTTTTGAATAGCAGGTTTATTCATCTAATGTAATTTACGTAGACTAACATTAATACCTCTTTGCACTTCCTAAAAAAATGGTACTACCAGAGAGATGGAGATAAAGTAGGCAGCTAGCATCTCTAAAGTGTGCTAGATGATTGCTTACTATCAATCCATAGACAGACAGATAGATAGACTGACAAACTATACATGTATACACACGTGAATACATACACACATGACCCGTGTTCTACATGGATCATATATTCAATCCTATTTCATTAAGTCATTATATTTCCATTTTTTAATTTAATGTCTTTAAAAACTATATAATTTATAGAAAGCCACCTTGGAAATGAAAACATAATGGTTTGGTCAAGTAGCCTCCAACAGTTAATTGTTAGGAATAACGAACACCATTCTTTACCCCCTAGATTTGCCATAAACATAAGTAAGAAGTGCAATGATCAGGAGGAAAATTGGTTTCTGGAAACCAATGCAGCTTCCAGGAAGGAGACACATCTCTTTCTCTACTTTTTTTTTTTTTTTTTTAAGATTTATTTATTTGAGAGAGAGAGAGAAAGAATGAACAGGAGGGGCAGAGGGGGAGGGAGAGAGAATCCCAAGCAGACTGCACACTGAACCCAACTCCAGTCTCGAAATCACCACCTGAGCTGAAACCAAGAGTTGGACGCTTAAAAGACAGTGTCATGCAGGCGCCCCTCTACCATTTGTGGTTAAGATTTGAAGAGGACCACGTCTTCAGAGGGGGGCTGTCTTTGTGTAAGGACCCCGGGGGGCAGAGGGCACTATGCCCAGATGCCCAGCTGCCTTGGACCCCAGCGCAGGAAGCCTATTTCTTGAGCCCTCTGCCTTCTGAGGCAGAAGAGCGGGGTCAGACGGGAGAAGACGGACAGGTAAAGCTATCTGTACTGACATGAGGTCGCCTGGAGCTACTAAAAAAGGAAAGAAAAAAACACAAAAGCAAAACAGCTCTCCCCGGTTCTGAGAGAGCAGAGATGAAAACCCGGGGAAGTCCCATGGGCAGGGGGAGGGGCTCCCCTGTAAGACCAGCGCTGCTGCCCTCACGTTCAAGGGCAACCCCGTTTGGTGAAATGGTAAGATTAAACGGAGCAGAGCAGAAACGTCTGCCGGGCAGGGGGCACAGACCTCATGCTGTTCCTACTCCGACAGCGACAGGGGACACCGAAGAATGGCGTGGTCTCGAGGGGGGTGACAACTACCAGCCAGGAGAGGGTTTGGAGAAAGGGAGACCCGCGGCTGGTGGATGCTTCCGCTCAAAGCAGAAATGCTTTCATGGGGCACCTGGGTGGCTCAGTGGGTTAAGCCGCTGCCTTCGGCTCAGGTCATGATCTCGGGGTCCCGGGATCGAGTCCCGCATCAGGCTCTCTGCTCAGCGGGGAGCCTACTTCCCCCTCTCTCTCTGCCTGTCTCTCTGCCTACTTGTGATCTCTCTCTGTCAAATAAATAAAATCTTAAAAAAAAAAAAAAGAAAGAAAGAAATGCTTTCATGAAAATGAAGGCTTCAGAAGGACAGACTCTGCAAGCGATGCCCAGATTACGATGGGCCACGAATGTAAAAGAGGATCAACAGGAAAGAGAGCTGGAAGGTGCCGCCAGTTGTTTCAACCTACATGGGAGCTCTAACTACACGGGCAGGGGCGGGGCTGAAGCTGTGTGTGCGCATGCGCGTGTGCATACATGCGCGCATGCGTGTGTGAGCGAATGAGCACGCGAGCCCGTGCCTATGCGCATGCGTGGGCATGTGTTGGGGCCTGTCCGGAAGCAGCCAGATGGTAAGAAGACCCTAAATGAGCCGCAGCCAAGTGTTCAGTTTTCCACAGTGGCTCTCAAACTTGAGCATGCAAAAACACATATGTACACACATACATGAGCAGACAAGTAAATCTCATTTCAGTAGTACATATCCTAAAACTGGAAAGATACCAAGAAAATTAGACCAGCCCCTGTCCAAAGAGGACACCCCCGTTAAGGGAGCATTCCATATTTTTCCAAGAGGGAGTTACTGATCTATGGGCATAACCTTTTCGTAAAGCAAGATGCATAAGCTGTAGGGACCTGCTGGACAACATCGTACCAAAGCCAACGATAATGGCTTATACGCTTTGAAATTTAAGCAGGTGGATCTCAGGTTATAATAGCATTTTTAAAAGACGTGTCACCCACATAGCTTGTACAAAAATCATTAAAATTTTTTTTTTCTGGAGGCGCCTGGGTGGCTCAGTGCGTTAAAGCCTCTGCCTTCAGCTCAGGTCATGATCCCAGGGTGCTCGGATCAAGCCCGGAATCACATGGGGCTCTCTGCTCAGCAGGGAGCCTGCTTCCTCATCTCTCTCTGCCTGCCTCTCTACCGACTTGTGCTCTCTGTCAAATAAACAAAATCTTAAAAAAAAAATTTTTTTTCTGAAGTGCAGTTCCTTGAAACTTATGGGAGAAGCTGAGCCAGGCTCAGGAGTCAGCAAGTGTAACAGGCGTGCTAGGGAACACAATTTAGAAGAGAAAGATGGAGCCAGAAAAACACAATGGAAAACCACTGAGCATGGACTCCCAAGTTTGTTATGTTCAGCTCAGATCTCCTGGCAAGTGTTTACTAGCAATCTTCACTCGGGTTCTTATCCTGTTCCCCACCTTGCACCAAAGGGAACACGTCCCCTTATGCCCAAAGCATGTCCTCCTCTCACACTTTCTATCAGAATGACAGACTCCATAATTTTGCTCACTCACCAAACCGAAAACATGGGAACAAGCGTCATTGCGGAAAGCCTGTGGAAACGCACTTTGAAAAACCTTGTTCTAGGAGGACGCAACCAAAGGAAACCCACAGATGGACACTGGGCGAGTGAGTGCCAAAGGGAAGTGACATAGAGGTGTGTCTGTGCGTGGGATAACCTGCTCTGCCTTTGCTCATAACATTCCTGAATCCAGTCCAAAGCATATGAACGGGAGCAGAACATCTGACCAAGACAGAGCTGCCTGACACATCTCAAAATTATAAATCACCCGAAGTGGCAGGTTCTCACCTCCCTGCCAAAATCTGTCCCACTTTATTCCGCTGCAGCCCTGAGTCTGTAGAGAAGTCAGGTCTGGGCTCAGCCAAAATACAGGATAGCTCTTGCCAAGGGGAGGTGGCAGGGGTGGGCCTTCCAGAGAGCAGGGTGCCTACCGCCATGGCAACTCAAGGCAGACCAAGGATGGGGAAGAAGGTACTCTACTAATTGAAACCTGGGCAACATTTTAGCATCAGCCCCAAGGAAGTTAATGCTTAGCTGGATTTGCTTTTGTCCTCTGTCCCTTCTTTTTTTTTCATGTCACCAAGTGACTTTAAACCATTCCCTTCTTCCCAAAAAGAAAATCCCATGCAAAGATAACACTTCTGATAAACCACTGAGCAGAATCTCCCTCCCTTACACCATACTCAAGCAGAGCCTAAGATCCCAGTTCTCTCTGTGAATAGCCTCTCCATCCCAAAGGAAGTGGCTTACCAAAAAGTTTTAGGCATGCACTGGCTTCACCATCGTCCTGTCCCTGAGGCACCTGGGACAAATATTCTCACGCTGCAGTATGACCGAGAATCACCTGGGGGAACTTCAGCTGTCCTTCCCAAGAGAGGTGATTCAGGCAAATCAGGAGCAGAGCACAAGCATCTGCATTTTTTTTTTCTCTAGCACCCAAGGAATCCCAATGGTAACACATCAAGATCCACCCTTGAGAAGTGTGGGTCACCAATCTAGGCTTCTCCCATAGAACTGTCCTTTATGGGGCAGGCGGAGCTCAGTTACAGTGGCCCACCAAACTAGCCATGGGTTGTGAAAGGGTTAACAGATCTCCCAACCTTCCAGCCCCACTCCTGCAATGCCAGATTCCGTACCACGTGGTTCTGAATATGATGGAAAACACCTCCAATCACAAGGTGGCACGGGAAAGTGAACGTGCTCCTAACCCAAAATAGTTATAAATGTACCCACCACCTACAAAACCAGTCCCCGCTGAAAAACTCCCTCCCTGCCAAACAGCCTAACAGAAGTCCTAACCTGCTGCTCGTGTCAGTCCTGTTGAAGGCAAACACTTGTTTGTATTTTCATTTTATTGCCAAAGTTGTGGAAAGGTCAAGTCACAAGTTGTGGAAGAGATACAAGTCCGTGATCTCCGCGACACTGAAGGGGCTCAGCCTGTTTTACGGGGCAGAGGTTGGTGACGGACAGATGACAGACACTGGCACAATTGTGCAAATTTCTCCTGGAGATACATCTGTTTCCAGCAAGACTAGAGATTAAGATAAAACCAAAATCTCCCTTCTACCATGGCCTCAAAATGACAGATGAAATGAACAAAAGGATTTTAAAAGCACATCGGCGCTTGCAGCAAAGAAAGGGGATCATTAATGATAAGGAAGCTATAAACTGGAACTCAAACACCAAAACCAGTTCAGATGCTGCAGAGGGATTAAGGAGACCCCATGGATGGGTTCTGGGTGTGACTGTTCACAGGGGGCAAAGAGGAGGCCCTTGGGCCACACGAGCCAGGAGGTGAAATTCTATAAATACAAAAGTCATAAAATTCTGTCCCTATATGGAGGGGTGGGGACTAGAAGAAAATATCCATTCAGCTGCACAGAGAGACAAAAAGGATGATGACATGCTTCTGCCTGGTTTCTGGAGGGGGAAAAAATGTTTGAAGCCCACAAAAACTATGGGCTTTTACCTCAAACAGTTCAGAGTGCTGAGTTTCTAATTTCTGCGTGGGCTGGGAAAACCCCAACCTGGACAGGACTGTAACCATCAATTCCAAGCTAACATTGCTATAAAGGGGTCTTATGGAAGTAAATACAAAACCACGCAGAAGGGCCTTCTCAAGATCCAGGGCCCTGGGAAACCTCTGAGGAAAAATGTATGCCCCACTAGAGAAGTACTGATCTAAAACGTGACAAAGCCCAGGAGAAAACAACACACCACAAATAGAGTCTGTGAACACACAAAGAAGAAGAAACATGGCTTTCTATAAGAGATATACGGTTGAAAATATAAGATATATCTAACCTGATTAAAAACATAAAAGAAGGGGCACCTGGGTGGCTCAGTGGGTTAAGCCTCTGCCTTCAGCTCAGGTCATGATCTCAGGGTCCTGGGATCGAGCCCCGCATCGGGCTCTTTGCTCAGCAGTGAGCCTGCTTCCTCCTCTCTCTCTGCCTGCCTCTCTGCCTACTTGTCAAATAAATAAATAAATAAAATCTTAAAAAAAAAAAAAAAGAAGAAATCAAAACCATAAGAACCAGTTGTAACAAAGGAAAAGCAGACATAGTAAAAAAAGAACCCACTAGGACAACACAGAAATAAAAACTGTAGTCCTGGGGCACCTGGGTGACTCACTCGTTAAGTGTCTGCCTTTGGTTCAGGTCATGATCCCAGGGTCCTGGGATCAAGCCCTGTGTCAGGCTCCCTCCTCAGCGGGAAACCTGTTTCTCCCTCTCCCACTTCCCCTGTTTATATTCCCTCTCTTGCTGTCTGTCAAACGAACAAATAAAATCTTAAAAAAAATAAAAAACAAAAACTGTAGTCCTTGCAATTAAAAACTTAACAGACAAGGGGTGCCTGGGTGGCTTACTCCTTTGGGAATCTGACTCTTGATTTCAGCTCAAGTCATGATCTAGGGGTCATGGGATTGAGCCCCACGTCAGGTTCCGCACTCATCATGGAATCTCTGTGGGATTCTCTCTCACCTTCTCCTTCTGCCCCTCACCCTGCTCATGCTCTAAGTAAATAAATAAATATCAAATCTGAAAAAAAATGCACAGAGAAGAGCCACAGGGAGACAGGTGGGAGCTAAGTAGGAGCATGGAATAAACACCATGAAGGGTTGCCCAAGGAAATAAATAATGAAGGAAAAGATCAGTTTGAAGTGACAATTGTTAAAAAGTTTCCAGGAAGAATAATAATAATAGTAATAGTAATAATGCGTATTCAGCTTAGAAGAGCACTCCAAGACTTACACAGAACAACATGTGCACGCAAGCACACGCAAAACCACATCCTATTGAAACTGAGAAACAGCACAGACACATGAAAAAGACGGATACACAATGGAAAGAAAGACAGAAAATGCAAATGAGGTCACTGCTGGGTACAATTTTATAATGCTCCCCGAGAACACATCATGCAACACAACTCTTTGTCTGACGGATGCGGTCTAAGAGTAAGGATATGGAATGATGTTGCCAACGTGACGAAGGAAATTTAAATTTCTGTCAGCCGAGGCATTTAGATGCAACTCAGGTTTTCCTTCAAGGCTCAGAGCAAAATAGAGATATTTTTAGATGAGAGATTTTTATCCCTATGGATCCTAAGTGAGGAAGTATTAAAGTAAGAAAGACAGCAGAAAGGAGGGCATCGCAAGGACTGACGGTGAGGAAAGAAATCAGCAGAAGTGCTGGAAAATACAAGCAAACACTGATCATATAAAATAGTAACAGTCACTGATAGGCGGGATATCATTAAAATTAAAAGCGAGCTCTGCTGAAAGCAACGTCAAGAATGAGAACACAAGCCACAGACTGGGAGAAAATCTTTGCAAAAGACACATCTGATACAGGACAGTTACCCAAGATCTACGAGGAATTCTCAAAACTCAACAGTAAGGAAACGAGCTACCTAGTTAAAACATGGGCCAAGGCCTCAAAGGGCAACTCACAAAAGATTTCGGGTAGCACAGAAGTGGATGAAAAGATGCTCCCTGTGGTATGTCATCGGGGAAATGCAAATGAAAATAGCGATGAGATACGGGTCCACACCTATCAGAATGGCCAAAGTCCAAAACATTGACCCCACCACATGCTGGTGAGGACACGGCACAGCAGGGAGCTCATTTGTGGCGGTGGGAATGCAAAATGGCGTGGCCACCTTGGGCCAGTTTGGCAGTTTCTCACTAAACGAGACACACTTTGACCAGATAAGCCAGCAACCACGCTCCTTGGTGTTTACCCAGAGGAGCTGAGAACTCACATTTGCGTAAAAACCTGTACAAGGATGTTCATGGGAGCTTTATTCATAATTGCTCAAGCCTGGAAGCAACCAAGATGGCCTTGAGTCGGTGGTGAATGGATAGACATCCAGATGTCAGTCCATCCAGACGATAGAATATTATTCAACCCTGAAAAGAAATGAGCTATGGAGCCACGAAAAGACATGAGTGAACCTTAAATGCAGATTACTTAGTGAAAGAAGCCAATAATGAAAGGACCATCTGTGAACACAGACCGTTTGTGTTCAACCGCATGACGTTCCAGAAAAGGCGAAAATATGGAGACAGTCCAGAGATGAGTGGTTGTCGGGGGGACGGGGAGGGAGGGCTGAGCAGGTGGAGCACAGAAGATTTTTAGGGCAGTGAAACTACTCCGCATGATACTATAACGGTTGATACATGTCATTATACACGTGTCTAAAACCAAAGAAGGTGCAGGGCCAAGAGGGAACCCTCGTGCAAACTGTGGACTCTGGGTGGTAATGATGTGTCCCTCTAAGGCTCTTCAGATGGAACAGACGTACCTCTTGGTGGGGGGTGTTGGTCATGGTGCTGTGCATGAGTGAGGACAGTGAATACACCGGAATCTCCGAACCGTCAGTTCAGTTTTGCTGTGACCCCAACATCGCTCTAAAAAACAGTCCATAAAGTTTTTCTCTTTTTTAAATATATAATAATAATAAGGGGTGCCTGGGTGGCTCAGTCAGTTGGGCATCTGACTCTTGGCTTCAGCTCAGGTCATGATCTCATGGGTCATGAAACTGAGCCCCGTATTGGGTTCCATGCTGAGCGGGAAGTTTGCTTGAGATTCTCCCTCTGCCCCTCTCCCTGCATGCTCTCTCTCTCAAATAAATAAATAAATAAATTTTTAAAAATACAACAACAACAATACTAGTAGCTAATTTGGAGGTATCAAAAGAAAAAATGCAGAACTAAAACATTAGAAAAATAATAATATGGAGGATGCCAGGGTGAACCAACTTAAAGCAATCCCGGGTCCTGAAAGATTGCTAAGGAAAAGGGGAGAGATACTCATTAATTCTGGACATCCTTAAGTCTACTATGCATGTTAAAACACTAAAGGTAGCCTCGAAAGAGAACCTGAATTTAAAACTCCCAAACGAGTAAAGGGTGAGGAACAAAGGAGGAAATCATGTAGCGAAGTCAATAAACCCCATAAAGTATAAAAGAGGGGAGAAGATACTTGGTAAATATAAAGAACAATATAAAAAATGGAGAAGTACTGCCGATCTTGGATGAGGCCTTCCCAACATCCCCAGCATATGTCCCAAAGTGCACGGCTCCCGGGGTGCTGAGAAAGTGCAGACACACACGGACACACGTGCACATTAAAGGCGAGATGGTATTAGTGGTAAAAACTATTGAACGGATCCATTCCAAAACATACCCTTTGGGATAAGGATTACTTTGCGCCACTGAGAACCAGCAGAGGCAGGAAGAACTCTCTGCCTTCTCCCACTCTGCCTAAAACAGGGGATATATCATCCTGCATAATGGTGCCTCCCATCCCCGTCCCAGAAAAGGAACACCCGCGATGACAGCAGTCTGTATAACAAAATTTATAGAATAACCCTTCCTTCCCATTAGTTTCCCCTAGATATTTTCTTCCTACAATGTATGGCCCCTAAAAGCTCAGATCTGTTTTTCCTTTATCTAGTCATTTTTTTTCCACAATGAATTACCCTGTGTCAAAATGGTATATTAGCTCTCAATCCTAAACGCTGCTAGGGGATTTCGTGTCTTTTCTATGCAGCCCTGGTGCACGTAAAATTAAAACTAAAATCTGTATGCTTTTCTCCTGTTAGCCTGTCTTTGTAAGTTTGATTCACAGGTCGCAGGCACTGAACGTAAGAGAGTAGAGGTAAAGATTTTTCCCTCCCTCTACACTATTCAATTATCAAAGAATAAAAAATCCCAATTCCATGCTAACCATTCCAGAGAATTAGTTGGGGGTTGGGGGGGGGGCGAAGTACAACAACTGAATACTGGATTGTACCTTAATATTCAAACAAGAGAAACGAAACATAAATAAAAAATTTAAGCCACATCCACTTAAGAACACAGATGCAAACTACTGCGGGTAAAAAGAGCCTATCTTGAGTTCCTATCAAAAGGTATCTATCACAAACCTATAGTAAATATATTAATGGTTAAAAAAAAAATAGAGGAGTTCTCTTTAGCGTTCTAGGCAGAATTCTAAAGATAGCACCCAAAATACTCCCTCCTCCTTGTATGTTCATTTTGCATAATCCCTGGGACTCTGAATCCAATGGATTTCACTCCTGTGATTACCAAAAATGGACCTTAAAAAATAGGGAGATTGACCAGGTAGCTGCCTCATCACATGAGCTCTTTAAAAAAGAAGAGTTTTCTCCAGCCGGTTCCTGAAGAGGAAGCCAACTTCTTCCGGGGGTGGGGAGGGTAGGCTCAGAAACGAGCAAGTGAAGACAGCATTCCCAAATGAATGTGCTCCGTCGCCATCCCCAAGTGGGAGCACTGAAAGCAACAAGAAAACACCAGACAGTGTTTGCTCTGATGTTTGTCAAGATGCCCATTTGGAAGGATCTGGGAAGCATCAGGTTTTTATAGGAGAGAATGAGCAACGTTTCCCCCATCCTCCTAGGTTCTGTAGCTGGGCCCGGAGATTAAACAGACGAAAGACAGACTGGCAAGAGAAAAGCAAAGTTTATGAACATGCACAGCCCGTCGTATCTGCGAGGGGGAAGTTCGGTGATGAGTAATTCAAGGGGTGATTAGAACTTGGGGCTTAGGGAGCATCTTAACAAACAGTGACAGATTTGTAGGAAAGTGACCAGACAAAGGAAAGTGCAATCTGCCTTTAAGGGTGACAGATGGTGGGGGGCGCCTGGGGGGCTCAGTTGGTTAAGCATCTGCAGTGAAGCATCTGCTGCGGGTCATGATCTTGGGGTCCTGGGATTGAACCCCGCGTCAGGCTCTCTGCTCAGCGGGGAGCTTACTTCTCCCTCTCCCTCTCCCTCTGCCCCTCCCCCCTACTCATGTGTGCACACTCTCTCTCTCCTAATAAATAAATAGCCTAAAAGGAAAAAAAAAAACAAAACAGGGTGACAGATGGTGGGAAGGTAAATATACGCAGGAACCCATGGGAGACAGGGGTTGTTTTCACTGGGCACCTCGTGGGGACTTCCCTGGGCGGACAAGCATCTCTGGTGAGGCTCAGACCTTCTGCCCTCCCCGGTGCAAGAAAGGCACCTGCTTCCCAGGAAATCTCCTGTCCCATATTTAGGTAGGATGAGGGAGGTCGGAGAGCCCTTCCTCCACCTTCCCATTTCTCAACTGCCTGCTCCAAATCATCAGAATGCTGCGGGGCACATTTTCGGGGGTCGGGGGAGAGGCTTGGGCAGGCTCCGAACCACCACGTTCTCACACATCCGTGTGCCTGTTAAATATGCAACACTGGGATGCCCTCCTCAGAGAATCTGGTCCTGTCAGCCAGTGACAGGTTCATTTTGGGGAAGTGCATTTTTAAAAATTGATTTTCTTAACACAAAAAGAGCACGCAGAAGAAAAGAAAATGGCGTGTAATCCCCCTGCCCAGATAATCCCTGATGACATTTAAAAGCCTGAAAGTAACACAGATACGTGGTTAGAAATGCAAACAGGAAGGGTTGAGACGAAAACCAGGAGTCTCCCTCCCCCGCCCCAAGTGTCTCTTTCCAAGGTAACCAGCCATCACAGATTCTAATGTATTCTTCCAGAAAAAAATACCAGGAAAAAAATATGTATACTAATACCAGGAAAAAAATACGCCCTTTCCAACAGTTCCTTTTTTTTTTTAATTCAAAAGGAAGGGTATTATTTCCAGTTTTATAGTTTTCTTTTTTTATTTATTATAACCCACAGATTTTTCTACATCTGCATTTTAAAAACCTACCCCATTCGTGTTAATAGGTTTAGAATCTTTTTTTTTTTTTTAAATTTATTTGTCAGAGAGAGAGAGAGAGAGAGCATGCGAGAGCAAGCACACAGGCAGGCAGAGTGGCAGGCAGAGGCAGAGGGAGAAGCAGGCTCCCTGCCGAGCAAGGAGCCCCATGCGGGACTCGATCCCAGGACGCTGGGATCATGACCTGAGCCGAAGGCAGCTGCTTAACGAACTGAGCCACCCAGGCGTCCCATATTAATGTTT
The DNA here is from genome assembly GCF_964662115.1 of Mustela nivalis. Classification (NCBI taxonomy): domain Eukaryota; kingdom Metazoa; phylum Chordata; class Mammalia; order Carnivora; family Mustelidae; genus Mustela; species Mustela nivalis. Next base: position 54,694,857 of record NC_139036.1, read on the forward strand.
AAAGCAAGGAAGGAATGACATTTTTCAATCAGGGCTTACAGTGACTCTAACAGGGCAGGTGGGGGGGGGGGCGTGCGTGGTCAGCAGACCACTCTGAGAAATCGGGACCTGGAAGACAGGTGTATTCACCTGAAACTCTCTGATTTCGGTGTCCGTCCTTGCAGAGGCCGTGGAGATGCCCGCCACAGCTCCCCAACAAGTAGCACCCCAGAACACCTCTGAACACCCTGCACTGACACAATACCTCTGTGTATCCTGTCACAGGGCTGAGTAAACAGTCCCATCCAGACTTGGTTTACCCACCTGCACCGGTTTCAGGACAATTGCCTGGGGGCCAGGCAGCACCCGGCAGGAAATTATTCTTGGCGTTAACCTCTGAAAGTGGTGTGCCATGGGCGATTCACTCATCTGCAAAGCCTCGTGGGTAGCCCCCCAACTCGCCACTCACCCGTTTTCAATCATGGCTCCAGGCCAAAGCAAAGGGAGCCGGGAGAGAATGGTCCCACATGGCCCAGATGCTGTCCAGACGTGCAGGGACCCCTCTCCCCCTACTCCTGTGGCTGCACTCTCCTGCAGATTTTTGGCTGACCGTTAAACGGCTCCTAAGATAATGCTGCTGAGAGGCCTGAAGCACTCCCCAGCCTCCCCTGACGTTTAATTAGAAAACTTTTGCCTGCTAATAAGCCTCTGATGTCCGTCACCTGAAAATCCTCAGCGATCCCCTCTCCTTGACTGCAGCAATGACGCCTGTCCCTGGGAGATCTGCAGGGGGAGAGGAACAGTGGTGCCCCAGGACGGGGCTTTTCCTCCTGTCCCAGCGCTGGGGGGGGCAGGTGGTCCCACCCAGTAGACAGGATCCTGAAGGTGCAGGGAGCTGGCAGCCAAGACCCACATCCCACCTGCGTCCTCTGCGGGTCACCTGACGCCACCCAGGCGAGCCTGGGGTGGGTGTGCTGGACTCTGCGCCCCAGGGATGGTCGAGGGAGGAGGCGGACACAATTCACCCACTCTGCCAGATTCTCAGTCTCGACTGTTCTGTTGAGCTGCGGGCACGGTGACCCGGGAGCCACGGGGGAGCCCTTAACGGGCCAGGGCACAGCTGAGAAAGCAAGCTTGCGGGGTAGAGAGCACAGACGGAAAGCAGAAAGGACAGACACTGGCGGGGAGGCGGGGAGGAATGAATAGACGTGCTCCAACAGCCTGCGGCCTCCTAATCCCAGCGTCCCCAGAGGCCCGGCGGATCCCCTCACCCTGGACTCTGTGTCCTTAAAGTGCACTCTCTCCTCTTCCTCTAGCTAGTCCAAAGGGGGGTTTTGCTTCTCCTTCAGCCACAAGCTCCGTCCTTGATCAAGACAAAACCGCAGTTGTGATAAAGTCTTGACGGCTGTCGGCCGAACAAGAGAACAGCAGGTTGGAAATAACCACTGAAATGTTTACCCCGGGAAAGCAAGCCTCTGGGGCCTGGGAGCACGGAAGATAGTTGCTCCGAAGAAAAGAGACAAATCCAGGGTCCACTCTGCATTGTCTCCTACACTCTGGGCACCTCTCCTGACGGTCTCCCACTTCAGACCCAAGGAGTTCCCTCTTGCAGTCTGGTGGCTAAGGGGTGGGAAAGCGTCACCCCCCCCACCCACCCAGGAGCAAGGCTGGATACTCAGCCCGTGACCACACCTACGTGCAAGGCTGTTGCAGACTTGCTGGGCGAAGCTCAGGCACCAGGGGAAAGGGGGGGACCCTGCTTCCTGGGAAGTCAAGGTCTTATAAATCCCTCCTATTTTGCAGGTGAAGGGGTTGAGAAAGGAGCCAGAAGTTCCCAGTCGGAAAGAAAGCGTGCTAGTTTCACGTCCAAACCTCACCCCCAGAGAAATCCCCCGGGGACGGGCAGGAGCGGAAAGAGAGCCGAGGACAGGGGAGCAGAGGTGCTCCTGGTGGGCGGAAGGACGCAGTGGCCACAAGGGGTGCCGCCCCCCTGTCATTTCTAGCTCTTTCCCCTGAAAACACAGCCAAGTGGTTTTACACCCCGAGGAAAGCTGAGGAGTGTTGGCTGCAGACTGAGCACACTGGGGGATGAAAGAAAACCTCACAACCAAAACACGCAGGCGGCCAAACAGATCTCAAACGGGACGGGAGACAAACACAGAGCGTCAATGGCCGTGGAGAGAGGAAAGGAAGAGACGGGGCTATTCCGAGGCGGCAAAGCTGGTGGAATTAGATGGGGTGCTGAGCTACCATTCGGAGGGTGGCGGGAAGTCATGAGGAACGTAATTAAGTGAGCTGTATATGTTATTTTAAATCCTGTTCGTATTAATGCTGTAAATATTCTCCTTAATTCATCATTATTGAATTTGCCAGCAAAGCTGCAGGGGAAAACTCTAGCCCAAGTTTAATTACACCCAGGCGAAGTGGAGCATTTTTCATGTCCCTGAGAGCTGCCAAATGAGAAAGATGTTGTTTTATAATGGCCCACCTTTCTGGACACAGAACGCCACCCTCCTGAGGACCTCACAGGAGGGCAGAGGGATCCTAGAAACCTTGTACCTCGCCGCCCAAGGCTCTCCAGCATGTGCCAGAGAACCTGCAAAGCAAGATGGAGATCTATGGAGAAGCTATTCAAATCCAGTGATGGCACATGGTCTCCAGTCGGTCCACCTTCCTCTGCCCATCTTCCGCCGGAGTATGTATGCAAGCGCGTGCACATACGTGTGCACACACAGACACGCACACACGCACACCAGGCACACGTCCGTCATCCCGCATTCATGCGGCGCTTAACAATCTCTTAACAATACACAGTCTGTGAGTGTCCATGAATTCGGGATCATCCTGCAGTCGGGGCTTCGTCCCTAACTCCCGCCCTGTCTGTTCCTTAGACCATGTCCAGTGCTTTACCATATGAGCACCTCCTCGTGCCGGGGTCAAAGTCAAACTTGGAATTTTCCCTTTTTTGCTCTCTTTGAGCCATCGTCTCGTGCTCTGTCATGGCCCCAGTTGTCCAGATCTCTGGGTGGAAATCAAGGCTGGACGAGGACCGTGGAGAAAAGGCTAAATGAAGAACAGCTGTGGCCCACTCACGGCGGGGAGGGGGTCGGCTTCTCCTGACCCTGAGACCAAAGCCAAGCAGAGAAGAGCCGAGGGAGCTTATCATTAAGTTCTTAAACGTTTGACTGCATGTGGTAGCATGTCGTGCTAGTGGGGCCACAGCCACAGAGACTTTGGGCCTTCAGAGAACTTTTCAATTTCCCCACAGCCCCAGCCAGGCAATAAGACCCCGGCCCCTGCCGGGCCCCCAGCACGTTCAGGACCTCGGTGATGAGGTGAGCTAAGAGGAAACGCGTAATGTCAGCTAATGCTCCACCTCGTTTAGGAAAAAAAAAAAAAAGGCATATTAAGCACCATCTTACCAAAAGATTGAAAAGCATCCCCACCTCAGTGAGGAAGAGCAGAAACAGGTGTTTCGAAGACGGTGGTAGGCACCTGAGAAAGATACGCCAGTCTCGAGTTTTACTCAGGAGAGCCGGTGCGTGCTGGGGGTGTGCTGGAGAAGCTGGAGAAGACCTCGCGAGACCCCTCGGCCGCACCTCTTGAATCCATGCAACTCGCTCTCGCCCTCTCTTCCAGGCCTGCTTCTGTCCCCCCTCAGCCCGTCCCGCGTCACGTCCTGACCAACTTCCCCGCTGGGTCTCTGAACGGAAACGCACGAGGTAAGATGAAGGGTGGCTTTCCAGGGGGGGCCCGTTTCCCCGATTCCTTTGCAGGGCAGGCAATCAGACCCTCGGACACAATTACTGTCACTCTGGTCGGTGTCACACTGAGACAAAGAGGTCCAAACCTTCCCTCTGCGGTAGTCTTGTGAGGCCCATTATTGTCCCCCATTTATTCATCGGCAGCAGGGCAAGAGGGGAAAGTGGCAGGTAATTTTTGGTGACGGGGCCTGTGCTAGTCTCTGAATTCAGATGCTCCTAGGGGAGCCTGCCCGCCATGCCTGCCGGGATCGTGATGGACCTGGACCCTGAGACAAGCGTGCTTTATCCCAGCTTCGTGGCAGGCTCGTGTTTTCACACCAAGGATAAGCAGCTGGGCCATCTTCACTCTGAAAATGGTACAAGAGGACCCCTCCTCTCCAGAACCAGGGCCCCTCCGTGGCAATCAATGACAGTCTTAGAGACACATTCACTCTATCCTGCCAGCTTCTGTCCCTCCTGTGGAAGGCATTCGTGACACTCAGATCTCTCGGAAATTACAGAAAAATGACAGCCTGTTAGTGTATTTTCTTTGCGTATTTCAGAAAAATAAACACACACACTCCCAGGTCCCACGGGTCTTCTTGCTATTTGAACACACCAAGCTTGCTCCTACCTCAGGGCCTTTGCTTCTGCTTTTCCCCCTCAATCTGGTATTCTCTTCCTCCAGACATCCCTATGGCTCACCCCCTGACTTCCCGCAGGCCCTTGTTCACAGACCATATTTGTGGTGAAAAGTCTCAGTATCCGTTTAAAACATCAACACTCCCAACACCCTCTTTCCTTCCTTCTTTTTCTTCAAACAGCACTCATGCTATGTCGTTCCTACATGTTCAGCCTTTTAACTTTGTCACAGATGCCCCCCCCCACTGCAAACACAAGCTCTAGGAGGGTAGGCGGTTTTGTTCATTTGTTTAGCGTGATATCCCCAATACCTGACACACAGATGCTCAGTGAATAATTACTGAATAAATCAAAGAACGAACGGACATTAAAATCTGTGTAACTCACACAGTATGAGGCAGTCCACAACACCAAGGATCTGAGAGACGCTCGTTTGCACCAGCAGCATTTAAACATGAAAGGAGCGTTTTATACATAAAACCTCCCAAGGGGTGGGGGGGTGCGGGGAGTCTCGACACAGAGAAAAAAAAGTGATCACACAGTCTCAGGAATGGTCAAGAAATAGCAAACACACGTTCCTCCAATGCTGGGATTTGAAAACATCTTGTGGAATGGATTTGAAAGTCTGTTTCAAAGAGAGCGATTTCTAAAAGCCGTTATCACGGGATCAGAAGGTATCTGAGACACAGCTGGCTTTGGAAAGCACTCAGGAGGTGGCCCCTATTCACGCATGATGAAAACCCTCCCTCGAACTGACTGGAATCCAAGGACGGCTCCCTGCCTCCGAAGCCCCGTTATGTGACATCCAGTCAAGGTCTGGACTTGTAGCTCATGGGCCGGCTCCCTGCCAGCAGGTGCTCTGAGGGTGGACGCGGTGCTGAGGGTCCCCTGACCCCTTACACAGTCACATGTGGAAGGAACAACGAGCTCCAGGAAAAACACAGGCCGTGCTCGGGAGCCGGGGACCTGGAATCCCACCGACCTCGGCTGACGGGTCGGTCAGCCAAATGGGTCAGAGACAAACGGGATGAACTATGCGGGACACAAAGTAAGAACCCAAAGACCCAGAAAAGATCAAGTTAAGGAAAGTGACCCCATCCCAAAACCTCTCCCAATGGTGGCAAGTGATGCCATGAATTCTCTATTAAAAAATAAAAGGTAGGGGTGCCGGGTGGCTCAGCCCGTTGAGCAGCTGGCTCTTGGGGTGGAGCCCCACATCAGGCTCCATGCCCAGTGAGAAGTCTCTTAAAGGAGACGCTCTCCCGCTCTCTCCCCACTCCTCCCCATGCTTGCGCACCAGCGCTGGCTCGCTCTCTAAAATAAGTAAATCTAAAACAAACAAACAAAACCAAAAAGCAAAAACCCTAAAAGGTAGAATTAGCATAGGGGAAGGGAAGGGTTGGAGAGGACAGCGTTAACTGTGCGAGATTTGGCATAATCTTATTTTCAATTAAAAAGAAATGCCTAGGTGGCTCAGTGGGTTAAACCTCTGCCTTGGGCTCAGGTCATGATCTCAGAGTCCTGGGCTCGATCCCCCATCGGGCTCTCTGCTCAGCAGGGAGCCTGCTTCCTCCTCTCTCTCTGCCTGCCTCTCTACCTACTTGCGATCTCTATCAAATAAATAAATAAAATCTTTAAAAAAAAAAATGCCCACAACCTTCCTCTTATCCCTGGGACATCCCGCAAAGAACAAAAGGCATTGTCCCCTTATCAAGTCCTGCTTTGCCTTTGCTTTCCTCCCCAGAACTGCCCAGGAATCCAGGTCTCGCCTCCTGGCCAGGGTCCCACACTCCTGGCTGCTGCACCCACTGCCCCAGCCCCACGGACCCCCGCCAGAGGCTATGAGGCTGTGCCTCTCTAAGGGCTCGCCTCTGAGCAGACATCCAGGTTTGGGAATCCCAGGAATGCTCATACTCCCAGCAGTTCCGGATTCGGTGTGAGCCTGCTCTGGCAGCTTGTACGGAGAACGGATACTCTCAGAAACAGTGAGTCATGCTTATTCAGTGCCTTTACAATTTTCCCCCAAACTGTTCCATTAGTTCTCAATATATGTAACAAATGCCTCTTGGTACCTTGGCTTTGTTACGGCAGACCTTATCAAAGGGAGACATCTCTAAAATAACAATAATGGTAATAAATTCAGCTTTCTTCAGGTAACTGTCAGGAGGAAAAGTAAGCCCCAGAGGGCAACCACAGGCCTTGCAACTAATGGACCAAAGATGGTCCGGAACCTCCAGCCCAGGTCCGAGCGTGCTCTTGGGGACTTGGCAGAGAGTTGTCTGAAGAACGTTCCATATGCATCTAATCCATAGGGCGTTCCACGTGACTCTGCCGATCAATAGCCAGGGGTAAAGAGAAGTATGACAATTGACTGCCTGACCACTTATCGGAGGTTCCTCTCCCAGTTTATTTGGTAGAAAGAGAGAAGATTGAGAGGAAATTGAATGGGAACTTAACAGACACAAGCAGCTGGCATGGGATGGATGGTGGCAAGCGCTTGTCCTCCATACCAAAGAAGCCTACCACATGCTCAAAACCACGGAGAGGGTGGGATGGTGGCTTTCTGCTGACCGCTTGCGCCGGGGACCCAGCCAAGTGCTGGTGACATTCACCACAGGGAGCCATGAACATGAGGAAAGAAGCTGGACTGTGGATGGGAGGCTGTTCCCAGGAGTCCTCGGTGGGAGAACCCAGCCAGAATCACAGGGCATCAGAAACTAACCCCCAGACAAAGTGGCAGGTTTCAGTCATAGTGATGGCTCCAACACCCCCACCCTTCCCCCGCCACACTGTTGGGAGGTACAGGGCTAGATAGCAAGGCAGAGTCCTACTTCTCATGGAGTTTACAAATGAGGAAGGAACACGGTGTCACAGGGAGGAAATGAGCAAAGAGGATGGAAGAGGAGGCATCTAGGAACTCCCCCTCCGCTCTCAGAACAGGGGTGTCCTGGCTCGGGCTGGAGGCATTTTGGCTGCACTGGTGAATGCTGAGAACAACCGTTCCTAAGTATAGAACCCGATGAGCTCTCAGATCCGCCCTAGGATTTCTGACAGCCTGCCTATCCCCCGTTCCCTGTCATCTCCAAGCATGGGTGGAACGTGGGCTGGGAGGAAGCCAGCAGTAGTTCTGAGCCCTCCTACGTGAGAGCCCCAATGACCCAGAGGAGGAACACACCATCTGCAGTTCAGCAAGGACATCTGGCTCCCTTAGTACAGTCTTGCTGGGGCTATAGATCCAACCTGTGTCTGTCCTCACATTTAGGCGGTCAGTAGATCTTACAAAGGTGCCTAAACAATTCAAAAAGGAAAGGAACATCTTTTCCAAAAATGGTGCTGGAACAACTGGATTTCAATACGTGGAAAGAAAGACAGAAAGAAGGAAGGAAGGAAACTAGCAAGCAAACCTGCAATCTTGACCCCTACCTCACACCAAAGACGAAACTTAAGGATGTCTTACAGACATAAATATATAAAGCTAAAACTATAAAGCCACTAGAGAAAAAAATATAGGACAATCTCTTCACAACCTGAGGGTAGGCAAAGATTTCTTAGAGAAGACACAAAAGGCCCATATCTTAAAGGAACAATTTGATAAATAAAACCTTACCAAATTAAAAATGTTTTCTCCTCAAAGGGCACCATTAAAGAATTGAAAAGGCAAACCACAGGTGGGTTTAAAAAAATAGTCACAATCTATATATCTAACAAAGGATTTGTATCTTGAAGATATCAAGAATGTTCACAAATCAATAAGAAAAAAAGGATCCAATAAAATAAAATGGGAGAAGACTTGAACAGACACATCACAGGAATAGATCTACAAATAACCAATAAAAACAAACCAACGTGCTCAACATTTCATTCATCAGAGAAATAGAAATGGATCTCCCAGATACCATTCCATACGCACTAGGATACAAAGTGGCTAAAACTAACAAGACTGACAACATCAAATGTTGGCAAGGATACAAGACACCAGGATCTCCCACAGACCTTGGGGTAGATGTGTCAAATGGTACGACCACTTTGGACAACTTTGGCATTTTCTTATATGGCATAACCATACGTGTATACTATGATACAGCAATTCTATTCCTATTTTCCTAAAACAAGTGAAAACAGAAGTGAAAAAATATATATAAATAGTTCTCATACTATTTTTTATCCTTACAGGTTTTTTTATGAATGAGTATCATTTAGTCAAAAACCATTTATCTGAAGTTTAACAAGTCCTTTAGCTAGACTTTGTCACTGCAGCAAAATTCAAATATAATCAAATCCAATACTTATTTTAAAATAGCATGTACTGGGGGGGAGGGGGTTTGGGAGAAGGGGGTGGGATTATGGACATTGGGGAGGGTATGTGCTTTGGTGAGTGCTGTGAAGTGTGTAAACCTGGTGATTCACAGACCTGTACCCCTGGGGATAAAAATATATGTTTATAAAAAATAAAAAATTTAAAAATAAATAAATAAATAAAATAGCGTGTACTCCCTTTTCTATGTTAATTAAATCCCTTCCATCCATCCTTTTATCTATAAATAGGCAGAGACAGATATCTAGAATTATGTTTACAAAATGTTTATATTGATTATTCCTGGGAGGTGAGACTTGGGGAGATTTCTTGACTTTTTCTCTGGACTCTTTATATTGCTTCAATATTTACAAAGAGCATGTATCATTTCTGTGAAAATGATTAGGTTGCAATGAAAAAAAAAAAAAAAGTAGATCTCCTTCTGGTCTTGGTCTTAGTACCTTGTTTATCCCTACCACGATGGCCCTCAAAAGTGAGAGCTATTTGCATGTGTTTATTTAATATCTGTTTCCACCACTGGTTTGCAGGACCTAGGGCAGGGCCAGGAACGGCACTGGCCTATAGTGGACGTACACGCAAACTCTATCCTCAGAAGAGCCAACATAGAGAAGCAAAGTAATTAGTTTCTCTGCTTATGTATTTCCTAGAGTTAAAATCACCAAGAGTGACCCTGTGCTGTTGGTTTTTTTTAAGATGCATAAAATGAGAGAATATTCTTTGAGTTCAGAGACTGAACTTTGAGAAATCCAAGGGCTTCATTTGTGGGTTTTCTCCAGAGCTTTTGGGCAGCAAAGCTGTTCCCTAGAGAATACTTTCGTACTTCTGGGGGAAGGGGACAGATTTTTAGCTCTGTGAGCTGCTGCTTTCAACAGCTTCTTGTAGGTAAATGAGAGAATGACTTGTAGTTCTCGATTCTCTCCTAAAATGGGTTCCTAAGTAGTCGGTTGGGGGAGAGGGTAGCTACCATGGTGGCCCTGTTGCTTGACCACAGAAATCTTCCTTCAAAGTCTATGGAAATATGGCCCATCTGGGAGCTATAGACCCAGACAGAGCAGCGGTGGTATTTCAAGATAATACAAGGGTAGGGGTCTCTCTTGTTTTCCCTGTTTTAGTGATTCTCGCTCCTTTCTCACTCCCAAATCTTTCTGCCATCGTTAGTTCGGCATTCTTCCTCTGGAAACCGGCTTAAAGTAATTCCTACTCTTCTTTAATAATGAATTTGTTCTAAATGTTCTGGGCGTCTTAAGTGGTCTGTACTGTTGCTCCTTAAATTTCAATTAGGAAGATAAATTGAGGATGCTAAGTGCCAACATCTAAGTGGCTCCTTCATCTATCAAAGACAGCATGACAGTCCTGGGATTAAAAAAAAATTTTTTTCCATTTATCAAGAGTTTCTGCTTTGGTTTTGGGTCTGTCAGAAGTACTTGCTGTCAGCTGCAATCTTGGGAGCCTGGAGCTTATCCACGTTTCAGGATATTTCTGTCTCCAAAATGGATTCTTGAAAAGATCAGGATTAGCTTCTGTTTGACAACAACCTAAGAAAGCAGAGATTGGAGGACAGTGCCTGACGAAGACGAACTCTTAAAAAAAAGAGAGAAAAAAAAACACCCCTCCAAGAGGAGGTATCATTACTTCTATCTTTATACGCTTGGCTCTGCCCCAGGGCATTATCTCGACCCTAGGCCTCTGGATGTCATTGCCTCAGAGAGCAAGGACAGACTACCTGCCAGTGCATATCAGCTCACATCAACAGGGTGCCAAACAGAGGTTAGCCTTCATCTTTTCCCAGATGGCTCCCATATCTTGTCCCTAAAAAGTAAGTTTTAACTTCTGTGATTACAGATGTCTTGGAAAATTTGCTGAAAGGTACCAGTCAGCCCCTTAGAAAAATGTACGTGTAGACAAACATTTCTTGCAACTCCAAATGTATATTAATTAATCCTGGGTTACCACCTCTTGTCTTAGGGGCCAAGGATGGCAGGGAAGTGCCATGATGCTGAGTGAAGGGGGTCCTAAGCCAGGAAGACCCCATTCTCACCCCATATCTTAGAGCTAACGCTCAGCGGAGTCTGAAAACGAACCGACTAGAAAATCAACACCAAAGTTTGAGCAAAGGGAAGTTCGCTTCTTACTGTACTTACAGTTTCTCCTTCGACTTGAAATTAAATCCAGAGATAAGTTAACCTACCCGCAGAAAGTTTACAGTTTTCAGTAGGGATGCTGAAGATTTTCGACATCTGCTACTATTTAGGTCTGAAGCAGTAATGCAAATAATTACAATAAATGGCATGGAAGGGCCAAATAGCACATTCACAACAGTACGTTTGCAGAAGGAGCACTTAAAAATATTTCTGAGACATAGTGGCATCAATCTGTGGTTAGTCTGAATCTCTGCCAGCAAAAAGAAAAAAAAAAATCCCCATGTTCTATCATTTTTCTAAAACATCCTATTTCACTGCAACATGGTGCCCCTGGACACCTGTGAAAGTGACTACCTCCACTCAGGAAAACATCTCAGAAGCGCTTCTGTAAACCCTTGTTGAAACATGGAGCAAAATATTCTGTGTGGAACCAGCATGGCAGCCAAGTTCAATACCAAGATGCCCAACCTCTTTCAAAACAAGAAACAAATGTTAACCACCACCAACACCCCCCATTCTGTAGAATTTCAAAAGGGCACTGAGAGACTTGGACATAAAATCCAACACCCTGAATCCCCTCTGGGACAGACTTATCCAGGGAGAAACACGCCGCCCGTAGGAACCTGCCACTCTGGACATCTCTGAGCAGCCTTGGTCGGACTGACTGGCTCAGACAGTCCACGGATGCACACTACGTGTGCACGCTTAGGAGGCTCTGCCTACCTGTGCTCATTCTCCCACAGTCTAGGTCTGTGCTAGGAAGAAAATTTGGCCTTGGTGCACATAATCCTTGAGGGCCCAGCATCCCAGCCTCTGCTGAAGGCATGCTGGAGATGGAGGGATGAACAGAAACCAAGTCGCTATCTCTAAAAGACTCAGTGTCTAGGGCAAGTGGTGGAAAGGAGGAGGCAGACGGTTTTCATACAAAACGGTAACACTGGTGGTGGGTTCACGGAGGCACTAGTGGAGCGAAGGAAAATAATGCTTGATCCTGCCTGCAAAGTCAAAGGAGTCTTAAGATGGGACGAGATTCCTGAACCATCTTGAAGGACAGAGGTTCTCTAGACAGAAAGGAACATTTCTTCAGGCAAGGAAATATCTAGAAAAATGAGGTACTCTTTTTAGAGGAGAAGCAGTCCTGTGTGGCTATGCTATATGGTGCCTAAGGGGGAAAATGAGAGATGATCCTACAAACGCAGATAATAAAAAGCTTTTATGTCACATTCAGGATCTTGGACTTTATCCTGAAACTGCTGGAAATGTTAAGCTTCTAAATAGAAAAGTCATTGCATCGATTCGGCCTTTTCAGAAAGTTCACATCCTAGCAGGAAGATGATGGATTAGAGATCAGATCCACATTGGTCCTGAAATCTGGTGGTCCATCCTACGGAGGTTTTGACATGAGTAGAATAAAGGCAAAAGGAGGGGTGCCTGGGTGGCTCAGTGGGTTAAGCCTCTGCCTTCAGCTCAGGTCAGGATCTCAGGGTCCTGGGATCGAGCCCCTCATTGGGCTCTCTGCTCAGCGGGGAGCCTGCTTCCCATCCCTCTGCCCCACCCCCGCCTGCCTCTCTGCCTACTTGTGATCTCTCTCTCTCTCTCTGTCAAATAAATAAATAAAATCTTAAAAAAAAATAAATAAAGGGACAAAGATGCTTCCAGACCTATATTCACTAAGGATCAGTATGCCTGAGAGAATGTTCATTAAAAACGTATGTGACACTCTTCCCCTGCTTTTCAAATAGGAAAGGTAACATCTGACTCCATTTCAAACCTGCTACGGGAACACAAAACACACATTCACATACATTTCATGTAATGAAAATGCCAGGAAGTATTCCTGTGACTATAATCAAAGTAAATCTGGCACATTAATTAAAACCACAGGGCTCCCTGACCAAGGATATTAACATAATCTCATTTTTGTCAGTTTGTGTTGCATTGAACAAAAGTCCTGTGGGATTACAAAAACAGACAAGAAAAAACTGATTTTTCTTAATCAAATCAACATAAGCAATGTGTTTATGGCGAAGATAGAATAAGGGGGATGGGGTGGACCCCCAGCCCCACCTGAAGTCAACAAAACACAAAAATATAGAAAACCACCATTTTCAAGGGGGCAACAGGTGATACAAGACAGTGACTTCTGAGGGAGGGAAACAAATAAAGGGAGGCCTGGAATGTTCCTAGCTAACCGCCTGGAGACGTCCCAGGATACAGAGTGAGGAGAGGTACCTCAGGTGAAGCCTGGCAAACTCCCTGAGTTGAGGAGAACACGGGCACCACAGAAGCCCACGGAATGATGTTCAACATCGTTAAAAGCACACACACCTAGCGTGCTCAAGTCACACAGACCAAACATACTAAGCGTTGGGGAGGGTGTGGAGGAACTGGAATGCTCAGCCACAGCCGACTGTGGTATAAAATGGCAGAACCACTTTGGGAAAGCAGCCTAGTGGTTCAGTAGAAAGGGACACATACATCTCCCGCGGGACCCAGCCATTCCATGGCCACAGAAAGATGTGCTCACGAACGCTCATGGTGGCTTTGTTTGGAAGAGCCCCACCCTGGAAACCAGTTAAATGTCCATCCGTTAAGTGAATAGAGGAACATCCCTGACACAGCCACACAATGAGATTCAAAGCAGAAACAAGAAGGAACTATCTAGATGGTGGTGGTGGTGTCACAGGGGCACACATAGATCAGATTTCATCACATCGTGCGCTTTAAATGTGTACTATTCGTTGTGTGTTGAGTGGACGTCAGGAACACTATTGACGGCTCTGGAAAACTCTGGGTTAAATCATGCTGAGTGAATTTCTCCGCTGTAGGGTTTCCAGAGCCTCTAGGTGGGCATTATTATTCTGCCAAAAGAGAATAGAATCTATGTCATTTCCCAAACATATTCTGCCACAGAATCTTTTTTTCCCCGTATATTCTTTTAATGAGTATCTCACAGAGCTGGCATCCCATGGAGCCCTTGGGGGAGATATGACAAAAATCTGCTGTAATTTAGAAATTTATAAGCGGCAAATGGCAAGAAGATGCCTTCTATATTGTCTTCAAGACAAGGGAGGCCCCTAATTTCATAAACCTGCTCGGGTATGTGTGAAAACATCCCAGGTGTCCGAATAAATATGGCACTTTGCCTCCCAGGCTGCAGAATTACTTCGGCTTCCCTCCTGCCGCCTCGGATCATGCTTATTTTTTCCCCTGAGTTTCTACTAAATAAGAAGCTGTTGGCTAGGACAGAGTAGACTGTTTTATTCCTCCATCCGAAGACATGGGTGGAGATGCTCGCTATTGTCAATAATAATAGTACTACATTTTCTGAACACCACAGAATACACATTTCTTTCTTTCTTTTTTTTTTTTTTAAGATTTCATGTGTTTTTATTTTAGAGAAGGAGTAATGAGAGAGAGAAAGAGAGAGAGAGCACAGGGGGAGCAGAGGGAGATCATCTCTAGCAGACTCCCCACGGAGCAGAGAGCCCGACACGGGGCTCAATCCCAGGACCCTGAGATCATGACCTGAGCCGAAACCAAGAGTCAGACGCTGAACTGACCGAGCCATCCAGACACCCCCGCAGAATATACATTCTAAGGAAGAGATCCAAACAGCTGCTTTTTTAACTCCTCTTTTAAGAGACACACTACATCTACCCATAATTCAAGAGACAAGGAGAAGGGAAAAGGCCAGGAAATCCAAGTGCCATGATCAGAAAGACATTTCTGAACTCTCAAGATGACAGAACATGTCACTCATTTTACGACTCCGTTCCTGTTTTCTTTGCTCCAGGACTGAGCCCGAGAGGTGCAGCTCTGCGTGGATCTCTCTAAACCATGTATTTAAGCCGGCCTGCTCTGCTGTTTCACTTATTCAAGGCACTTACTGCAATCATTTAATCTAGTCATCTGAGTTTGATCTGGACCTGTAACCACTGGCAGAGAATAATGTCTGACTTCAGGAGGACCGGGTCGGCCACTTTTCCTAAGGAAAAATTGCACAGGCTGCTTGAGGCAGAAGATGCTTTTCAGTGGAATCATCCATTTAAGGATAAAGGGTTCATCACGGCGGGTCTGTCTCTGTGCCACGCATCACTTGGGCAGATTGGGTCTGTGGATTCACAGGCGTATATGAGCGAAAACTGCATAAAACGTGGGCAAGGGCTGTGCTTGATGCAGGGCACCGCTCTAGCAACCACTGGCCCTCCGCTACTATGAACAGGTGTACGCGGGAGTCGGCCTGCGCTTGCAGGCCTGGGTGGAATCAGAGCTGCCTGCACCAGCTCGGTTTTCTCAAACCGCCTCCTCTTCAGATCCTCCATAAAGCCACCGAGGGCTGCTGCCAAAAATCTAGATGAAAATCAGAGACGACCTGGAATGGCACCTTGGGGACCACTGTGCCAGTGGAGGCGTGCTTCTGGGTGATGTTTAGATGGTCCAACACTGATGCTCAGGCATCATTAACACTGAAGCTTTTTAAAACTGCACAGAGGTGGGAGCCAGTTAATTACAAGGAAGGCACTCCAGGCTCAAGTCTCGGTTCTCTTGGCACATGTGACCGATCCAGAGTGAGGGGACTACATTTCCATCATCAGCAAGTTGTAAGCGAGAACGAGACAACAGAAATGTGGTCTGGCCTCACCAAGAAGACCTCATCCAGTGGCCAGCCATGAAGACGGTTATCAGATGTGCCCCCAGCCCTTCCTTATCTTGGAGGGAAGGAAATGCTATTACAGGTCAAAGACCGAAGCATGACCATCAGTCTGGGCCCAAGCAGGTCTGACTCTGTCCAGGTTATAGAGAACCTGTTCTAACGGACCACAGGGCCTGAAGCCTACTGGCTGCCCCCACGGTTGGGCTCTACAGAGCAGCACGTCACTGCTGGTGGCCCTGAAGGCACCGGTCCCTGTCCTGTCGGACTGTCACCCACACACTTGCAGGAACAGTGAATCACTTCCCACAGCGCTTCCCCTCAGAGCATCATTTCACTCCACTCTGTTCCACATCTGCTGTAGGATGAGGCCATGCCCAGAGGCCTTTCATTTTGGGTTTTTGGGGAAGAAAATCTAGTCCCACGCACAGAGTACAGCAAGCGTAACTACCTAGAAGTGGGTGATCCACTCTCAACTGTAGTTAGTGTCACCTGTGAAGAAATAGACGCCCCATTAATTTACCTGCGCCACCTTTTCCCTTACATTTGTCAAGCAGCCTTCTGGGATAAATGATTGTATCCAGGGCCTTAACGATTAGACGCTACTGTTACGGTGGGAGCACGTAAGCAGGAAAGTCCGGGGATGGATCTGAACACTGGGTTTTCATAAAAAGGAAAACATGGGACAAACAGAAATCTCCAAAATACAAAGTAGACGAAGAAGAGGCATTCTGCATTTCTCCACAGAAAGATGGTAAACCGCGAAGCTAACTCTTTTCAAATTAATAACTTTAATCTAATTTCAGTCAAAATAACCATAAAATGTTTTAAGTGGATAGAGATTCTAGAGCTCAGCCGGAAAAAAAAAAAACAACAACCCAAAACAATGCAGCGTGAATACGACTCCTCACTAAACAGATAATAAAAAGAAAAGGAACCATTAAAACATCTTTCTTGCTGTAGAAGGAGACTTCACTTTCTCCAGGTTTGTCATCGCCTTCAAAAGCCTACAACGTTAAGTACTACAGCAAGGAAATGATTTTGTGTGTATGTTTCTAGAGCGCCTTCAAAACATGGCAATTCTCATCCAGTTTTTCAAGAACTTCTGATGGTACTTGCAGGGTATCAAAATAGACTTCCTAGGGGCCAGCTTCAAGCGGTAAAGGCAACTTCTAGGCTTTTCCTACATTTTCATACCCATGATTCCTGAGCTCCCGCTTTCTCACCACCTTCAGCTCTAACAGCTTGTGCAGAGCCTGAAATGCTCATGCTCATGCACACTCCAATTTCCTACTCATCCAGCTCAAGCACGGGGTCTGTCTACGCGGCTGTGAGGCTCTTCCAAATCCGGCCTCCACTGTGCGAGGGCCTCTTACATCCCTCTCCTGCTGCTGGCGAAGACGTCACCTCTTGCCATCACTTAGTTCTCACCTAGACCCCTGCCTCCATTCACTGAAGACAGAAGCACCATCATCAAGCCATCCACCATGATGTCAGCGTTCCTGGCTCATGTCGGTTAACCATCCAACACGTTGGTTTCAGGCCTTTATTTGGTACTTTCCCATTCTTACCCTCAATGAACTTGTCCTACATACTGTTTCAGCCAACTAACTCCAATAAAGGAACTATCTCCGAAATGTCCATTTGAGGAATCCCAAACGGCCAACCAGCTGCCTTTTGTATTTCCAACTCTTTCTTTGGAATCCTCCCTCCAAGACCTCTTTGGTCCCACCAGCACCTCTACTCCACCGACCCAACCACCATCTCACTTCCAGACTTGTGTCCTCACCTCCCTCCTCACCTAGCAGTGGTCCAGCGCCACGACCACCCTCCGGCACACACCCCCACCCACACAGGCCTTGGTGACGTCAACCCTCCACCTTCCCTGCACCTGTTCCCCAAAAGCCGAAGGCGGCTGGAGAAAAACATAACAGCATGTTGCCTGGCCTGGGTTGCAATCTCTCCGGGCTGCCTGGAATTTCTACTACAGTTCCCTCGAGAAGACACGCTGTCACTTCCGAAAGTGACTACTGCACACCGTCCCTCTCCTCGGTCCTCCCGTCCTCCTTCCTCCCGGCTGATGTTCTTTTTATTTCTGACTTCCCTGAGAAATCGGAAGAAGACTTCCTCAGCTTGTCACTACCAAGCGCATCCGTGTTCCCGTGTCCGCACCATCTGCTCTGCCTTCTGTCCTGGGCAACAGCCAGCCCGTCCTCACTGTATCCCATCCCCTCTCATCTAGCAATGATGCTCCTACCATTCTCCCGGGCCATCAATTTCTCCTCCTCTACTGGATTACTTCCATGAGCACACACCTTCTATAATACGTCCCTCTTAAAAATAAATTCTGCCACAGATACCACAGCCCCTCGGATACCACTCTTTCCCCTGCCTTCCCCCCTTTTACAATGGAAACTCCTCGGCAGCATCTTCTATATTCTGTTTTCGCTTGCCAATCTCTCCTCTCTTTGACCCTCTCTCATCAGCTCTTCATCTCTACCACTCTGTTGAGACCGCTCTCATCAGGGGCACCACTGGCCTCCATTTGGCCCAATCCAGTGGTCACTGCCAGATTGTGTCTTGCTTGTCCTATCAGCATTTCACATGGTCCATGGTCCCTCCTTTTGGAACACTCCTCACTTGGCTTCCAAAACATGATCCCCTCCCGGCATTACCATGTCCTCGCTGGCCACCCCCTCATCAGTCTCCTCTGCTGGACTCTTCTCAACCTGCTGGCTTCTGAGCGGAGGCCCCTGGTGCTTAATCTCCAGCCCTCTCTCCCTTTCTCCCACTCCTGAGGTGATCTCAGCCCATCCATGGCTTTCACTGTTCCAGATTTACATCTCTGGCCCAAACATCTCTATGAACTACCAACTCACGGCTCCACTGGTCTTCTCAATGCTGCTATGTGGATATTTAAGGGCCATCTCAGATATGAAACTCCCCATTCCTCCCACCCCAAGCTTGATCTCCAGCCATTCACCCAGTCACTCTACCCAAAGAGCCTACGGGTCTCCCTGGGTCCTTCCCCTTCCGTCCCAGCCTCACCCATCAGCACATCCCATCAGTTCAACGTTCAAATGCACCAGTGTTTCCTTGGTCCGAGCGACCCTCTCCTCCACTATGAACATACCTTCCCAACTGATAACTCAGAAACCACCCTTGTCCTCCAGTTCCTATAAGGTCACCAGATCAGTACAGTATAAGTTGGGTCAACTCACAAAATGCCTCTGATTGAAACATCCTGATGGCTTTCTGTCATACTCAGCACAAAATCTGAAGGCCCTTGTGGTCCGAGGCCTGTCCACCGTGCTGGAGGCCCACACTGGGGTCCTGGCTGTCCCTCAAAGACATGAAGCACTTCTCAGCTCCAGGACCCTCTCACTGACGCTTCCTTCAACGAGGCTGCTCCCTCTTACCAGAATACCCTCTCCACAGACACTCTAGTTGTACCTTCTTCTTCTTCTCCAAAGCCACTTTCTTGGAGAGGCCTTCCTAACCACCGTATCTAAAAAAAAAACCCAAAAAAACAGCCCAGGCATATTTGCATCCTAGTACTCTGCTTTAGTTTTCCCCTTAGAACCAGAGAAAATCAATCCCCCATCACGCCCCACTAGCTCTAAGTCTTTTCTCTTTCTCAGTAAGCTGATGCAGCCCCAGAGTTTAGGATAACACCAACTAGCTGCTCACTGAGTGAGTAGGAGAAAAGAAAGAAAGGAAGGAAGGAAGGAGAAAAGAAAGAAAAGAAAAAAGAAAGAAAGGAGAGAAAAGAAAGAAAAGAAAAGAAAAGAAAAGAAAAGAAAAGAAAAGAAAAGAAAAGAAAAGAAAAGAAAAGAAAAGAAAAGAAAAGAAAAGAGTGAGTCAATCAATCCACTGAGTTTAGGGCCTGTCTCCCTCATCAAGCTTGTCTGGCTCTCACACCTGCACCAAAATGGGGACTCTGCATCGGGGCAGAGGAAGGCACATCCAAAGCCACTCTTGGTTTCAACTCGAGAACCTCCAACCTGCACAAAGAAACATCCAGAAGCTGTGTGCATTTCTCCGGAGGCTTCTGCCTTCCTGCTCTTTCGTCTGCACCGTCTGCCCAGGGCCTGCGTGTGCAGGAGGTGGCCCGGAGCGGCAGAGGGAAATGTCAGCGTGCAGAGAGCAAGGAGCCCTCCCCACTGTCGTCAACAGCTCCCATTCCGTCTCCATGACGAGAACGGTCGCTGTTGCATCCGTAATTTTCTGTTTAGGTAACATCTTATTTGCATGCCGAAACCATGTCCTTTTTCCTATTACTGATGTAAAAGATTTGCTTCTTTCTAATTATGTTGCAGGCACTCAGGGAATTCAAAGAGCAGAAAATATGTCAGGAACAATTTACAAATTGTGGCTATTTGTGTACATGCTTGCCTGGACAACAGCAAATATAGAAAGGGAAAAAAAAACCACCTCATTAAAAATACCAGCTCCTCTCAGCAGATCTCTGCGCCCGTTTCTTCTTTCAGTCCTCACTCAGTACAAACCGCAACCCTAAATGGGAACGTGCTCGTGAACAGAGTGACTTCCCCCACCTCTCCACTATATGGGGACTGAGAAATGAAACTTCCCCTCACCGCTCCGGTCCTGCCTTGGAAACCACATTTCTCTTGCATTCGAATCATGGCTTCTAAAAATACATATTTTTTTCCTGATTTTGTTCAGAACTGGAAAATTCTTGCCAGAGTCCTACAAGTCAGGCCTGAATCATTATTCCAGGAACATCGAGATGAAGACGTGTGTGGTATGGACGACTTCTACCCTCCTCTCCAGACTTGAAGACCGATATCCCTTTTCTTCCCTATATTTTGGGCTCCACTGAGTTACAAGAGACTCAAAGGTCAAACATACACCTTCTTTTTCTTTGGTATTTTACCGCAGTGCTAGGAAGAGGACTGTGCAGACTTCTGACACGCTACCTTTCAACCCAGGCACCTTCCCCAGATCTGAACAAAGCCACTCAACATAACCCAAATGCATCAGGTCTACACTGCAACGCATGGGGCCGCTGCTTGCTGGCTGGCTTGGATTTAGGAACTAGGGGTCTTTCGAAAGGCCTTCTGGAAATTCCGCCGGTCCAAACAGAGAAGCTTCTACACATCTTACAAGGCGTGACCCCATGCTACAGCATCACTTTGCCCACCTGGTCCACTCTAAGCTTTTTTCACCCAAGGAGGACCCAGGCACAGTCACGATCCCAGAGGCATGGAGCCATCAGCCTCACACAGTCAAGAAGAGGCCCAACAATCCAACAAACTTCTAATAAGCAAAACATTTACATAAATAAATAGTGCCCAGATCCACACGAACTCTGACTATAGGGCAAGTCTCCATTTTCTCATGAAAACAGCAGATGGGGATGGGGCGGTCAGATGTCTATTTCTATTTAATCATTAACTGAGTTATGGATGCATTTTTTTAAAAAACATGTAAAATAACATATTACCTTAGAGACGCTGCTTTTGCGCATTCTCACATTTCATCTCTGGCTCTTTGACACCAATGTGGCTGCATCCCCAAGACAGGCTTCCTGAGTCATCACACAATGTCAACAGCAACAGCTGAACAAGGTACTTTTTACTTTCATCTAAGGGATTTAAAATTCGGCTCTTGTATAATCCACATATGATGCTGTCACTGACTTTATCCTGAACCACAAGGACCCAGGGGCACAGCACAGCACCAGGACAGGACCGTTGTTCTGCTTCGCTCTGATTCGTTCCTAGAGGAGGACATTTGATCTGCACCAGGTAACCACGTGTGGTCTTCTTGGTGGCTGGTAAAGGCCACAGACTCCGACCCAGGAAGGGGTTGTAAGCAAGTAAATGCACGGACTCAGGTGTGGGGGGGGGGGGACACCGGGGGCGGGAGGTGCGTAATAAGGGGCCGTCGGAATGTCGTAATGAGGGATCCAACTGGCCCAGTCAGAGCAGGGATTCAAGAAATATTTATCAAGCCCACGGAGCAGGGCTGGTGACTAAGTGGCTTTGGGGGATTAGAAGAAAGGACATCAGTGATGCGGCAATTTCTTGCCTGAGAGGCTGAGTGGGTTTGGCTCTGTCACATTCTTCCTGATATGCGGAACAAAGGAGCCAGAGAAGGCTAAGGTGAGGGAAAGGGATGTGGGGGCTTCTGTTTTAGGCTCACTCCACAGAAGTGGCTGTTGGACAAGCAAGTAAGATCCTCACCGGGAGGGGCCACTGGACTCTGGCATCCTTGAAACAAAGTCTGACACCGTAATCGAGTTCTAAGTAGGACCTTGAGCCTGGCTGAGAGCTGCCGGAGAGCAGGCGAGTAAAAGGAAAAGAAGCTGTTGATGAGAAACGAAGAGGGGCAACCCTAGTTTCGTGCGACATGCGCCCACACGGAGGCTGGCATGGCAGGGCCAGAGAGGAGGGCCGAGAACTTGGGGGGGGGGCGGAAGCATCCCACAAACAAGGGGAGGGAGGTTTCGAGAAGCAGAGGCTCACCATTGCAGAGGGACTGGGGATGTCAGTCAAGTGACACCATTTCCCGCTCGATTTGATGTTTAGGATTCACTTGTCAGGAGCTGATCGGAGGCGAAGAAATGGAAATAGCGAATGTGAATTTTTCCCAGAATTGTTGCTGATAAGATGAGACACAAAAGCGGGTGGCAGCAGGGTTGAGGGAAAGAGCTTTTTTGTCAAGATAAAAAGACACAGGAGTGTGTGTGTGGACTGACTGTCAGAGCCAGGACAGGAGCGGATACAGAGGACAAAGGCGTAGTTGATGGAAGGAGGAGGAGGAGGGGGAAGAAGACAGGGCGGGAATTAAACAGAATAGGTCTCGTGGTGGGGGCGCAAACGCCTCATTTCTGGGTTCGATAAAAAGGGGGCAGTTGGGAAATGGGCAAGTTTGGAGCGAGTGCAGCGGGAAGGGGAGGGCGGCCTTGCCTTACTGTCTATTAAGAAGTTGGCTGAGAGTCGGGGGATGAAGGTTGAGACGGGGGCTTGGGGGTCTGGCAGTCCTTTATATGATCACGGAATGTGTGGCGGAAAGAGCCGGCCAAGCCTTGCTGGCCCAGCTGGGTGGGCAACCTGGAACCTGGAGCGCTTGTGTGGGATCGCACTGCAGCCCGAGTCGGGGAGCAGAGAATGGGAAGAAGGTGTGAGAACTGTAGGAATACGTCCCAACAAGAGGTCTGTGGAGGAAGGGAAGGGGCAAGGGGCGTCGAGAGACAGGATGCTGAGGGCAGAGGATAGGTCACTAGGTCTGAGCTGAGGACAAGGCTCTGGGAGTGACCACAGGGAGCACTGTGAGGGGAGCACCAAGAACTGTCCACACGGAAGCTGATGGCCATGGAAGGTGCTGCTCGCTGCTCCGTGCTCCCCAAATTCCATCTCCTCTCCCTCTCGGGCGTCCAGCTGGGTGGAGCACCAAGAACTGTCCACACGGAAGCTGATGGCCATGGAAGGTGCTGCTCGCTGCTCCCCAAATTCCATCTCCTCTCCCTCTCGGGCGTCCAGCTGGGTGTCCCTCCCAGCATTCCCGACAGTCAGGTGGGCCACGTGACTCGGTTCTGGCCGGTGGAATGCGCGCAGAAGACATATGCAACGTTTCTAGACTCGGCACCTAAAAAACTTCTCACAAAACCCTCCTCGCTACACTCTTCCCATATCTGCAGGCCAGCGGCAGAGGGTCTACGCAGAGCCCCTAAAGATGGTGGGAGCCGCAGGATGAATGAAATCTGGGGAACAGAACGCAGCAAGGAGCACAGGACAGGGACGGAGCAGAACAGCCCTTCCCAACCGACCTCAAAGGGCCTGTTGCATGAGCAAGAGATAATCCGCCCCCTGGGGCTTCAGGGGCTGCCACAGCAGTTAGTGGGCACTCACCAAAACAAGAATGCCGAAGGCAGACGACATAAGCCTCAAAGAGGAAGAGCTTTTTTTTTTTTTTTTTTTTTTTAAGATTTTATTTATTTATTTGAGAGAGAGCACGAGAGGGGAGAAGGTCAGAGGGAGAAGCAGACTCCCCATGGAGCTGGGAGCCCGATACGGGGCTCGATCCCAGGCCTCTGGGATCATGACCTGAGCCAAAAGCAGTCGCCCAACCAATTGAGCCACCCAGGCACCCGAGGAAGGGCTTTTAATTAGGAATCAAAGTGAGACTGATACAAACCCAACCTCTAGCCTCCTTGGCAGGCAGGGCTGAGAGAAGGAGCCCCACCTTGGACAGGAAGGCACGCAGTAGGAGCTCGATAATGATTTGCTGAATGAATGCTTTGAAAGACCAATGTGGAGGCAAGAATCTTGATTTCTGGCAAAGACTGCACAGGATGGAAAAAAAAGCTTCCACGGCAATAGAAGGGAAGACATTTATGATTTTCTTTTTAAATTATAAATGTTATTAGGAGACCAGCATAGGGACAGAAAAATATAGAATTTCCTCTTCAGAGTCTTAGGAGGGAAAAAAAAAAATGAGATAGTTACCTTCCTGGGGTTAAAGAGGCAGGAAGAGAAATAGTTTAATAACATTGCACGGCTCCTTCCAGATTGAGGCACTGATTTCCCCATTGATTTGGGGTGATTTTTCCCTATCTAGTCTAAGTGAGCAGCGGAGTAAATTGGATCTCTCAGTTCCAGGGATAAAAGATGCTATACATTTGCACGGATTCTAGGTGAAATGACACAATGCCCAAGAAATTGGTCCACAAGCGATGCACAAGCCATGCACCTAGGTGGGCTCACACACCATTTTTGGAGTTAAAAAGAGCTCACTGTGCCACTGTTCTGGGAGATTTCTTGGCCAGTGCTCCCAAACTGCTTCCTCCAACTAATGGCCTCGTTGGATCCAAGAGATGAGCCGGAGGGAGGGGCCGAGTGCAGCTTGGCACTCCTTGCCAGCATCCATGTGTTTTTCAGGGGTAACTTCTCCAAGAAGCAATTATGTTAAATCCATCACCAGGAAATGAGGTCTTCATAATGATAGCTGTGACTTTGATTTCAAATATGGTGCCAGTCAGAATGAGGGCTTTTGTTCCTTTGTCAAAATGATCATTTATCCAGAGTTCTAAGACAACAATACCCTCAACCCATCTTCCCTACCCCCATGCTCCCCCCCAAAAAAAATAAGAGAAAAAAGGAAAAAGAAACTGAATAAAAGCATGTGGACCACAGCAGCTTGACAGAGAAGTAAGCTCCTTGCCCAGCTACGCTACACAATTTGTTCTTTAAATCTCATTCCTGCTAGATGGCTTGAGAATCTTAGTCAGAAGAATAATGGGTACAGAGGGGCAGCGGGGGAGCTTTACTTTGCTGTCAAAACCCACAACACACATATGAGAAAAACCATGGTTAAAAACAGACTAACTTTAGGGGCACCGGACGTCGCAGTCAGTTAAGTGTCCGACTCTTGGTTTCAGCTCAGGTGGTGATCTCGGGGGGTCCTGGGATCGAGTCCCAAGTCTAACTCCACGCTCAGCAGGGAATCTGCTTGGGATTCTCTCTCTCCCTCTCCCCCACCCACTCACGCTCTCTCTCTCTAATAAATAAATAAAATCTTTTAAAAAGAAGAGGGAGTTTGCCTTTAAAAAGATAGTTCTAAACCTTGACACCACTATTCTAATGGGCTGTTAGGAAGCAGAAGGGACCAAAAGACAGAAATGTGGCTGCATAAGTCACTGCGCATTTGAGAGACGAAAAGTGAGCTGTCTTAGGCGACAGGGCACAGGCGACCCGAATAAGTATCTTTGTTTCTTTTTAGATGTGTTCTCAAGACCTGCCACATAACAGGCACTGTTTCAGGGATATGAAGACAGCTAGGACACAGCACGTGAACTTCAAGAACCACGGTGAGTGAGAGCAATGAGAGAACTCATCAAGCGCGACACAAAACCCTCAATGCTAATAAGACAGCAAGGTAATGTCGAATCCAGAAGAGGAGGCTGATGCCTTAGGCTGAATGAGTCAGAAAAGTCCCACAGAAAAGGGATATTTGAGCTGAGTCTTGAAGAATGACTGGAATTTCCAGACCAGGGGTGGACGGGGGAGTACAGGGAGGGAGGGAGTCCCCAGGTAGGGTGGGGGATGGGGTCACAGAAGGTGCACCTGGGGTGAAGGGTGAAGGCGGGTTAGGAAAGCCTCCTGGGCAAAGCTGGGGTCCGGGCTTGATCCTGTGGGCAGCAGGGACAGGTGTAGGATCTAGGGAGTACCATAAAGGGGAGACCGTGTCCACCCTACTGGCCACCCCATCCCCCGGAACCTAGCACCGTGCCTGAACAAACACCCATTATCTTTGCTCAACTGACTAAAAACAGAAGACTGTTTCTCTGGCTATTTGAAGGCAAACCCAGCTAGCAGTTGTGGGGAGTGAGGTGGGCATGTGAAGGGATGGGCGGACGGCAGGGAAAGCCAGGGGTCCCCTGTGGGATGGAGGGAAGCCAGCCTCGAAACACATTCCTGAGACCTCAGTGCACAGGGAGAAGAGAAGCTCCCTGACCTGGCTTGAGAACTGCCCACGTGGACTAAAGACGCCTCTCCACATGCTGTTTCTATCC
Organism: Mustela nivalis; assembly: GCF_964662115.1. Taxonomy (NCBI): domain Eukaryota; kingdom Metazoa; phylum Chordata; class Mammalia; order Carnivora; family Mustelidae; genus Mustela; species Mustela nivalis. Next base: position 54,720,871 of record NC_139036.1, read on the forward strand.
AGAAAAGCCCCTTTCTACCCTTCCTCTGAAGAGAAGCAAAGCACGTCAGCTGCCAAGGCACCATGACCCAGAACAAATCCTCCCCTTCTGGTTTCCTCCCTCGTTCACCCAGTCAATGCCCCCCACCACGGCAGCTATGAGTTCAAGGAAAGAAGATTCCATTTCAACATTAGCTTCAGCAAAACCCGGTTGAGAACGTTCAAGAAACTCTTTCTCTGTAAAGAATGGTTGGAAAGGGGCATTTTATCTTACCAACCACTGTAGTTATATGAAAATTGCTAATATAGATCATATCCAAATTGCTATTTTGGGAGGGAAAGAATTAGTGTTATTAGTGCTTAATAAAGTGCACATAATTCCAGAGCCCTATTAAAGATTTTTAAAAATTTTTTTTCTTTTCTTTGGTGTGTGTATGCAGTCTTCAGTGAATCTACCTTTTTTATGGTACTATGAAAACTCAGCTTTCAAGTTAGATGATTTTTCAAGAGATGGAATTTCTACCACAAATTATCAGAGGAATTTGCTCAGTAAATGTTTATCAGTGCTGTGCCCCACACACCCGAAGATGTATAAACATCAAGCTGCTCCTTTCATGAAGAGTTCCCAGAGGGGGCACAGCTGTATTTTTAAGAATTTATAACACAGTCATGGCGCACTGGGTGGCTCAGTCAGTCGGACAGCCGACTCTTGATTTTGGCTCAGATCATGACATCAGGGTTGTGAGATGGACCCCTGTGTCAGGCCCCACACTCAGCAGGGAGTCTGCTTAACAGTCTCTCCATCTCCCTCGGCCCCGCCCCTGCCCCAAACACGCACGTGCGTTCTCTAATAAATAAATCTTTAAAAAAACAAAATAAAATTCACAACACACTCGTTAGTTGTAATTATAGAAGTAGAGGCAGAGAGGAGACAGGGATCAGATCTGCCTGCTCGTGGGACTAAGAGAAGGAAGGGGTTCGCTGGGGAGGCAGTGCTCAAGCAAAGCCCTGAGAGCCCACTCCAAGAACACACGCTGGGAGAGGATCAGACCATGGGAACCATCTTGGAAGCTACTGGATCATTCCTGAGAGAGAAGCCAGAGGCCTGAACTGTGGGAAATCCAGTGAGGAGAGTGAGGGACAAGAAACCATCTGCACTATACTGTCCAGTACCGGAATCACCAGCCGCACACAGCCATTTAAGTAGAAAGTCATTAAACTAAATGGCACTGGGGTGCCTGGGTGGCTCAGATGATTAAGCATCTGCCTTTGGCTCAGGTCCTGATCCCTAAGTTCTGGGATCAAGTCCTGCATCGGGCTCCTGGCTCGGCAGGGAGCCTACTTCTCCCTCTCCCTCTTCCCCTAGTGTGCTCCCTATCTCTCTCTTTAAAAAACAAAACCGAAAAACCTAAATGACATTGAATTTGAATGAGTCACACTTAGGTACACTTCAAGTGCTCAAGAGCCCCACATGGCTGGTGGCTCCCATATTGCTTAGAAAACACATCTATCAGCACACAAAGTTCTACGGAACAGAGCTGGTCTAAAAGAGCCAAGGGTTGCAGGCTTGGGACAAAAAGGTGAATGTGGTTGGCATAAATGTAAGCAAACGCCAAGGAAGCCATGGGTTTGGGGAAGCTGGTGAGCCCTGTTTTGGACAAGAGGAATTTGATGCAAGAGTCTGGGTGTCCTGGAGATGCCCAACAGGCAGGTGGAAACAGGCGTGTGGCACTCAAGAAGCATGAGCTGGCAACAGCACTGGAAGAGAATGCATGCCGAGAGCAGATGAAGGATCTGGCATGGGAAAGATTTTACCCGAGAGAAGAGGGCAGAGGATGGACCCAGGTGGGGGCTGAAGGCGACATTTAAGGAACAGATGGGAGGAACAGGGTCCAGAGAAGGACAGGATACCATTGAAAACCAGAGCAGTGGGAGAGAGCAGGAGGGGAAAAAAAAAAAAAAAAAAAAAGTACCTGTAAAGCCAAGGCTGGAGAATTTTATGAGAGAGAAGAATCAAGAGCCAAGCAAACCGAATGCAGCAGAAAGTCGAACAACGCCCTGGAAAGCATCCATTGCATCTAGCAATTAAGAAATCACCTTAGTAACAGCAGCTCCAGCGGGCAGATGGTGGAAAGACAACTAAGCTCATAAGCACGAAGGAAATGTTCGTTTTCGAAAAGCAGCCTTTAAAACAGTGGAGACACACGGGGCATTTCTGAGCGGCGGAAGAACCTGATCTCATGGGTGGGTGCAGAATCAAACAGGACAAGGACAGTTCAGCTCCCTGGGGAACCCACTCCTTGTTATACCACTGGTTTTAGGGAAGGAGTGTTCTGTCATTCATGTCAGCATTTTAGGATAGCCCCAGCCCCAGGTGGTGTCCAAAAGAGGGAAGGAGTACCAAATGCAAGAATCCCACTGAAAAACAAAGCAAAAACCTGCTGTGGCTAAGAGGCAGGGATTCAATTTCACTGGAAAGCTCTTGAGCTTGGCAAAGAAAAGAAAATACACACACACACACAGAAGTATATACACCAATACACACAGTCACACACACACATGCAGGCACGCATACAGACATGTGTACACACTGGTGTGCACACACACATGCACATGCATACACACACTCAAAATTCATATATGAACATGTGTGCACACGCACAAATGTATACAATGTTCATGAACACACCTCTTCATACATGTGTGTACATTTATGCACGTCCACGCAACACTCACATGCACACATTCTACACACATGTGCACACCTGTGCTCAGGCACATCCATACGTGTATACCAGCACATGCACATGTGTACACATAGGCACCTATGGCTATGTACACACATTCATGTACACGCACGCACACGGGCACATATGCACATGCACACGTTCCCTCCTTGCTCCCTCTCCTCCTCCACTGAGCCGGGTCAAGAAGGCAGATCTGACTCCCAAGCCAGCCCTCTCCTCCACAGCGGCTGCTCGGCGCCCAGGGCAGTGACTGTGGGGAGAAAGTGGGCGGGTTTCATGCCAGGGCGGGAGATGACATTTCGCGGACGATGCCGGGCTCGGGTTGGACTGGTGTGCTGAAGGTCCAGAACTGCCTTTCTAAAAGCCACTTTGCCAAACCCCATCAGCCCCCAGAAGTGAGCTGCGCTTTCTCTGGGGTCCACAGGTACTCCAGTGGCTTTCTACAACCCAAACACGGCCAAGAGAACCACAGGGAGCACCTGTGATGGGCATGAGCCGCACCGCGATGGGGTTCAAAGAGTCCCTGCAGCCTGAGCTTCCCAAACTGGACCAGTTCCTGCATCCCGCTTGGCTTTCTCATCCTCAAACTAACTGCCACAACCAACCTCACTTCTTTCTTTTTTCCTTAAGTCCCATGTCCTTTGTGTCAAATCCTAATTCAAGGAGGGGAGGCTGGACCCTCACGGAGAGGCCAGGGTCTGGCTGTCTTGCTGGTCTCGTTCCCCTTGTCAGGTCAAGGGCACAGCCCCCCTCGCCTGCAGTCCCCACTCGCACGGCACTAGTCTCAGCACAGGCATGACAACGACCGGCACAACAGGGACATCCCAAGCTCTCGCAGGACTCAGTCCAGGAGGGGAGCTGGCAAGCAAGCCGCAGGTCTGACGGGCCTCTGCTCTGTGAGCATGGTGGGGGAGGCGCGACGGGCAGGCAGGTGGAGGGTGGAGGGCCCGTCACGTTCTCGGAGACAAGCGTTTGCCCCTCCTGTGGGTTACTGGGGCAGAGAAGTCCGTGAAGGAGGAACAAGCCCGTGGATGGCCAGAAGGACGTGTGAGCTCAAAAGCTCTCAAAAGGAAGGTTCTGGGCGTGTTTGAGGACCCACATGGCCTGGTGAGCGTGGGAAGAAGGACGAAGGGCAGGGTCACTGCAGAAGAGGCCAAAGGGTTGGAGCCCAACACTAAGGACCTGGAAGCCTACATCTAGGTGCAGCCTGGTCTGCATCTTTCTGGGGTCACTGCAGCGGCTGGGCACGGGTGGGAAGGGGTGGACAAAGAGTGGGGGAAGAAGCAGGTACTGTGCTCCAGGACACAGAAGAGGGGGTAAGTAACTGGGAGTAATTATGTAGGGAGAGCCTTATCAGTATCCGTGGTCATTAATACAACAATTAACAACAGAATCCCCACTTCCGGGCGTTTCGGAGTGACTGCCAGGACAGTGGACACTAATTACAGAACAGCAGCAATTACAGGGTCTGGCAGGAGGTCCCAGCACCAACGAAAATCCATCAGATTATCAGCAATACTGATGAAACGGGAAAAACAGAGTTCGAGCAAAGCTGGAGAGAAAGCTTTCCCCTTGCAGAGTTATGAAAATGAAGGCTGAAAGCCAACAAGGTGGCTGGGGTGGCCTGAATTCCAGTGTGGGCTAAGACGGGGGGTGACACCCTCCAATGCAGCAAAGGCTCATCGTGATCCATGCGTGGCTCAGCATCCAATCCCAGGGTGATCAGAGGCGTGTGCCACAAAAGCGGGGGCACAGCCTGGCAATAAGAGCCCTATCTTCTTGTGCTGGGGACAAAGACGACAGGATGGGACGTGCATGGACTCCGTGTACCGGAAGTGGAGGCCTGGCAGAGAAGTGGGAGGGAGACCGCTACCTGGATGGTGGGGTGGGAACATGGGCCAGAGAAGGGAGGCAACAGTTTGCCGCAGATGTGAGTGTGACAACACAGTCACTATCTTCACCAACAGACTGTACGTCCCGGGAGGGCAGGGGCCCTGCCCCTGTAACATACTCTCAGCACATGGCATAAGGCCTGGCACACACTAAGCTTCTTGATAAACAGCGGCTTTAGGGGTCCTCCCCCAAACTCATGTCCATGGGGGACTTCCCACGTGACCTTATTTGAAAACACGGTCTTTGTAGATGTCATAAAGATGAGGTCATGTTGGAGCAGACGGTGCCCTAAATCCACTGAGCATGTCCTTGTAAGAAGACGAGACACACAAGGGAGGCACCATGTGAAGACAGATGCAAGAGATCAGAGTGATGCACCTACCGGCTAAAGACCGCCGAGAGCGTGGGGAGCCACCAGAAGCTGGGACAAGGAAAGGAAGGACCCACCCTTGCAACCTACACAGACAGAGAGGATGGCCCCACTGACAGCTTGGGGTAATCAGTTACGGCAGCCCTAGGAAACTAACACAGCGGCTCGGGGAAGAGTGAATGAATGAACCAAGGAGCAACGGGACGGGAAGGCCAGTCCGTACTAGCATGCCAAGGACAAGGACACTCAGATCGCACCACGGCCCACGCTCTGCAAGCCCGTAAGAGAAATACTTAGCGTCCAGCGAGGGAAAGTAACCGAGACCGTGTGCTATTAGCTGGGCAGCTGCTCTCTTCGGGCCGGCACTCTTCCGCCCAGGAGGGACGCTCAGCAAGACCCACGGCCTTCCTCTGGCACTCACACTCTCTCCCCTTGGCCACTGTGGGGAGGATCCAGACTTACAAATAGGCAGAGGAACCTGAGAATCGTTTTGTTGTTTTCCCCCTTGATTAAGAATGGCATATTGTAGTCAGGAATGGGTTGAGAAGGAAGGTCATTAAGAAGCTCCATCGACATACACAGGAAGGGGGCATGGACGGGGCAGGTCTTGCTCTTTGGCTGGACACTGCACAATAAAAACCCATTTTTGCCCGTGATGCTGGTGGGCGTTTTTCAGACCCATCCCCATCTGTAATATCTCCCAGCTGCTATGATGCCTCTTGTCAAGCTTGAGAAAAAGAACTGAAGCTTGCTCATACCCTGCAAGACCACTTGTAACGACCCCAGAGATTGTGAGTCTCTCCAGAGGCTTTGATGGCTGGACCGCGGCCCCGGGAGGCTGAACCAGCCCCCAGCACAAAGGGCCAGCCAAGCCTCAGGGCTCCTCAGCAGCCACCAGAGCTTTTGGAGCTTAGGAGCACCACATCATTTATCTTCATGGCCTTTTTCCCATGACATCTGAAGGGGGCAGTGGAGGGGGGAGCAGATAATGGAAGGAAACAATCAGAATTCTTCAAAGTAATTGGGCTTTATAGGTTTTTTCTTTCCATGTGTCTGAAAAGATTTGTGTGCCTGCAGGAACAGGGGATACCCTGAAGTCTCGATAACCAGGCTCCTTCCAGAGCCCCTAAATGCAGCCACTTTCACCCTAAAACCACTGGCCTGTCTTCTTCTGCACCCCCGCCTCGTATAGAATGGAAGCCCGTGAGCTCCCAGGCAGGAGAACACGCAGCTGACCCCAACTCCTGTCGCTGGGCACGGCAGCAACAGACACTGGTCACTCACCCAGCACATGCCGGGCACAGGGGACCCCGAAAGGAAGAAGACACAGCTTGGGCCTTGCTGGGGAGAGGGAGGATGATGATGGAGCAGGGACTAGGGAAGGCTCCATCTGAAGAGGAAATAAGCGAGCCCAGGGATGGTAATCCCAGGAAGAACTTTCCAGAAATACAGGTGCTACATCAACTGAATGCTTGTGTCTTCCCCCTCCCCCAAATTCAGGTGTTGAAACCTAGTTCCTAATGTGGTGGTAAGAGGAGGTGGGCCCTTTGGACCCCCAGGGAGCCCCTGAGCCCCTTTTGGCAAGTCTCCAGAACTGTGAGAAGTCAGTCTGGTGTCTATGAGAAATGCAAGCCCGTGGTATTTTCTTATAGCTGCCGGAACTGAGACAGCAGGGGAAGGTAGTTCAGGTGAGGGAACCCAATACCTACTCTACTGGATCTCCCCATCCAGTGACCAGAAGAGGGAACACTCCACCAAAGTTTTATCCTTCTAAGGTGGTGGTGCTCCCCAGAAACTTGGTCAGAAAACAAAAGAAGAGGGGACTCCCCACAAGCTAACTTAGGAGGATTCCTTGCCCAAACTGGGCTCAGCGGGCCAAGGACATTCAATGGCCACCAACTAAAGTTCGGTCACGGAGGGGAGCCTTTGTCGCCCATCTTCAGGCCTCTGTACTCTGAGTGGCCGAGGCAGGGAGGAGTGGCCACGGACAGCAGAGAAACAGAGCGGTGGCTAATGCCACTCTGGGTCCCAGAGGCTCCTGGGGCCGTGGGAAAGCCAGAGGCTGCAGCTGACCAAGCCCTAGCTTCTCATCCCATGCTTCTCGAGCTTCTGCCACTGTGCTCCACTTGTGCGCAGAAAGCCACAGCCAGCATGTTCTGCGGACGGCCCAGCAGTCACGAGTGGGGTTGGGAAGGAGTCTTTTCCCCAGAATTCTGCCTCCCGTTCTCATCTGTCGCTCCACACAGCACCCAAGTCTGGACCAACAGGCTCGGGCACAGGAGCCACACCAGACTGCCCACGCAGAGGGGACAGAACCTCAGCTGGAGTGCAGCACGCTCCCCCTTCCCCATGGCCGGCCCCGCCCCGCCCCTCCTCACCGTGAATAAGACTCCTCCAGACTATACAGAAGGAACCTCTGCAGAGAGGGAGGCCAAGCAGCGACTGTGCCCAGCTGGCCCTCAACTGTCCCACGGACGGCGCTGCCCTGGGTCCCGCCCCCAGCTCTGCCAGCTTTCTCTGCGTCACCTGCCACCTACACGCCTGTCCATCTAGATGCTTCATGCTTGTTCAACACAGGGGCATGCTGACCCCGTACATGTCTTCAGAAAAATCACTGCAACACAAGGTTGTGGTCCATGTAGAGCTGTTTACAAAAGGCACTGCAAATATTCTGGGGTCTTCTCTACGGGGAGCAACTTGGGAGCAGGAGCACAGCCTAGCAGGCGGCACGCCCCCAGGAAAGGTTTCTTGGGGTCGATAGAGCAGGTGCAAAGGCCCATCTCTGCAGACGCAGGGTCTCAAGCCAGTCCCCAGCTCCGAGTCACCCTGGTTCTTTGCCTTGGATGGGATTCTCCTCACCTAACCCCAGCAGATGCTGCTTGGCTCTGCTCTTGAATTTCATTGTCCGAGACCAGGGCTTCTGTGCCTCTTCTAAGCCCCCTGCCGCTGGCCACGCAGTTTCTGTGCGGCTCACACTTCATCTCAGCCCTAGCCCTGTGACCGGCACTCCTGGCATCAGGAGTGAGAACGTCTCGGTAGAGAAAGCCTCTATCTGGCTGGGAGAGCAGATGCGAAGGGCCAGAATGGGAGATCCGGCCAGAGGACACCTAGAGGTTCCTGTAAGTCACAGGGGAAAGAGATCAGATCCAAAGAGGTCAGAGATGCAAAAGCAAGCAGATGGGAAACCGGCTGGGGGTTTGTATCCAGGGCCCCGCCTGGGAGTCCAGACGAGAAGAAGAGGGGTCAGCCAGAGGTCTGAGCCACCAATACGCGGGAAGGGCCAACGCATCTGACTGAGTCAGGAAAGACACCTGGGCATCACGGGTGAGAATGTCTCCCCTGCCTTTGGAGGCAGTGCCATCTCCTAGACTCCCTTTCCGCCCAGACGCAGGGCTCTGCCGCATCTGAGCCTGTGGGAGAAGTGGACAACCGTCAGAGTGGGGGGTCGGGGGCGGTGCTGGGAGGTCGGTGACAGGCAATTCCAGGGCAGGTGCCTGGAAGGATGTCCACGCCAAGTGTGTTTCAGTCGGCCTGTCGTGCTGCAAGAGATTATGCACTGAGTCCTGCCGACTCCAACTGAGGACAGAAGGCAACTCGTCTGAAACAGACCTTGTTTATTGAAACACGGCTTTAATGGGTAACTCAAAAGAATATCCCCTGGCAGAGCTTCCTGAAATAAATCTCATTAAAGGCCTCAAATCAAAATCCAGTTATGTCCCAGAAAATCCTTCCCCTCTACAGCAAGCTTTACAGATCCCTGCCGCCTTTCTTTTCTTCCTCCTCATTAAGTTTCGTGGGAGACCCGCCAAGTAAAACGTGACAGGGTAACTCCAGACCACGCTTCGAGGGACAGACCCCACCAGCACTGCCCCCCCAGGCAGCTCCAGCACCCGGAAGCTAAGGCTGCCTGATCGAAACACCTGCTCCTGCCTGAAAAAGCTCTGACAGCCCCATCCCACCGCAAGGCAAGAGAGAGCCTTCCAGAAGCACGAAGATGGGCTGATTGGAGTCCTACACTCACAAGAGCAAGGACGTGTGCAGGGGGAAGCTGGCATTTAGGAAACAGTGATATTTCTCGGGTTTTCGTTCAGCAGCTCTCTCCTGCTCACTTCTCCTGGTCCTGCTAGGGATGTGGAAGGAAAACACCATCAGAATAGAATGACTCAGGCAGATGGCATTAGACCTCCTTCCCACGCAGAGCCGGCAGAACCCAAGTGGAAACAGGTGCCCATGTTTCTGCCTCACACCCATTCCAGAATAGCTGTCCTTTCTCCCCTCCTCCCGCAGAAGAGCGGATCCAACTGCTCCCATCACACCTCCGCTCAGCGGCTTCAGGTCTGCTCCCCCGGAAGCAGGTCCGGGTGTGTCCTCCTCTGCAGATAAAGACAACAGCCCCATGCAACCTGCAGCTCCCCACGCCCCAGAGCACAAAGCTCTGCACTCACGTCTCATGCACAGAAGAAGGGGGAGAAGGAGCTGACCGGCTGATCAGCCAGGATCCTGGCTCTCACCTGGTCCACAAAGCACTCTAAGCATTCTGTGATGTCCCTGGTGAGACCCCGGGGCGGGCTAGCCCTTGATAACACTGTCGTGCGGGAACTTTCCTTCTGTCTCTTCTCTTTCTCCCAATTAGCTCCTTTCTCCTGGATCTGCCACAGGCGAGACCCCAGACTGTCCTCTGGCATCCAGGCTTGTCCCTGCTGTGGCGGTCTCACTGATACCCGAAGCTTCCGTGGCCAGACCCCCAGGTCAGGTGCTTTCTGCCTGCTGGGATATTAACTACCCAGACTAACAAGTCCACAGGTGTGAGTGGGAGAAACCTAGAAGCCTCCACCCTTTCTCGAATAGGAACACTTTAAGACTATTCTTCTGGAGGCAGAAGACAGGAGGAGTCATGGGAGAGAGATTTCAGAGTAGGTCAGGGCTTAGAGCCCCCTTCAAATCCCGGTTGCAACCTGCATCCCATAAGGACAGGGCCAGGCTCAACATCTGAGAACCTAAACAATATGATTATACCAGACCAATATAGGCCATGGTTAGCTGTGTGACACGACCCCACTGTCTCTGCCAAGGGCAGAAGGATCCTCCAGAGACCTCTGGCTGGCCAGGCTTGTTGTCAATGAAAGCAGACCCATGCGGGTCATCAAGGTAACCAAGTCTCTGAAGAAGCGTCTACGTCTGATGGAAATGACCACCGGTGTCCAGGAAGAGAAGGAGCGGCCAAAGGACGACACCAGGAGCGTGCTCCACGACACAGGGCACGGGGACCCCAGGATGGCGGCTTGCGGCATGTGGGTGAGATCTGTGCCCCGAGGGGTCAAAGTGTCCATCTTAGTCAGCAATGACAATGACAAATGACCACAGGGTGGCTGAAAGAACAAACGTTCATCTCTCATACTTCTGGAAGCTGGAAGTCCAAGATCAGGGTGCCGTCAGATCTAGTTCTCGGTGAGGGCCCTCTTCCTGGTTTGCAGACATTCTTTTTTTGTTGTTGTTGTTGTTTTTTTTTTTTTTTTTAAAGAGAGAGACGGTGTGCACTGGGGGGGGGGCGGGTGGGAGGAGCAGAGGGGGAGAGAGAACCGCAAACAGGCTCCATGCTCCGCACAGAGCCCAAGGTGAGGCTTGATCCCACAACCCCAACATCATGACCTGAGCCAAAATCAAGAGTCAGATGCTTAACTGACCGAACCCCCAATGTCCCCACACATTCTCGTTACACCTTCACATGGTGGAGGGCAGAGAGAAAAGCAAGCTCTCTCTTGTCTCTTCCTAAGAGCACTAATCCCATTGTGTGGGCTTCACCCTCATGACCTACTTGCCTCCTAAATTCCAATACTACGAAAGTGGGGACCAGGGTTTCAGTATATACATTTTGGGGGGTACACAAACATGCAGTCCAGAACGGTGGCAGATTTCATTCTGTGGTAGCAGACCCACGCTGACCCAGGGCCAGATCTACTAAGGCAGGAACAGATGCTCACTAGAGAAGTTCCCAAACTTTAAAGGATGACTAGGGATGTTTTCACATTCTCCAAGCCACGGGAGACCAGTCAGGCCACGTATCCACCATCTTATCCACATATGTGGGACCCCTGAGCTGAACCGAGGCATCTCATCAATTAGCATCCAACGGAAGGTTCTCCATGGAACGTACTCTGGGGAGACCAACTTGGAAAATGATAAAGGAAGAGCTCGTCCAGGTTCACAAGCTGGGCTTCTAAAGTCCAGTAACTGTCCCAGATCTTAAGGGGACAAAATTGTATACCTGGGTATGTTTTAGGGGAGAGAGTCTGCAACATCCATGAGTCCCCCATGGGGCCAAACTGGCAGAGAAGAAAAGTCACTGATCTGGGCCAAATTCCATACTTGCAAATCAGGAAACTGAGGTCCACGGAGCGACTTTACTCAAGCATCTTTGGTGGTTGTTGTAGGAGGTTGGAGTAGAACCCGAGTCTCCTGGGTTTTCAACCTCCCTTCTCTGCCACACACCCTATCAGCCACGCCTCCCACGGTGTCTCTCCGGGACTTTTACTCCCGCAGATTCTTCTCCCTTGCTTAACATGTATTCAAAGCCATTTATAAATAGATAACAGAGTAATTGCACCATTAGGAACAGATCTTCCCCACCCATGCAAGATAGAGTGCCACCTCCCCCATCATATTAGATTTGGAAATTGAGCATATTTTCAAAACCTCTCCACTGAAACACTCTGTAAACATCCCGTGCTCTCTGTCACCTCACACCTCAGTGCCTTGCCGTGTTCTGGGAAGAACTGAGATCATAGTACATATTGTACAGAAAAGGCAGTGAATGAACCAGACTGGTCTTTGGGTCCTACACTCGGTCACTGAACAAAGATCCCCTGAGCACCTACTATGTGTGAAGCACTCCTCCGGCCCCAGGATACAACATGGAAAATAAAAGGTGGACAGACAGGACCCTCACCCTCAGGGAACTTAACATGCTCATAGGGGAGGTGGACAGAAGGCCATTAAAAAAATAACCAAGACTGTTTCAGGAGAATAAGGACTGAGCGAGAAATAGGTTAACACAGAGAGATGGCTCATGGAGCTAATGTGTAGGAGGGGAAGGGGAGCCAGCCATGAGAAGGGTGGAGGGCCAGACCTTCTAACCAGGTTGCTCAATGGGTTAAAACCTCTGCCTTTGGCTCAGGTCATAGTCCCAGGGTCCTGGGATCAAGCCCTGTATCAGGCTCTCTGCTCACCAGAGACCCTGCTTCCCTTCCTCTCCCTCTGCCTGCCTCTCTGCTTACTTGTGATCTCTGTCTCTCTGTCAAATAAATGGATAAAATCCATTTTTAGGGCGGGCCCAGCACGTGCAAAGGCCCCGTGGTGGGAATGAGCTCAGTGTTTTGCAGACTAGAAGAAGGCCAAAATCGCTGGAACAAAGTGAATGAAAGGGAGAGGGTATAAACCAAGGCTGGACAGGTTGCTTAGACCTCAGAGGCCAGGAAAAGGAGCTTGGCTCTGGGAAGGAAGAGTGCAGAGAGGGTTAGCACTTAGTCACCTCCATAAATTAAAATCCCACCAGGACTAATGAGGCACACTACTCCCCACGGCCACTCACATTAGCCTTTCTCCAGCTACCCCAGCCCCATACCACATCACCCTACCACTAACTCACATGCTAGCACCTTATTAATCTTGGCAGTGGACAAAAGCTGAGCCAGTCTGATAAGTAGCCACATACCAGGGGCCCAGCGGCCCAGAACAGCTCTTACCGAAGTGGCTTCTATTCACACCTTTGTGACTGTTGTTTTGTTTTGTTTTAAGTAGTCTCTGTGCCCAGCGTGGAGTCTGACACAGGGCTTGAACTCACAACCCTGAGATCAAGACCTGAGCTGAGATCAAGAGTCAGGTGCTCAACCAACTAAGCCACCCAGGTGCCCCCCACTTTTGTGACTGTTTTAACTAAAATGCCCTGAATTCATTTTTTTTTCCAGTCTGCTAAGGAGACATTTTTCAGAAACCTCCACTGTCTCCTTGTACAAACATAAACCAGCCACCTACACCCACATAACCATATGCTGAAGTCTGGTGCCGCCGACGGAGAGCCTCACGCACATGTCTGGCCTCACTCAGGAACACTTGCACGCCCAGAGATCGAGCTTTCTGCTTTTCAAAAAGGGATCGCAGGCGGGAGCCACTCCATCCTTTGGAACAATAGGAATTTCTGTTCAGTCAATTAGCAAGCCCTGAAGTTAACTGCATTTGAGCGCTTCATTAATTTCAATACTACATTTTGTCTCCAAGGTGTGACACGCCGTAAGCTGCACCCGCAGTCACATGCACACTCGAAACCTTAGAGAGGGAGGGGAAAACAGACCTTACAACGTTATGTGATCACCCGAACCATAAACATAACCACGCGTCACTGACTCCTGCCACACGGGCTGAGGCACACCTCCAGGCTCGTGCACATGTCTCCGGAAGTCCCCAGGCCAGCCCCAGGAGTGCACCGAGGTCCTGTCGCTGTGGAAGCGGCAAGCACTACAGCTTCTTTTTCCTTCCCAGTCCACCCATCTGGGCCTCGTGCATGAGACGCAGTCACGTCCAGCTGACCCCGCAGCAGAAGCGCGGCCAGCGGCCACAGTGACTTCTCAGGATGTCACTCCCATCTCTCATGTCTCTTCCCGTCCTCTCTCTCTCTCTCGCCTTTGTACTTGGGCAGGAATGCAACAGCCCGAACTGGACTAGGAGCCAGGCTCAAGGGACAGAGCCCAAGAGTCCACCTGCGCCCGGCCACTGAGACTGTACTCCCAAGTCCATGCACACCTGGCTTCTCTTCACCAAGCACGCGCTCTCCCAGAGGCTCCCCGTCCCCTCTGCACCTCAACGCACCTTTATTTTACACAGTATGTCGATCCCATGACGTGCCATCGGTAATGGAAGACAAAGATTAAGTTCAGAGATGCTAAAAATACAAAAATGAGGACGTCTTTGAGTCTGTAAACTGTGCTATCTGGCAAGTGCTGTGCTAGTCCCTTTACACATTTTACATGTTGTCGCAGTGCAACATGTATTATTTTTCCTATCTGATAAGTGAAGACACAGCCAGAATTTTAAGAATTCCCATCTAGGACTGTCCAAAAGTCTCCCACATTAGCACGCTACCTCCCAACAGAGACAAGGCTCCACTTCCGTGGATCTTACAACAACAAGCAGGACAAGAAGCGCTCGCCCTCTCTCGCCATCCACGGGGCTGGGCAGCGCAGCCGAGTAATTATTCGGGTCTCAGATGATGGCAGAAGCATCCGGCAGGCCTCAGGAGCAATGCCGCCAACAAATTTCCAAACGCCCCAGAGCGGAGTCTCGCATTGATGATCCTAAGACTCTCTCTCATCAACTTTACAGGCTCCTCTCACTTCAACAGACAACCGTTCAGGTGGATTTAATGACCCAAAACACACCATGCTCTGGGCTGGAAGTGAGATTTAGAAACAAACGGTGCATAGCTCCTTGTTCATCTTAAAACACATCCTTATTATCAAAGAATTCACAAAGGAGAAAGTCCCAGAAGGTCGGGTGGGGTAGCGCACTGTAGAGGGGGAGAAGAGAGAGGTCTTTTTTGTTTTTAAAGGTTTATTTATTTATTTTAGAGAGAGTGTGTATGTGCAAGTGGGGCAGAGTTGGGGGGGAGAGAGAGAGGGAGAGACACCCCCAACAGACTCCCCACACAGCATGGAGCCGTATGTGGGGCTCAGTCCCAAGATTTCGAGACCGTGACCTGAGCTGAAACCAAGAGTCAGCCACCCAACTGACTGAACCACCCAGGCACCCCAAAGAGAGAGATCTTGAGAAAAAAACACCCATTGCGCTGGGTACCGTCACAGACATGAATACGTGACCACTCCCTAGGGCAGTTTTTAGGAACGCTGTGAGTAAAATCACCAGCAGGAGGGAACCTAAAAGAAATTCCTCCAAAGGGCGCCTGGGTGGCTCAGTGGGTTAAGCCTCTGCCTTCAGCTCAGGTCATGGTCTCAGGGTCCTAGGATCGAGTACCGCATAGGGCTCTCTGCTCGGCAGGGAACCTGCTTCCTCCTTTCTTCTCTCTCTCTCTGCCTGCCTCTCTGCCTACTTGTGATTTCTCTCTCTGTCAAATAAATAAATAAAATCTGAAAAAAGAAAAAATTCTAGAGAGAGAGAGGTATGTCTGGAAAAGGACTGTGGGTGTGGTGACTGGCCCATGGAAGAACTGAAATGAAATGGCACTAAAAACTGAAAATGACTTAGAACGAGTTATGTTATCCAGAGAGACACCACCTTAGCATGAAAGAGACTGTGACCACTGGACACCTAGAAATAACGTTAGGGGTCCCAAATTTCTACAGGCAGGAAGAAGGCTGGGAAAGCTGCTAGGTCCCCAAGGAAGGGATATGCTTGCCTATTTTTTCAGATGTGTCCAAAGGGGATCATCAGGAAGGAAGGATCTCCCAAAGTGAGACATCTAGAGCCGTGGAGAATGATGGAGTTTCCTCCAGGGTGCAGGAACACACCCACTCCAGGAACATTCCACACGCTCCAGACTTCTCACGTTTGTCCAATAGGATTTCAAACTGATGTGCATCAGTGATGGCTACATGGCTGCCATTCTTCCTCCTCCTAAGTGGAAGCCTGTATTCTTTATCCACGCAGACAGGAAACTTTTTTTAGTTGGGGAGTCTCCAAATCAAGAGTTTCCAAATCAAGAGCAACTGGATTCAAGGGAAGAACCTGAAAGTTACCGTAAGATCCTGAAATTCGCGATTCACACACCTGTACCCCTGGGGATAAAAATATATTATATGTTTATAAAAAAATTTTAAAAAAAATCCTGAAATTCACACCGGATTCCATGACTGGATGAGAATTTTGAGGTTTCTTTGTTTGGGTCAATACTGAATTTATTTTGTGGATGGAAGGAACTGAAGTGTTTATTGGTGACCGAGAGGGAAGACCATAGCAAATTGCATCACCTGCGCACTGATTCATGCCTGTCTCCCCTCTAGTGGATTTTTAGCTTCCCACCTGGACTTGCAGGGCCTCCCTAAATGTCAAGTACATCTCCCTGCACAAGGACAGGTGTTCCCATATGATATATTGGGCAACAGAACGTGAGTGGAGGTGAACGCCAGACCCGAGCAGAATTCTTCCAAGGCATGCCTGGTTTCCACCAGCTCTGTCATTCTTCCCCTGTACCGTGACGCTGGGCATGTCCCACAAGGAGGTGCTTCCTCAGCTGGGACCCGGAAGGTGAAGACAGGTGGAGCAGAGACACAGCCAACCCACAGCCTGCATGCATCCTGAAAGCAAACCACGCTTTTGTGGTTGAAAGCCTCTGAGATTTGAGAGTGGCTCCGCACAAGACAAAGCTGATTCTTAAAGACTATTACGCTCAGATAAATGAAGTCAATGTGAAAAGTCTTGGCAGTACACAGTCTAAGGCAAGGAAAATGCCTGGAGTCATATGTGGGCCCTCGAGCCTTTAAATCTTCATCTTTCCTAGGAAGGAGCCTAGAGCACACTTGTCTCTATTTAAATGCTTCTTCAAATTTTGAGCAAATGCCATCATCTCTGTGAGTCATCTAGCAGTGAAATTTAATAATGTTGAAAACAAGAATTCAAACCACGATTTTTTTTTTTTTAAACCAGCCATGTTTTGGAAAAAAAAAAAAAAAATTGGATCTAGAGCTTGTTCTCCTCTCTCTTCTCACCAACCTCGACAACTCCAGAGACCAGGGGAAGGCCAGCGAAAGCCACAAAGGCCAAACAGACATGAGAAAATGGCCTGAAAATCCAGCGCCAGGGAACGGCTGTGCCTTGGGAACCCTTGAGCCCTTCTGGCTTTGGAATCATTATTTTAAATGTTTTGGGGAAAGAAAAATGTTTTGAGAATGCTGCTGTTGTTACGATCATGCCCGATCACAACAAAAATAGACTGTTGTTTGGGGGGGGGGGTTTGTGTGTGTTTTGTTTTGTTTTTAAACTCAAGATTGTAAATTTGGATTGTAAATCAACCCAAAGAAGTCCCTAAGAAACTTCTAGAAGTCTCTGGCGTAACGCCATCATCCCAAATCGATCATTTCCAGAGGGGTCCAAACTCACTCCTTCAGAGCAGTCCTGTACTGTCTGTTCATGTGTCAATGTATTACTTTTTCATCAGTTGTTACTTTTGACTCAGAAGGGGATTAAGGAGGGGCGCCTGGGTGGCTCAGTGGGTTAAAGCCTCTGCCTTCAGCTCAGGTCATGATCCCAGGGTCCTGGGATCCAGCCCCGCATCGGGCTCTCTGCTCAGCGGGGAGCCTGCTTCCCCCTCTCTCTCTGCCTGTCTCTCTGCCTACTTGTGATCTCTGTCAAATAAATACATGAAATCTTAAAAAAGAAAAAAAAAAAAAAAAAAGGGGATTTAGGAGCACCTCAGAATGGAGCTCATGGGCATGTGGACCCTAGTGGCTCTTTTGGCTCCTGACCTAGTTCCCCAGGAGACTTACAGACTGGGCTAGGGTGAAAAGCAGACTCAAAGTCTTCTGTTAGCACAGAGATATGCCATGGGAGCTAGGATCCGAGTTGCTGGATGGAAGAGACCATTTATCCTAATCTGAACAGCACCCAACACCGAGAGAGCTCTGGATGCCAAGCTTCCTGCTGGTGACAATACATGGTGCCCCAATCCCAGATGTGGACCGGTGTTCACGGAAACCTTTCCAAGCCTGTCACCCTGTTCTTAGGTCTACATGTCTCAGCACATATTCTAGAGAGGATCTTACCGATGTTACAGAGACTGGAAGAGAGTCCATGAGCTTCAGAAACACTGTTTTTATTATAAAAAAGAAAAAAGAAACTCTAGTGATTTTAAAGCTTATAGAAAGTAGCACACTGATCTCATAAGTGAGCGTTCATGGACCAGGACCTGTGGGAAAGCCAACTTCACTGTGTAGTCGTGTTCCCTGCCCACAAGCATGTTAGCAGGTACACCGTGAACAGTCAGTCACCTTTTGGGCTCCTATCAGGTTTGAGGGAAAAGGTGCATCGGACCCAAATAGTCTATCAAATCAATAGGCAATTTCATTGCTTACGTAGAGCAATATTTAATTCTATCCGGAAATATCTATGTCAACAGGCATACACATACACACACACATAGGCATGTCAACACACGCCTGTGTGTGTACACGCACTCTAGAGGGGCCTCACGCCCCCTTCACGCACACAGAGACTATCAGCGAAAGGGAGCATTTGCAATACCCTCCTGACACCTATACCTTAGTCCAAAGAACATGGGTTGACAAAAGAAGGAACCATCTGATTCTCCATAAGGTACAATTAATCCAGAAACAACGGTAAGATTCCTGCAAAGAAAAGGATCTCAGGTATAATGATCAGGTTTTTTCCTAGACAACCGTAACCACCCTCCAGAGACTATAAAAGAAATCAAGCATCAAAATTGTAGTATGACTATTTGTTATTGCTGGGTAATGGCCTGTTTTAGGCAGCTCCTTCTCCCACAATCCTTGAGAGACCAAGTTCGCGAATTCGACTCAGCCAAGTAGAGTGGTCGGCTTGACGGAGTATGAATGAACGAATTTAATGAACCAGTGAAAAAGAAGAAGAAGAACATGAAAGTGCTTAGCCAAAGGAAAACAGTGAGTCTGCAGCACCAAGACCAGAAAGCTGGTGGGCAGATAAGGAAACAGAAGGATAATGGGGAATCTTTACTCCAAGCTCCGAGGACAGCACCCAATTCCAGAACATCCCAGGAAGAGGTTAGGATCGGAGATGAGCATGGGATGGAAGGAAAGAGAAGCCAAACAGGGCAGTGCGTAGGGGCAAGCTGAGGTCGAGACTCTTAACACCAAAAAGCCTAGGGTGTGGCTTTGAACCCCTGGTCCTCAGGGTGTGGCTTCGAACCCCTCGAACCCTACCTGCTGGTTTTCCATCTCTCTCCTCCTCAAGTCCATGCCAATAATCTCACAGCCTCAGTGTCCCTAGCAGCACCCCAGCTTCCTACCATCTGCACCGCAAGTGTGAGTACAAGACCAAGATCCCTGCGAGACGGAGGTGATGCAGACGGAGGGAAGTTCTAGACGACCACATAGAACCACGAATGGGCTTTATTTCACTCAGTCACTAGCCATGCCTCTAGCTCCTGGTGTGTGCCAGACACTGTACTAAGCCAGGCCTGACATGCTGGAAATCAAAGGTAAAACGTCTGTGAACTCACAGAGGTGCACTTTTTTGGGGGAGAGGGTTGCTAGCAGCAGGTCTCAGCCAGGGGCAATTCAGACTCTTTGAGTTGGCACCCTTGGGCAAGACCCAGCCTGCTCTGTCTTGTCTGCTCCCTTGTGCACAGTGCTCCCGGGGACGTTTGGAAACATCTGGGGTGCTTCTGCGCCACTGTCACACTGACTAAGGGGCACTCCAGCATCTGCTGGCTGAGGACCAGGGCTTACTAAGCAACATGTAATGTGGCCCCCACAGAGAACCGTCCCCCCCCAAGCTGCCAATAACCCAACAGCGTATGGTGTTCATAATGAGCTCCGGGGAACTCCTCCCCACAAAACCAAATCAAGACAGATGTCCGGAGGATGATGGGTTGGGGTCGGGGTGGGAGGGGGCATCATGTGAGGGGCCATCATGTGAGGGGCCAAATAAATAAGAGGTGAACAGCTATTTCAGAGCACCTAGACAGACATCATGGAAACCTTAGAAGAACCGTGACCTGATTCTGAGCCGCCATTTCTATTTAATTTAAAATTTTTCAAACAACTGAAGTGTTACATTTTGAGTTTAAAGGCGCATCTCTGTTTCTGAAAGGAGAGAACTGGTGTTGGGCCCCTTTGCTAGTCACTAGTATCGGTGGGGACCCGGGGGTCTTGGAACCCTTGGGAACTGTGGGTTTCCTTTCTGTTAAGCTCCCTCCAGATCAAAGGAGGTAATTACCAACTGGTTCAAAGAAGACATTGTGCTGTGAAGATAACACGCTTCTCTGCATTTAACGTGTAGGGCTCTGGACTCCATTCCTGGGCAAGGAGGGGCCCTTGTCAGCCCCCATATGCCCAGGGTGAGAGGGAAAGGTCTCTGACTTTTGCCCACCTAACTTAAAAGCAGAATGAGGGTGGGAGGGAGAACACAGCCCCCTCCACCCCCAGCTAGAGCTCTCCTCACCAGCCTTTCAGATCACAGGTCTGCGGTGAAAACGCCCTGTCCTGCTGCTCAGGTCCTGTGATCAAAACCTGCCTCCGTGCGGCCTTCTGCATTCAGAATTTTAAACAAGCTTTCAGAGCCCCACAACTGCCCATTAGTAGGCCGGTGGGGAAGCCAAGAGTGCCTCATTAGTTCTGGGAGAGCCGTTTCAATCTGCTTCTGGTTGTAGCCTTTCCTGCTCTCTGCCTTTGGTGTTCAACAGTGCGCAGCCCACCCCCCCCACCCCTACCCCTCCAGGCCTCACTCCCTGCGCCCAGTCCTGAAAATTGGCCGGTCGGCAGGACCATGTGATCCAACCACTAGCAAGCCTGGGCTCTGAAGTGTCCGCCAGCTAACTAGGATCCTGTTAGCTGCCAGCTCGGAGTCTAGCCGCCTCCCCGCTGCTCTTTTCCAGTCTGAGACTGGGAGAGCGCGCAAAGGAGAGAAGCGCGGTACAATCCGACACCTTGAATTGTGTCGTGTTGGATCATAAGACCCTGCAAGGAGAGAAAATTAATATGGCAAAGCTTTTTCCCCTGACTACAGCAGACATGGAAGCAACAAGCCCATTATGACATGAAGTGGTTAACACCTCTAACCAAGTAGGGCTGGATGATGGGCAGCTTGAAGCACTGTCACCGAGACGGACACCGAGAAGGATGGCTTCCAGGATAAATAATAACAAACCTCAGGGGAAGGCATCTAGACTCTCACAGGGGTCCACCCCAAACATACAGCAGAGACCCTGACAACAGATCACGTGGATGGTGTAATCAGCATCGCAAGCTAATGGGCTTCTGCTCTGCAAAGCCAACCCAAAGCAAAGGCCTAGGGGAGAACTTCACCCAGATGGGATTCTCCAGAGAGTGGTGGGAGGAAGCTGCCCGCGAGTCTCTCCAGACACAGAGGGAAGCAAGTGCCTCTGAGGAGCTTTTTGGATTGCTGCCACTCCCGGGAAGGGCTGCCCTGGGGCCACGGAGGCACCCCTGCGCGCCATGGAGCCCGAGAGGACTCCCCAAGCACTGCCCGTTCTCAGAGCAGGAGAGGGGCTGGCCTCAGAGAGAGAGGAGGAAAGGGAAGGGCGGAGGAGATGAGGAGGGTGGCCAGCATGAAAAGAGATGCTCCAGGGCTGAGGTCCGAAGAGGGGCGTGAGAGAGACCAGGAGAGACGAGACGAGATGCCATGCAAACAGACGAGGGGAGACACAGTCCTGTTAACCAGGCTCAGAGGTACTGCTGGACTGCGGGGGTGGAGGGGGGGAGGAGGGGAGAGGTTGCCATGGCAACACCTGGCAGGAAGCGCAGGCCTGGTAGCTGAGCCCAGAGAAGGCACCTGCAGCCCCTGATGGCCAGGCTCATGCTGTTCCTGCTAACCTGTGAGACTGCCCGGGGGCTGGTGCCCAAACTCCCACTAGCAGGCTCCAGGACCTCAGGCCAGAAGCTGCTGCCCCAGACTTTCAGGTCCCACGAGCCCAACAGGCAGATGAGGTCTACCCCAGGTGCCCTTGGTAGGGTCAGGGACGAGGATTCTTGGAGCAGGAAGCAGGCTCAGCAGTTGCTCAGCCCAAATTTGCACACTGCACAGTGAGCTGCTCTATAGCTTCCCTACCTAGCCTGTACTTGAATCCTTCCAGTGACGGGCAGCTCAGCCTCCCTCACAGGCCCAGTGCTTAACCACTTCCACTTTTGTTCTCTGAGCTAAGACACTGTTCTGTGTCCTGGGCAGAGAAAAAGGGAAAGTGTGCAAACTCCATTCCTATGCTAATGAAGGAAGCCCAGGACACCCCCTGACTCTATCCAGCTGTTCAACACACAGACACACACACACACACACACACATTCTTTCCTCACCTCCCAGTTCTCTATAACTTTTCACATCTATCTAATGGTATATTTTTCCTTAACCACACATTTATACTTCTTGAATTTCTTTAGGGATTTCCTTTTCCTCAGAGAAACCTCATCTTCCAGCTCAGGGCTAATCTGTTCTTTTCCAATGTGGCCACCAAATGGAAATGCTGGACATCTCTGTCTAAGCCCCTTGAGAGCATCATAGAAGCAAATGTGCTCAGTGACTGGAGAATCCATGCGTAAACCCGAAAGCTTCCTGTCGTTTTTAATATGAGCAGCAACATCTTCACGATCTGGGCCAAAAAAGAAAAAAAAAAAAAAAAAAAGTCCCACATCCAGGCATCCTGAGCTCTTGGGCCATTTGAGCAGTTGTCTTTCTAGAATAATGATAACTAATATTCACTGAGGCATACAGAACACTAAGCACTATTCTAAGCATTTTACACATATCGTCCACACCTAGGTGCACAGCAGCTCCATGAGGCAATTACTGTTACCCCCAGTTTGGAGAGAGAAACTGAGGGGGAAAAGGTTATGAAGGTTGTGCAAGGTCTACTGCTAAGTGGTGGAGTCAGAATTCAAACCCAGTCCCTCCACACATCCTATTTTCTGACCCATTCTAACTCTGCGTCATTTCTGTATCGTGACGTCTCTTAGGATCCAGGCGGCTTTTCAAATATGGACGCCTTTCATCTCTCATGAGCCTATAGATAACACCATACTTAATGGTGAAAAATGGAATACTTTCTCCCTAAGATTAGGAGTAAGGCAAGAATATCTGCTCTCACCACTCCTATTCAACAGTGTACTAGAAGTCTTAGCCAGTACAAATAAGATAAGAAAAAGAAATAAAATGCATATAGGTTGGAAGTAATAAAACTGCCACTATTCACAGATAGGACATTGAAAATCCCAAGAGGGGCACCTGAGTGGCTCAGTGGGTTAAAGCCTCTGCCTTCCACTCAGGTCAGGATCCCTGGGTCCTGGGATCAAGCCCCGCATCGGGCTCTCTGCTCAGCATAGAGCCTGCTTCCTCCTCTCTCTCTGACTGCCTTTCTGCCTACTTGTGATCTCTGTCTGTCAAATAAATAAATAAAATCTTAAAAAAAAAAAAAAAGAAAATCCCAAGAAATCTGCATAAAAACCTCTTAGAACTAATAAATGAGTTTACTAAAGTTGCTGGAACAAGACTAATGCATGAGAGTCCATGCTCTTTCTGTAAAATAGCTATGAACAATTAGAAATCAAAATTTAAAATCCAGTATCATTTATAATGGCACCATAAAAGGAAATACTCGGGCAAAAATCTAACCAAATATATGTAGGATATATATGCTGCAAACCACAAAATGCTGATAAAAGAAATCCAAGACAGCTTAAACAAGTGGAGAGATATACCATGTTCATGAACTAGAAGACTAATATTATTAAGATGTCAATTCCCCTAAACTGATTTATAGAGTCAGTGCAATCACAACCAAAAGCCCATCAGGATTTTTTGTAGATTTTAACAACCTGATTCTAAAAATTGGCATATAACGACAAAGGAATAACCAAAACAATTTTGAAAAAGAATAAAGAACTGAAATCAATACATCTGATTTCAAGATGTACGATAAAGCTACCATAATTAAGAGAGTGTGATACTGGTAAAAGTAGAGGCATATAAACTGGAGAGGCAGAATGTAGAGTCCAAAAATAGACCCATACATATATGGTCAATTAATATTTTACAAAAGCACAAAGTCAATTCAGTGGAGAAAGGTCTTTCCAATACATAGTGCTGCAACAACTGAACACCCATATGGAAGAAGCTGAACCTCAAACTGTGCCCCACTCCTTCTCTAAAAATAAATAAATAACTCAAAATTAAGGGCTCTGCGTGTTAGCACCAAGGACATATTCAAGACCCACTTATGGGACTGTTAGAAGCTACTGTATGTTTCATTAAATCATATAAAATGGTCCATTGGCTTTCCAGGAAGATCTGAATCTCCTTCAGGGCTCAATGTCTCCTAACTGCTTTTATATGTACAACAGGAGCATCCCCACCAGAAAAAAACATTGTCAATGTTTACTATGGTTGACTTGAGCAAACCGCACCAAGGTTTGCTGAGGATCGGTGCTGTGAAATCACCAGAGAAGACTGATCTGCTCGATAAGACAGTAGACATCTGGTCCAACATATCTGAGAGTTGCAAGAGACATCTTGTGCATCCTCTCCTGCCCCTCCCTCCCTGCCCCGATGATCGCCTCTGCCTCCACTAGCAGCTGATGATGAGTTTCGGATAATCAAGGAGTCAAAGAACCCTGTGAATTAGTTCTGTCTGGGTTGATCAAGTAGGAAGTCACTGGCACATCCCTTAATAGCTCCAGCTCCAAAATGCTACAACCCTCGAAATCGTTTCATTGAGACAATTGATTTAGTTTTAAGACACTTGGAGCTATTTTCTTTCTCTAGCCCTAGGAGGGGAAACGCACTAGAGAGAAGAATGGGGGAGAAAATAACATAATGCACACAAGCTGAATTAAGAGAAGGGAGGTCGGGGGTGCCTGGGTGGCTCAGTGGGTTAAAGCCTCTGCCTTCTGCTCAGGTCATGATCCCAGGGTCCTGGGATCGAGCCCCACATCAGGCTCTCTACTCGGCAGGGAGCCTGCTTCCCCCTCTCTCTCTCTGCCTTCCTCTCTGCCTGCTTGTGATCTCTGTCAAATAAATAAATAAAATCTTTAAAAGAAAAAAAAAAAAAGAGAAGGGAGGTCGCACATACCATGTATGCTAACAAAGAAGGCCCAGGAGGGATGGAGCTCAGCACGGACTCCTTTTCTTTAAGGCAGGATTGCACTGACCCCAACCCAGATGCCAGAATTGTTGGTGCTGACTGCACGGACTGGAACCCTACTCTTCCCACTCCCTCGCAGCCCCTGCCTGCTTCTCCAAGGCTGTCTGTCTCTGTGAGTGGCCCCTCCCAGGTCCACAGGCTCACAACAAGCTTCCATTCCTTCTTAGGCACTTTCCATAACAGGCCCAAGGAAAAGATAAACAAACAATGGAGATGGGAGTGCATACACAGAGGGACTCCCGAAGACCTTAAATCTTGCAACCAAAGCGCTACCCTGTGCTTCTCTCCAGCTTAAGGGGTGTCTGCAAAAAATCCCAACCGGAAAACAAAACACACGGCATGAAGGGAGCCCAGGTTGGGGTTGCCAGCAGCCCCTTCCATCTCCGGGTAATAAAAGCCTGGCAGGAGTAGCCTAACGGGGGGGGGGGGGGGGGGGGGGGCGCTGGCACTGCCCAAGCCACTTGTCTGCTCTGTTTCCCAAAAGCACATTAAAAACACATTTCCTAGTGTAATGGACTTATGAGCTGAAATGAATGTGTCAGAACTCTTATAAATATGATAGAACCTGCTAGCCCAGCAAATGTTAAATTTTGCATAAGGAGACAGTATCCCTAACTCCTCAGTAGACACTTAATGAATATTTCAAACAAAGAGCCCCAGCAGCTGCTCCACAGGCTCCTGATGAATTAAATGGGGTTTTATTAGTGCTAGGATTAGCCTCCTCTTGTCGCCTCTCGCTTTCTCCCGTCTTCCTCACTGGTGCATGACACACGAGCCCCTCCAGACTAACGGGGATCCTGGAGGCCGGTCAGGAGTGATCAGAGGCGGGGGCTGGTCAGCGTCCTGGGTTGAGAAGGGCCCCCCATCCCCCACCCCAGATTCCACGTCCTCCCAGCACCTCAGAATGTCACCTTACTTGGAAATAGAGATGGAATCGGAGATGTAATTAGTTAAGAGACGGTCACCCTGGCTTCAGGTGGGTCCTCAACCAACAATCTAAACCCAACACCCCATGTCTTTGCAGGAGAAAGAAGAGGGGGATCACACCCAGACACGCAGGGAACGAGGCCATGAGCTGACAGCCGGTAGAAACGTAAGGGTGCAGCGACAAGCCAAGGAATGTCAGAGCCGCCGGAAGTCATCAGAGCCCAGGAAGGCCCCGCCCCCGGAGCCTTCGGAGAGGGCGTGGCCCCACCGACTTCCGATCCCTGGATCTGAGAGGAGAGCGCCCAGATGCCTGCGGTTTGCAGCCACCAGTCTGGGGGACATCATGGCAGCCGCAGCAGGTGAATTCTGTAGGAAAGCATGTCTACACGTTCACGTGCGCATTCGTATTGATCTCCCCCAAAGACACCCGAGCCTATCATTTCGCGGGACGGCCAGCTTTGTCCCGCCCCCTTAAGTTCATTAAGCACAGATGGTGCACCTGCTAGCAGCTTCGGGCCATCAGACTTTAGATCACCCCGACTGACTTTCTTGGTGCTGACCCTGAGGGCATTTTCAGTTTCATTCAGCCCTGCTCCGTACCACTTTCTCTGCTTCCCCAGCCCGTCCAGCTATGAGTTTAACAGATGAGGCAGAAATACAGTGAGAGGCTCTAAGAGGCAGAAGGAAACCAGGAGAACCCCGTTCTCTTGCCGCATGGTATTCCTGTAGGCTGGTTACCAGCCAGAGGAAGATGACCTTTTCTAAAAAATTGTGAAGTGCTGCTACAGGCAGAGTTGTGTGCCCCTCCAATTCCTACATTGAAGCCTTAACCCTTGTACCCCAGAATGTCACTGGATTTGGAGACAGGATCTTTCAAAAGTAGGCGGAAAGGAGTTCATCTGGCCCCTAATCCACCTGACTGGTAAGGAGAGGTAAGGACACTGCAGCACAGAGGGGAGACCGCGTGAGGTCCCAGGGAGAAAACAGCCATCTACAAAGCAAGGAGAGAGACCTCCAAGGAAACCAATCCAGCTGCCACCTCAGGCGTCCAGCCTCCGGAACGTGGGGGGGGGGGGTAGGTTCTGCTGTTTAAGTCACCCAGTCTTATGGCAGCCTGAAGATTGCCGTAAGTCTGCCTCTAAGCCCAGGCCTTGTGAAAATGCACACACCCCAAATGACTGCCCAGCTTAGGAAAAGGCACACAGACAAGAAAAGTGCTACTTGAGCATTCAGTATGAGCTGACATATGATACTCTCCAGAAGCACAGGGATCAATAAGATGTATGCACCTAGGGATGTTTCCAGGAGGGGGGGCATGCGAACGGTCGTCCCACCCACGCAGAGTCCTGGCTCCTCACTGTGACTTCCTCCTTCAACATCCTCGATGCCCAAGCACTCCTGGTGATTCTTTTCATTGAACACTTTGCCCTTTGTCCTTCTGCAAAATATTTTCCTATTTCCCTGTATGAAGATGTGGCGTATTTTAATAGCCCCAGTGCTGTGGCCGTGGGTTAGCAGGTGTGGCTCATTCCCAACCTTTGAATGAAGAAACCCAGCTTGCAGGCCTTGGTCCAGAAGGGAGGTGGCAGTGCCAGGACCTGCCTACCTTCCCAGCCCCAGACAACTCGCAATTAGGCCAGGAGAAGACCTGCAAGTGTCCCCTCACCAACCAGTTATGTGGGGGTGGGGGGAAGTGAGGATAGTCTAATTGCTAAAACCACATGCTAAGATACTAGATTTACATTAAAAGCCGTGAAGTTGTTCTTTCATCTTTAGAGGTCTTACTGATCGAAAGTCAAAGTCACCAAGAAACTTCTCGGAACAAACCTAAACATGTGATTTTAGAGACCTGATTACAAAGAAACATTCAGAATGTCTCCTAGGAGCTATCTCTGACTCTTGACAGATTTCAGTTAACTAAATTGGACTCCACTGGGGACAGAAGGAGCATCTTCTTCAAGGAAGACTCAAAAAGTCAGAAGATATGGAAGAAGAAAGAAGTGGCTGTCACAGGAGCTTGGAAGCTGTTTAAGTAAGTCCTCTCTGCTTTGCTAGGATTAAGTTACTGCCAAGGAGTTTCAGTGCGAAAGAAATCTGGCAGCTGGGAGTGGAACACAGGTGGATGGGCTTACAGAGAGAACAGGCAGCTGTCTTGCAAGAGGGGATTTCTCCCTGCACGGTGCCTTCCCCAGGTACCCCCGTATCTATCGAAAAAGAGAATCCTCCAAAGATCAACCAGCATGAAAATCTACCTCCTAGGTTCATTACCCAGCTAGAGAAGCTGTCTGCAGTTAAAATGCAAATGCACGAGCAGGAGTAAAACACTGTGGATTGTTGAATACCTCAGTGTTTAGCAGCTGTATCCAATCTTTTCCCAGCGGTGCCTAAGAGAGGATGTTTAACTGGGAAAACAGGGGAGAGCCCAAGGTTAAAAGGGGACAGTAGGATACCTGGAGGAGAAAAGAGGGTGTCCTGAGGAAGGACAAAGGCATGGGAGAACAGCCGGATTCGGTTCTGGCTCTGGACAGGCAAGCCCCCTGGGGTGCTAATCTGGGCGTCAGGCATGTGGGAACCTTGAGTGGGAAGAGGCAAAGCCTCTCCCCCAAGCTCAGTTCTGTCTCCACAGGAGGATATGACCCAGCAAGTCAGTGGCATAACCAAGAAGGAATCTAAGATGTTAGACTAAGATAACAGCAAACCCATGCTGCCAATGGGCTGGTGATGGCCGCCCACGCAGACCTAAAGCCCACCCAACACTAGGTCTGTGCTGGTTTCATTTTGCAAAACGTGGCTTCTAATGGGCCAGTGTATCTAGTGAAAATTATTCCTGCTGGGCAAGTTCTCCTATTACAAAAGGACAGGACATTATGGAAAAATCTATTTCTAACTAGAGATCCTTAAAGCTTATGCTTTCCTGACTCAATTCCCTATTCACTTACCCCTTTGACAAGATTTGGAAAGGTTTATGGAAAATAAACGGGTGCCGCTTTGTAACGAAATAATTCCCCAAATTAAATCTACCACTTTCTCTACTGGAAAATGAGGTTACTCCTGTTCCTTCCACAGATACACAGAATTATGATTCTCCATCTGCCAAGCTAATGGGTCAATGGACAACAAACAAACAAACAAAAAACCAACCTCATTCTTGAAGAAGAGTTTCAACATCCTCCCTCAGAACAAACAACAGATTGAAATGGGCAGTTAACAATGAGTAAAAGAATGGACTGATTCACTTTTTACTTCCCTTCTTTGACCTAGCGGGAGTGCCAGTAAAAAAAATAAAAATAAAAATCCAACTGGGCAGCTGAATGGGGAAAGCTGAGGGAAAAAAAAACAAAAAACAAAAAAACAAAAAATCCCCAAGATCCAGATGACCATCAGGGTCAAGGAGCCATTAGAAGTGTGATGGATGGTATAGACCTTTGGCTTCTAAAAACACACTATTTTGCATAAAATGTCAAGATACATGAACCTTTTGGTTAGCATTCATGGACCCTAGATGTATAGAACTTCTGGCCTAATTTTTGGAACTTACTCAACTTTTCTGCCCACAGGGAGGTACCTATAAAAAGGTTCTCTGCCACATTCTTTATAAAAGCCTAAGACTGGAAACAACCTATAGCGCCACCAAGAGGGGACAAAGTAAGTAAGATCATGGCCAGTAGCAAGAATGGGAAGGTGTTTTCACCGAAAAAACCCAAGGGAAGAAACACTGGGCCAAGCATGACCGGAAAACCATATTCTTTCTGAAAGGTCACACAAAGGACTAGAAACGGCGTGCGTGCCTGAGATGGAAGCCTGGACCATAAAGGGCTCGAAGTTGGGAGAAAAATTACTTTTCTATTTTGAATCCATGTGATTCCTTTTTTAATTAAAAGAAAACTAGTTGGCGAGAGATAAAGAAGTAGCCGAATCAAGAGACAGAGAGACTGATGGTTTTCAAAGAACTTCTGGTCTAGCAAAGTCCCCAAAGATCCCAGTCTTGAGAACAGCTGATACCATAACACACTTGGCACCAAGACAGAAATAGGAAAGTATCTCCCGAACGCTGTCCCCAGCCCGGTGGGGCTGCTGCCGCCGCTCAGAGCAGTCAAACCTTCTCTCCCACAGTGCGGCTTTTCTGGCTTTTCCTCCTGCTGAAGCAATTATGAAACATTATAACAGCAGCGCCAATATTATTTTTTAAAGGCCGATGTTATTCACTAAATACCCATCAAACCGATCTCCGTGCTCCATTGACAGCCCGCTGCGGGGAAACCCAGAGAGCATAAATAATGCATCTTTGGGCTCGATTGCTGGCAGGTCAGCAAATGGCCCTTCTCCGCTCTGGAGCCTTCCATTGCCTGATGCCCACAGGTGTGTCCAGGTGAGCAGAAGAGCGACCTTCTGGAGATAGCTGGGCGCCCTCAGGCTCGGCAAACCACCTCCATGCTCTCAGGGGTACATCTGACAAGTTAGCAACGGCAAGGGAGGGCAGCCCGGTCACCAGCTCTGACTAGGTGTGTGTCCTCAGCAGAGGACAGGACATCTCCCTCCCACACAGCCCCCCACTTTCCCCCTCTACCCTGGGTTGCAAAGAAGATCCGAGAGTCCCGGGAGGCGTTCCTACAGGGCCAACTCCCTCAGGCCCTACGTTCTCCTGGCTGCACTGGACAAGGCTATCCAAGGGAGCGCGACTGTTTACCTTTTTTGACTAACAGGCTCTGAACCTCCCCGCTATAGCCTTGAAAAAAAAAAAAGAACTGGGGGGTTGGAATAAAATCTGGCCAACCTTTTCATCCAAGAGAAGGCTCAGAATCAGAACTTTTATAAAGGCTTCAGAGAGGTACTCAGGAGTGCCAGCTAGTAAGGGCTGAGTGAAGTCTTCTGCCTCTGTGTTCCCACGGTTTGGCATGACAAATAGCAAGTTTTCCTGGAGGACAGGGCTCCATCCTGGTCTCTGGATAGTTCCTGACTCTCCAGTAGAAGGGGAACAGCAGAAAACCCCTTCGTCGCTCTGATTCAAATATGAATGGCATGTGTGCTTGGGGGCGGGGGCAGAATGTTCGCGCTAACCCTCCCATACGGGAGCCCATGTTAGATGAGTCTGCACCTCCTGACTACGTCCCACCGGGGAAGTCGTAAGAGGCATGAGGATCAACCCAAGCGGGGAAGATATTCGAGGTCCGCATGGATGATTCATGCCGGACACAGTCGGAACACAGCTCGGCGAGAACCGGCATCACTGTGACTTTGGTGCACTGACCCCCCCCGAGGTCTAGAGATCGCCTTGGTTTACACGTGGCAAAAAGATCAAATTCAAATCCCAGCGTGGAAACGTGAAAGGGCTCTCCTCCCGTGAACACTAACGCGAAGACAATGCCCGTACACCCGTCTGTCTCTCCCCGATTCATCAAGACAGAACCCTGTGCAGGAGAGGAGCCACCCGTTCTCGACAGCTTTTCAGTGGTTTTAGCCCCAAGTCTGCAGTCCATAGAGGAAGTGGGGGGGCGCGGGGGGCATATATGTCACAGCCTTGGACTTCAGTAAATTCAAAGGGAAAGAAAGGCATCTACCTCTCCTCATGCTAACTGGTTCTTCAATTAGCCAAATGCCCTGCATGAGCGGTGATGATGAGACGAGCAGGGAAGGTCTTGCCCCGACGCTGGAAAACCATGTGCCCCTTCCCAGGGTACCCTCCACCCCTTGTCAGTGGGACACGGCCTGGCTGCCACCGTTTCCCAGCTGTGTCAAAAAGAGGAAAGTTGTGTGGATGGAAAGGAGCATTCGGGGTCTGTTAGACAGGGGGAGACGGAGGGACTAATGCCAGTGCTGTCACCCAAATCAGCCCCATCCCAGCAGAGGGGTCCCACTTGGCCTGGCTGGGAAGGCAAAGAGAAGGCTCTGTGAGCTCCTGCAGGTGGTCTGGAGAGCAACAGGGAAGGAAGACACGGGGCCAGTTACCGGCCCGGCCCTGTGCCACGGTAGGGTAAGTCGCATGTCTGGAAAGGACAGAACACGGGCCCCTTCCCCTGTTCTTCCTCTGACGCCACGCCTGAGCCTCGGCTGCCTGACCCAGCCCAGGGTCTGCAGGGAGCTTGCCTGAAAGGAGCCCAGCTCTACCTATCCGGATGGAAAGTTCACTCTCAGGGAAGAGCAGCCGGGGACCCTCAGTGTCAGACTTCTTCAGCGATGCGGGGGTGAAGTTCAGTGCCAGGGCCGTCGGGGGATCTTCTGCTGCACCCTGAAACAAGAAGCAGTGCCGTCACTGTAACACCCCACCACCTTCGCTCCCCAGACCCCTCCAGCTCAGAGCCGCCCGGGCAGCCGGCCAGTCTGTCCCAAAAGTGCTGGGGCTCCTCACAAGGAAGACGACGAGCTTTCTGGTTATAGAGCTTGTGGGGTGACAAAAGCCCTGGGATCTGAGGACCGTTCGATGCTGATCCTAAAAATGGGAAGAACACATCCTGGGAAAGGAAGGGGGGCAGTCCACGCTGCATCACCGCAGGGCAAAGGCACAAGGAACTCAGCTCCAAAACCGTCCCAAGAAGGCTACATGGCAGGTTCTCTTGGATGGTGGCCTTGCTACATATAGGAACAAGGTCAAGGTTTTTAGGAACTGACCACCTTCACGGTTCTCATGAGATCCAAAGGAGACACGATCCAAACAAAAGCACCTGCAAAGGAGGAAACAGTGCCCGTCGAGGGGACCCAACATATTCGGAGTGAAGTCCCGATGGACCTTAAGACAGCCATGTCACCTTTGTGCTTTGTCTGTCACTCCTTAATGCGACGGTCTCTACATTAATGAGGCAAAATCTTGATTTTGATCTCCATGTTTATGTGACTAAGACTTACAGACTGCCAACTTTGTGGCTCCTTGGTGAACAAGACAAAGTCACAGCTTCTCGTGAAGCCTACGTTCCAATAGGAACAGATAAATGAGACCATAATGGGACTGAGCTTCTCTTCGAAAGGCATCCGCGGAAACCCCTCGGACTCTGCTAATGGGTCACAGAGGCACAGGATCCTGACGGGGTTGAGGAAGATGGGTAAGCAGCCCTGAGAGGGCTTTCTCCAAACATGCTGATGTTGGTCACTGAGGGAAGGTGAGTAGAATCACCTCCATGGGCAAACAAAACAAAACAAACAAAAAACCAAAACCAACCACCAAGATATTTTTTAAAATCCAGGCAAAAATAATTTCAAAACAGAAGTTTCCACTTAAAATATGTGTCTCGGGTTCCTGGGTGGTGGCTCAGTGGGTTAAGCCTCTGCCAGCGGCTCAGGTCATGATCTCAGGGTCCTAGGATCGAGCCCCGCATCAGGCTCTCTGCTCGGCGGGGAGCCTGCTTCCCACCCCCCGCCCCATTCTCTGCCTGCTTCTCTGCCTACTTGTGATCTCTGTCTGTCAAATAAATAAAGAAAATCTTAAAAAAAATAAAAAATAAAATATGTGTCTCTAATATAGGAGAGGAGAAGACTGATGATCCAATCACTGAAATGCACCCAGGTATAAGCAACTACTAAAAGTCTCGGTTAAACTGCTTTCCGGAAGGAACCTCATCAAAGTTATACCTGGGTGTGTGTTACACAGACACACACACACACACACACACACACAAGCACACGTGTCTCCTTGTTTTCCAGTGTCCCTGGGGATCAAGAGTCAAAAGAGAATCTAATAATTCAGATATTTAAGTTCATTATTTCTTTCCAATGACACGCTGAAAACAAAGACATAAGCCCTTCTTCCCACATCATCCCATTTGTCCAACCCATCGACATTGTCCTGGTCATTTTATTGGGCGACATCGTCCATAAGGCATTTGAAATAAGGGTGGTGACACCTCACAGAACCCTGTTGTAAATGAGGGGAAAAAAAAAGGAAAGCCTCGTGGCTCTGTCTGAGCTTCTCTTGTTCCGGTCCTTGGGCCCCTTCACAGAGTTCCAGGGGTGGCAGGATGTCCCCTGCTCTGTCCCTGGGAGGAGCACCAAGAGAGGCAGCCTGTCACACCGTATCACAGTCAAGGCTGGCACTACAGATGGACGGAATCGTGGGGACAGAAGGGACTTTGAGAGGGCCAGTCTCTCCCCCTGAAGAAACCCCCTCTCGGCACCCCCCGGGTGACAGCTGGTGTCTGCGCTGGGCCATGGGCCACCGAGTCACGGCTCTGTGTTTGTGTGCTTTACTTGTTTCTAATTCTCTGCCGCGCACTGACATCGGAGGAATTACTGCAGCAATAAAAGGCATGTTTCACCGCGAGAATGTGTCAGCTGATTTTCCTTCCTTTGTCTTCCTTCGTAAGGGGATTTTTTTATAATGTGATTGATGCATCACTGGGGAAAGGATAGGGAAAGAGGACCACTTCCTTACAGCAGAATCATCACACCATTTACATGCCTGACGTTGCTTACTTGGCCCATTCAGCAAGGTGTGGCTTGGGGGGACCTGGTTTTACCTGAGAACAGTGGTTTTCAGCCTGGGTGGTTCTGACGCCCAAGGGACACTGGCAATGGGCACGTTTTTGTGCAGGGAGCAGGGGAGAGGAATATTGGCTTCTAATGGGCAGAAGCTAGGGGAGCTGCTAAGCATCCTAACTGCACGGGACAGGACCCCCCCCCCAACAAAATGACGCAGCCAGAGGTCACCAAGACAAGGCTGAGGGAGCACTGCTTTTGAATGATTTAGGATGGTCAGGGTCCCGAAGCTCCCTATGTTGCTGGTAACACTAGAAACTCAGAGGCCCTCTTTTTTACTGTGAAGGTCAGAATTTTGCCACTTTTTCTAGGAAGCCTGCCTCCCTTCATGGATCTGAAAAATTCTTAGGAAGCAACCACCGAGTCCCAGAACCACGCCAGGTTCTGGCAAAACGAGGTCAGCCAAGTCCTTGTGAATCTTGAGTTCTCCTTCCAGAGACAGACGATAAAGTAACAATAAATGGAAAACAGAGTGCCGGGAACTGATAAAACAAGAAGATGTCGCAGTCCCAACCAGTCAGCCCGGCCATGGGCCCAGGGTTCCTGCGTCAGGAGAGGCCCTGTTCCCGCACCTGGCAGGTGCGCTAGCTGGCCGGGAAATGTTAAGGATGGAGCGCTCCCCCCCCACGGAGGATGCTGAAGGTGGCCTCTCTGGGGTTTGAGCAAAGTCCCTGGGAGTCAGGGAAGAAGCCACACTGATTTCTTCAGACCATGTTTCCGGCAAGGCCCAGCAAGGCAAACGTCCCCCCGCCCAGCCATCTCCTTTCTCCATTTTATGCCACCTCCAACTCACTTAGAAGCTGTCTGTCTAAAGAAACAAGATGCCCTTCAACGGACGAATGGATAAGGAAGATGTGATCCATATACACTCCATATACACCAATGGAGTATGATGCCTCCATCAGAAAGGACGAATACCCAACTTTTGTAGCACAATGGACGGGACTGGAAGAGATTATGCTGAGTGAAATAAGTCAAGCAGAGAGAGTCAATTATCATCTGGTTTCACTTATTTGTGGAGCATAACAAATAGCATGGAGGATATGGGGAGATGGAGAGGAGAAGGGAGTTGGGGGAAATTGGAAGGGGAGGTGAACCATGAGAGACTATGGACTCTGAAAAACAATCTGAGGGTTTTGAAGGGGCGGGGGGGGGGTGGGAGCTTGGGGTACCAGGTGGTGGGTATTAAGCATGGAGCACTAGGTGTGGTGCATAAACAATGAATACTGTTACGCTGAAAAGAAATAAAAAATAAAAATTAAACGAAAAAAAAAGAAGCTGTCCATCTAAAAGCTAGACAAGGACCGGGCACAACCACAGAGTGAAGCCAAGGACTGCTTCCACACCCCATGCCTGGCGACACTCCCCACGCCTCTCGGAGTCCAGACACCGGCCAGCCTCCTAGCACTCCTTCCAGACTCCCTTCTGGGATTCTCCATGTCGCCCACCCTCTCCACTCAACCGCGGATGGGGACAACAGAAATAGAAACGCATCCCTCGAAATTTCAAGGAATGGCCCCCGTGGGAGATGCCAGTGCTGCTTTGGTGGTTCGATGTAATGCCCATGAACGTAGAGTCAGGAAGCTCCTACAGGGCTGACCCCACCCCTCACTCCCGGGGGGCTGGGCTGCTCCCAGAGCACGCAGACTGCCCGTGGAGGGGGCGACGATGCCCTAAACACAGCCTTGGCCTGTGCACCAGTGACCAAGAGCCTGGGGAGAAATTCCTTCTCTACATCCTCCTCTTGCTTTGCTGACGACGGCACAGCCCTCTCGACGGGTTATCACCGCCTTACAGGTCTGGGGCTTTTCTGTTCTTCTGTACCTTCTGCAAAGCTTTTCCAGTCGTGCTTCCCACTCCATCCCTGCCCGCCCTGCGAGGACAGCAGGGCGAGGCCTTCCAGAGCAGACATCTGAGTAACGCAAGCTGCTCCCGACTCCCCTCCACAGCCCTGAGAGCCGGCTGGGCTGCCCGTCGGCCCGGGATGGGTCTGGCAGGCTCCCTCGGGCTCCTGAATTGCTGGTCACCAAATGCCAAGGTGCCAGATACACAGGCTCCTTCCCAAAGTACAAGTCTTGATTTTCTTCCGCACCACCCCCTCCCCCCAAGTCGTCCTCCGGCCCTTCTCCCCCATCCCCGCCCACCCCTCCAAATCCAGCGTGGTCCCCAAAGCAGGGAGGCAGCTGCCGGGAGGCACCAGGCAGCACCACCCAGGGCCACGGAACTTGAGATTGCGGTCTTCTTGCGACAGAATTAGTATTAATTGTTATTATTATTAATGGCTCAGAGCAAGTGTCTGGTTCAGAACAAACACAGCCATTTCCACCCACTCTGGAAAGGCTGTGCAAAGGGGCAGGAGCTGGAGAATAATTAACACTTTCCAGAAGCCAAAGAGAAGGAATGGGGAGGAAAGGAAAGAAGGAAGAAAGAGAATGGGGGGAGGGGGGAGGAAAGCGGCCCCCAGGATGTCTTACACGGAACCAGAAGGCTCCGGAAAATAATGCCGTTTGTCTCCGCGAAGAAATACAGTCTGGGGGCGCCTGGGTGGCTCAGTGGGTTAAGACTCTGCCTTCGACTCAGGTCATGATCTCGGGGTCCTGGGATCAAGCCCCACATCAGGCTCTCTGTCCGGCAGGGGGCCTGCTTCCTCCTCTCTCTCTCTCTCTCTCTCTCTCTCTCTCTCTGCCTGCCTCTCTGCCTACATGTGATCTCTCTTTGTCAAATAAATAAAATCTTTAAAAAAAAAAAAGACAGTCCGGGTGCCACTCATCGGGGTTTGCCGTCCTGGGCATCAGGGGGAGAAGCTGCCCATGGAAGCTTCTAGAGCCCCAGAGAAATGAGTCCCACAAGGAAAAGCCTAGAGCACAGCCGGGGGGTTGAAGCCATGCAGAGATGAAGAAGTCTGTAAGGGCAAAGGGAAGCCCATTGCCGAAGCACAATGGACATGGGCCCCTAGGAGCCAACACACTGCGGGCCCCAAAACTCTGCAAGAAGTTCAAGGCCATTTGCTCCAAGTCCCAATGGCCAGCTTCCACGTGTTCACCTGCCTCTGGCTCTTCTCCCAGTGGGAGATCTAATTGCTGTGAATAACCTCCAGGGCAGGGCAGAGAAGACCACCCTCAGCCACTCATAGGTTCATTCAGGCTGGGGGTGCTCTGGGATGACTCTGAGCTCCCCCGACCCCACAGAGGGCGGGTACTTTAACTGGGGTCGACCAGCAGGTCACAGTTCTCTCATGAGGGGTGAAGGCAAAGGTCAGAGGACGACGTGGGGCCCCTGCCAGCCCCCTAGCCAAAGCTAAAGCGAGGCCACGATACACCCCGGTGCAGGAGGGAACGAGGGTCTGAGCAGGGCCGCAGCCCCTCCCGTGGGGACGCGGGCCAAGCTGATGCTACAGAAGGTGCCTGGAGCCCACGTGGGCTGAGCCTCCCCCTCCGCCCAGCCTCTGCCTCCCGTCATCCCCACTTCACCCAGACACACAAGGTGACATTAAATAATTGATGCTGTTTTTATTACCGGGAAATTGCAATAATAATGACACTCGTAACACAATCTTAAATTATTCCACATAATGGAAAAAAAATTAAATGTCGCCCCTGATCACTAGCCAGAATAGGGATGACACTTACATAATAGATGACCTTCTCTCCCAGTGAGCCCGGCAGCAGCCTGCTGCCCAGAGCCTGGCTGGCCTGAGGTGACAAGTGGCTGGCCTCAAAGCAACAGGGACACAGAGCAGTGTCACCGAGGGTACAATCCTGCCTCAGGCTCTTTCAGGCAGGACGCTGCCATCTTTCTGACCTCAGTCTCCCTATGTGTTCAGGGATCCTGGTTCATAACCAGGAGCCTTACAGACAAGGAAAATCACAGCTCCAAGAACTTGGTCCCCCACCTGGTTTACCCTGTCTGAGGACACTAGGAATGCACCTCTAACTCAGCCTATGTTCCCTCTCTCCATGGCAACAGCAATGGCCAGCAACGCAGGTTTTCAAGCTTCTAAGTGCTCGATGCTGGATACTTCTAAAATCTGGGCTAAAGAACACTGAGCTCCCTTCTCCAGGAAGCCTTCCTGGATGGTCCCGGCCTCATCTGGATTAGAAATGCTTCCCTCTCTGTGCTCCCCAGACATCCCAACCATGCTCCTGTCACAGCATTTACCAAACAGCACACACACAGTAACTTCCGGGCGTCCTTGGCCGCCCCAAAACCATGGGATCCTCAAAGCAGGAGCCATGCCTTCTCGCTCCCCTGTCAGGCCTCAGTACTATGCCCACGTTCACTAACCCCATTAATTGCCAGAATGAATGATACACCCAAACCTCCACAATGAGAGGGGAAATGTTGCAGAACATACAACACAAAGACCCAGGTGACCACAAAACGGTTAGGCCTTGAGAAAGAAGGAAAGAGGGATCCATGCAGAATGGGAAAGCCAAGCCGTCGCAGTAATCAAGGCTGTCTAGCTAAGGGCAAGAAGTAGGGCTTCCCACCCACGCGTGCTTCTGCCCCTCTGATAATGACAATGTGCAACCCTCAACA
This sequence comes from Mustela nivalis, assembly GCF_964662115.1. Lineage (NCBI taxonomy): Eukaryota > Metazoa > Chordata > Mammalia > Carnivora > Mustelidae > Mustela > Mustela nivalis. The sequence goes on from NC_139036.1 coordinate 54,759,661, forward strand.
TCACCCCTGAGACCACGTGAGGATGGGGAGTCCCCTACCCTGTGACCTGCTGCCCAACGGCTCCATGTCCACACCCCTTCCTGGCAGGAACGTTCAGAGTGGGACAGCGCAGCTCGCTCCCCTCAAAGGTAAGACCTCCCTACTCTGAAGCCCATGACCCCTCCAAGGTCACATCTTCCCCCTTCCTGCCCATGTCCTCCATGACCTTGGCCTGGAGCTTCACAATGGCAGAAGTTAATTACGGACTTATAGCTATATTTAAGCTACGTAAGTCTGCTATCACTCGGACTATCTTTTTAGGGACAAAACCTTCTCCTATTTCTGATGCCAAATTACTATTCATAATCAAGCCTATTTAATCACATAAAACTGATTTTAAAGCACATGGCTCTACAAAGATACAGCTCTCCGAGAGCCTGCAAAGACAGCCCTCCCACAGCCGGCCCAGGTAAGTGGCTCCATGCCACGCTTGTGTTCCAAAGAGCCAAGTCTGCTAGCGTGGCTGACAGAGAGATGGGGGTTGGCAAAGTTTTCCAAACTATTCTCTGCTTTCTGATAACTTGAAATATAACTTTTCCTTGAAACAAAAATACAAATCTAAAGAAATGCAGGTACCTACATATAACAAGGTCTCACCTTCCTAACCCTCAAGGATTACCATCACTTTTAGCCTACTTCTCGGCCTCACTCTGGAGTTCATTAAAATACACCCTTATGATCCACACTGAGCCTTTTCTGGTTTCCCTCCAGCTGGGCTTTCTCAGGCAACTCTTTCTTACCTACATTCTCCTTTGAAAAGATATCAGATCCCTCCAGAAATCTGCAAAAGGACAAGATTTCTCTTCCCAGAAAAAAAAGATTGATAAATGCATGTGCATCAGATGGTCATTGCTAGGTAACAGAACGCCTCAGAACTTAGTAGCTTAAAGCAATGGTTATTAATACCCCTAGGTCTCCAGTCAACGGGGCACTGCTGCCCATCTGCTGTCTGGGCTCAGTCAAGGTTGCCTGGACCCCTGGCTCGCCCAGGGGCTGGATGGTCCCGGATGGCACATGCGTCTGGCAGTGCACACGCTGCTGGCCAGGAGTTGCCTGACTCTTGGCTGGGACACAGGATTCTTCTCTATGTGACCTGTCATTCTCCAACGGATGACACTGGGCTTATTTGTACAGTGAATTCAGGGTTTCAGGGCCAGCAAGATAGGGCAGCATCCAATGTCAAGTGCTGTTCAAGTCTCTGCCAGGATCACATCTGCTATCCTCCCGTTGACCGCAGGCAAGCCAGCGAGCACTGAAGGCATGGATAGGTCAACCACACATCTTGTTGGGAGGTTCGGATGTCATGTTGCCAGAGCACAGAGGACAACAGAGGAAGGATCTGTGCCTGTTTTTGCGATCTACAGCAGCATATATGCACAGACACATAAAATGTTACACCGAACATTTGGAGCCCACAAACCACACGCGGTCCCCCACGGATCTAGCCTGTAGACAGTAGCTCCTGATTAAACTTGCAAATTCAGTCTCATTTCCCCAAAACAGTGCTTCTCTGAGGGGGGACCCTAGGACACATTCTCAGAGATCTGAAGGTTTTATATAAAATTTTTTTAGTTTTATATTTTCACTTAAATGATAATCTATAGAAAAGAAAGAATACTGACAATCTGAATCACCAAGGTGACCCGTTTATGACCAAATCCTACTGCTCGATCTCAGGGCCTTTGTTTGCATTCATGTTTACACTGAGTTGGTCCGAGCTAATTGCTAAGCACAGATTCAAGAGAGAGGTTATGTGTTTGAGCCAAGCTCAGACCTAATGACCTCATGGAGCCTTGCACAGATGATCGAGGGTTCCAAGTAGTTCCAGGAGAGCAGCTGGAGAGCTGACTCTATCTAGCAGCTTTCACTAGACACATGTGCCAGAACCAGTGTTAGAGAAAGCAACTCTGTCTGCAGAAAACCTCTTGTCACTCTGTGCTCAGCATCAAACGTGCCCTCTTATGATACCATATGCGATTCTCCGTACCTTCTTCTGATGTAGACTGACAGGCAGCTTCACCACCTCCACGACGGGCTGAACTTCCCCACCACTAAGATTCCTATGCTCAAATCCTAACCCCAGCACCCCAGAATGAGACTCTATTTGAAGATAAGATCTTTAAAGAGGTAATTAAATAAAAATGCAGTTGTTGGGATGGGATATAATCGAATCTGACTGGTGTTCTTATAAGAGCAGGACATCTGACACAGACACGCATGCAGAGAAGGCAAGCTGAAGACACAGAAACAAAATGGTGGGCGACATGCCAAGGAGAGAGGCTTGAAATGGATCTTTCCTTCAGGGCCCTCAGACGGAACCAGCCCTGCCAACCTTGATCTTGGACTTACAGCTTCCAGAACTGGGGCAATAAATTTCTACTGTTGAAGCTATCCAGTCTGTGGTACTTTGTAATGGCAGTCCAAGCTGATGGATGTAATCCACCCACCCACCCACCCCCATTTTACGTTTGAGGAAACTAAATCATAAAAGTTAATGACTCAGCTAATATCACGTCATTAGTCAGAGGCACAAGCAGGATTTGAACCCAGAACTACTGATTCCAAATCTCTCTACTCCTCCTCCTACCAGGGTGTGGTCAACCAGGAATGTATTAAGGCAACTCAAGAAAGGACCCCATAGATAGTGACCCAAGGAGGGTGTGCGGGAACATGCACACACTGGGCACAAAGTCTTATGCTGTTCCGTTCGGCGAGGAGAGTTGTCTGAGCACAGTGTTCACAAGGAGCGATCGGTGTGGCGGTCTCTCTAGGCCTGGCACATCCCCCCGAGATATGGAATCATGACCTTTAACATCTCAGCCCACACACAACAGTGAACACTCACTTCACGAGCACAGCTAGATGGAAACCAGAGCAAGGTTCTGTGGGGTAACGGCCCAACGTCATAACTGGGTCTCCAGGCAACAAGAGAAGAACCTAGAAATCTTATTCCTGGTAAAGATGCCCTAAAATGGAAAGCAAGATACAGAGATCGGTCATCAGAAGGGAGAGAGGTGCTCTCGGTGCGAAGCTAGGGGCACTGACCTATCCATGCAGCGAATCAGAGACATAAGCATCACCTCCGACAGAGGAGGAGAGAAGCAGCATGGCTGGGAATTCAACTGGTCATTGGCAGAATTCGGTTTCGGGTAGGTGATCCCAGGGTCCTGGGATCAAGTCCCGCATTAGGATCCCTGTTCCTGTCAGTGTTTGTGTCCTGAGCCACTTGGGCACAGTATGGCTTCCCCTGCAGCCTACCAGGTAGCGGCCTGGAAGTACAGCGGTGGTGGGGACAGGGTGGTTGGGTCCCCCCGGCCCCCAGGAGCGGAGGCCTTCCAGCACCGTCACCGCCCCTCACACTGCCAGTCCACATCTCCACTGTCAGTCCCTCAGCCTCCCGCCCCTACTTAGCAGCACTGGTCCCCAGGAGACCTTGACCACCAGGGTCTGAAGCCTCAAACCATTGCTGAAAACAGTCTGTCTGCCTCCCCATGATTGTGTCTCTGAGGCTGAGACACACAGCTTCCTAACAGGGCTGTGACCAGGGCTTGGGGCCCAGAGAAAGCCAGCTGGGAAAGGTGGAATCAGGGGCCTCTTAGTGACTCAAAGAATGGAAATGGCATTCAAACCACTTCAAAAGAGAAGCTCTGCCTTTGAAGAACAGACTTGATTTTTTTTTTTTTTAAATGGGGCTTTATGCAAGGCTTCACTCTGCTCAGAGCAGAATTAATTATTCAACGTTATCTGGGCCTGATGCACACTTGGCAGCTGAACGCCAACCTGAACCGCCTGCATCTACGGAATGATTTGCTGCTTCCTGCCTTGGGGAGGTAGAGACCCACACCTTCCCCTTTCTCTCTTCCCTAAGCCTAAATTCCAAAGCACAGGCCCCAAGGGAGACACAGGGCCTGCTTGCCAGAGGTTACCACTGCTGCACAAAATCCTGCCTGGTCGGGGGTGGGGCTGTGAGCATCCGTCATTTCCCATCTTGGTTGCCACAGGTCAAGAATCCAGGAGTAAGTTAAACTGGGTCCTTGGCTCAGGGTGTCCTCAGGCTGAAATCAAAGCCTCAATCTCATCTGAGGCTCGGGGCCCGTTTCCAAGGGCACTGCTCATTGGCAGAATTCGGTTTCGGGTAGGTGATCCCAGGGTCCTGGGATCAAGTCCCACATTAGGATCCCTGTTCCGCTGGAGGCTGCTTCTCCCTCTCCCTCTGCTTGTGCTCTCTCTCTCAAATAAATAAAATCTTTTAAAACATAAATAAATAATGAATCCAGCTTGCACGATATTCATGTTTACACTAACCTAGCTGTAAAGTATGACTTTTAGTCTTTTTTTGGTCTTTTTTTTGGTGGAGGAAGGGGCCCATGAAAGTCCAAAGGTAAGCCAGGTATGGTGCCTCTTTGGGGTACCCAATGGTTCTCCTTGCACAGCTCCACAGGGATTAAAAAAGGGCAAAAAAGCTTGTGGGGGCAAGGGGAGCCAGTCCAGCTTGTGGTCCTAAAATGCCGACCTTTGGACTAAGTGACAAACCAGGATAGTCCCCGGGCAGCTCCAGGACAGTGCTGGTATGCTAATTAGTGTGAGGGGAAGGAATCAGCCTCAAGTTATGAACACAGGGCTCTAAGGCCATGTTGGGTACTAGCATGGGCCACTTGGTTTAGTCAGAGTCTCCGGTTGTCAGAGTCCCTGGCTAGGCGGGACTCCTAATTCCCATCAACTACCTCACAGCTGGGAGCCAAAGGCCTCCAGGGGCAGGTAAGGATATTACTGAAGCAATTAAAATCCTTCTCAAACACCAGAAAACGAGCATAAAGCTATTCATTACTAACAATGTCAGTAAGACCATTATCCTATTAAAAATCCCATTAAAAAGGAAAAGGAAGAAGAAACTGTGTTGCTCTGCGCTAACTCAAGTTAAGTATTAGTGTGAAATACCTGGGCAGTAGGATGAAGGGGGTGCAGAAATGCCAACAAGACGGGGGGAAAGTTAGTATCAAGATAAAAGCATAAGGGAGAGGCTTCCTGGGTGGAGAGGAAGGCAGGACGGACCACCAAGGGCAGCTGCAGGGACAGGCAGGGTCAAGGCCACCCCAAGAGCCACAAAGCCTGAACAGGAAGAAAGCTCTGCTGAGACCATACTTGAAGTCTTGCTTGTAAAACAAGGGGCTTTGGCGCAGACCATGATGAAGGCCTGTTCTACCCCCAACCTTCGATAAATCCACAAATGTCTAATTCCAGACGACGGCATCTGCTGCCTCCAAGGGAGAATCCCACCAGTCACACCACCCCAGAACTTTCCCAGCCACTTCCGTGGTGCATCGGAGCAAAAGCCCTTGGCGGCTGCAAGGTGGGGCGCCATCCCAGCTGGGTCGGGGAACGAGCCCGCCAGGTGACAAGACGAACAGAGGGCAATAATGGAGTGACTCTAGACCTTAAGGGGCATCAAGGGGACAGGGTCTGCCACCACTAGTGGCAGAGGGTTTCAGGGCTATCTTTCCTCAGGCAGAGGATCCTCACGGGGTATCGCACGCAGAGGGCTCCCAAGAGAAGATGGCCCGGCTCTCCTGAGCGAGGATTCCCTGGATTTCAAGGCCAAGGAAAAAGCCCACACAAGCTAGCCCGACTAGCTTTCAGGCATGGGCTCGTCTCCCACAAGGACTGTCTGTGGCCACAGCTCCCTCCCCACCCCACACAGAAGCTGAGCAGATACCCACAGCTGGAAGACAGGCAGGTTTGGAAGGTGGTGATATTTTCAGTTCATGGATCTGCTACAGCGAGAAACCACACCTTTTATGATGAGACAGCACCCTGCTGAGACGAATCTGCATACAAGAATGTGTTATGCGTGTGTCCCTGTTGTGTGGGCTCTAACAGAAAAAGCCCGGTGGCCGTCTGCAACTGGCCTCCAACACCAGAGTCCCCTCACAGTGGGGAGACTAGGGCTGCCCTGTCTGCAGGTACCCTGGAGCGGGTAGGCTAATTGAAGAGAGAAAAAGCACAGGAGTCTCCTCCCAAATGAGAAAAACAATCCATCTTGGAAAGCTCCAACCGTCAGGGCAGACAGCCTTTGCAAAAACATGCAAACTTGTCAGAGGCCAAAAGGGACTGATGGCTTTCCTGTAGCACGTCTACGCAGGTGGGACAATACGGGAGGGATACCCACTGAACACCTCCCAAGCGGATGCAGGAGGCCAGCAAGTCAGCCTCGGCTTAACCGGAGGGCTGGCTGGAGAGACAGTCCTTGTCAGGATGGCGCCATCAAGGAGAGAGGTTAATATGCGGGTTAACTGTGTCGTGGCCCCTAGACTAAGGAGGGTGCTTTCCTCGGCCGTATCTGTTCCTTTCCACCCTCCATAGCTGCTGTTTCTCCGGGAAGCAACTCCTAGCATTCAGACCCCTCTCCCTCCTCGCACCCTCCTCTCCCAGCATCATCTCTCCTCTGACCCGGAACAGCACCCTGCATGCCTCGTGGGCACAAGGAAACAAGATTAATGCATTCCTCCGGGGGCCTGGAAAGCCAAGTTTGGATGTGGCAGCAGGAGCAAACACCGATCTGGAAAATTAGCTGTTGCCCCCAAAATCCCAGGAGCTAAAGGGGGCAAGCAGGAAGGAAGGTGTCTGTTACTGAATTAAGAGAGGCGTCTCCACGAAGGTAAATACGGACAGTGCAAGGCTCAGTGCAGGAAAGAGTATGGGCGGATTCACAGCAAATCAGTTGCTTGCCATTGTCTCTTTTTCCTACTATTTCTAAGACCAGGACATTTGTGTGGAGGGACCTAGGTGAGGCTCTGAAGGGCTGCTGACAGTGCTTAAGGTCACACAGAGAGAAATGACTAAAGCACAGGTGCATCCCTCAGCCACCTGACTGCCACCCACCTGCCTAAGGGACCAGGTGGGTGGGGCATCTGACGTCCACAGCAGCCCCGCCTACCGCACACAGCTGCACCAGCTGCTCACACCTACGCCTGCGCAGTTGGTACCTGAGCCCTCCGCACCAGGTGAGCGAGGCCACATGGGAAAATGTGAGAGCTATACTTCAGGACACAACCAGTCTCAGCCCTGGATTATTCCACCTCCCAAAGAGTTAGCTAAAAGGAAAAAAAAATGTTATTTGTTGTGGGGAGCACGGTGCACTGACTTCCCAAGCCACTTAGAGCTTTTCTGGCCCCTAAGCAGCTCCCTGCAGGAGCAGGGATTGAATCCAGAGACCTCGACTCTGCCACCTGAAATGCACAGCTCATGGGTCTGCTCGGGGAGCCAGTGCCAGGGAAGGGGAGGTGGTAGAGTCCTGGGGGCTCTTCCCATGCCTGGGACACATTCCCCCAGTTACAGAGCCATGCTATGGGCAGGAAGCAGGACCACAGGGAAGTTCGGGGGTTAGATCCCTTGGGAAAACAGCACCAGGGAAGGATGGCCAAACCAGCTGGTTCCAAGGAGAACACAACTGAACTAGTTTCAGCTGGCCGCCAGGATCCAGCCTCACAGGGGAGGGCTTCCCAGGGAGGGCTCTAACTTCTTAGAGGGTCCAGTGTGGGAGAGGAACACATGGTGGGGGGGTACAGCAGATATGAACCATGGCAACTGTCCCCTAAAATAACACCCTGGGACACCTCTATCTCCCACAGGCCAAACAACAGGCCAGCTCCAGAACACCAGCCAGGGGACCGTAAGCATGAACAATATGCCACGTATGTTCTCACAGGCTCTCTCCCCGCCCCCTTGCCCTCCCTCTCCCTGTGCATGTGTGTGTGTCCTCCTCTCTCTCTCTCTCTCTCTCTCTCTCTCTCTCTCACACACACACACACACACACACACACACACACTATATTTCCTATGGGTATTTTCAGGACTCCCGTAAAAACGCAGGAAAAACTATCCAGAAGGAGACACACCAGACTCATCTCCCAGGTTTCCGTGGAGAAGAAAACCCTGAGAACAGCTGGTGATGGAAGACAAGGATGTCGCTCTTTAATGTTTTATAAATATCGTGAAGCCCAGAGGGCATATGTGACACCCAGAGTTCGATGTCGCAGAGTATCACAGCCTCTCGCATATTCTCCCCAAGCCTGGTGTTCCAGCCGCCAGGGCTCCTCTTCCCAAAACGGACTCATCCTGCCAGAGTCCGGGGATTGGTGCCCAGGGAGAAAGAGGACGGGGCGCCCGGCTCTACCAGCCAGGGCTTCCCAGCACCCACAGAAAGTCCCAAAAGCCCCAAACCATTTGTCTTTACGCTGGCAACCGTTAAAAAGCCAGCTTTTAAAAAAATAAGACAAATCACGGGGCACCTGGTTGGCTCAATGGGTCAAGCCTCTGCCTTCAGCTCAGGTCATGATTTCAGGGTCCTGGGATCGAGCCCCGAATCGGGCTCTCTGCTCAACAGGGAGCCTGCTTCCCTTCCTTTCTTTGTCTGCCTCTCTGCCTACTTGTGATCTCTGTCTGTCAAATAAATATATAAAATCTTAAAAAATAATAATAATAAGACAAATCAGCACTCCATAAGTCAGGGTCCTTTGTGGGGTTAGAGAAAAGATGCCAACAACTTATCCTCTCTCTACCCCACACCCCAACTTCTCCCCTGCAAAAAATAAGCAAATAAATAGTTCCTCTTAGCCAGGAACCCACAAGCTAAGCCCAAGCTTGCAACTTTCTGCTTCTCGCGGCTACAAGTTCTCACCATTGCACTGGCAGTACTGTTTATCTGGGCTGGGAAACATGAGCCCGGTACAGGTGACAAGCCCTTCTTCAGAAGCTGTGCGTTCAGGAATCAGCCACACCACACTAACAGGGTTTCCCCTTTAAGCCCGAAACAAAGAGAATCCTGAGTGTCTGTGCTGAACTGCCAGAGAGGCAGAGAAAAGAAGGCGCTAATAACAGCAAATACCTAACAGCCCTATCAACTTAATATCTACATGAAAAAACAAGCTTTGACATCTTGCTGAGGGCAAAACTTATCGAAGAGAATTAAGTCCACGGTAATATACCAGGATTTTCCCCGAAGGCTCCCATTTATGCCTATTAAAAAGGAGATTGAAGGATTAGCTAAGAGAACAGCAATCCAAGGGGGCCTGCGTCGAAGGACTGTGAGTCCTGGGGTCACGTTGGGCTTCTAACCTCTCCAGGAGGTGAGAGGAAGGCTCCCCCACAAAAGCAAAGCAGAGAACCAGTATAAAGTCATTTTTCTCCTTGAAAGGACGCCTGCAGGCTCACCTCACCCAACAGGCTCTCCCCTGTGCTTCCCTGTCCACGCCACCCCCATGGGGCTCAGGACTCAGTGTCCCTGGCCATCTCTCCAGTGTTCGGGACACAGGATGACAGCCAGCAGTGCCTCCCCAGTGCTACTGAATGGGATCACCAAGACGCTGCGTTTCCTGCCTCTGAATCAGCCAGACTTCTTATTTCTCAAATTTCATGCTTTTCCATCAGCCTCTGCTTACCAAAGCATGAGGCAGGAGGAAAGAGAAGGTAAAGTCACAGAGTGAAGGTGACCGCTCCCTCACTATGACCGGTGGTGAACCTGAGTTAAAAATAAGACTTTCCGGGAATGTCTGGGGGGCTCAGTGGGTTAAGCCTCTGCCTTCGGCTCAGGTCATGATCCCAGGATTCTGGGATCGAGCCCCGCATCAGGCTCTCTGCTCAGCAAGGAGCCTGCTTCCTCCTCTCTGCCTACTTGTGATCTCTCTCTGTTAAATAAAATCTTTTTAAACAATTATTTTAAAAAAAAACGAGACTTTCAGTAGCCAGTTACCCTAGAGTCTGCTTATAGACATCATCAAGGTTTGTATTCACCATGGAACATGTGCACACAAACACACACACGCGCACACACACACACATTCAGTTCCCCTCCATCTCTGAAAATCAGGTTATTTCTCAGGTGGCCAGAAATCAGCTTGGGTTGACAGTGCAACTCTATCTCCCACAGGAAATGGCAGGACACCCCCAATTCTCAGGAAAACCTCACCCCTTATTCCCAAACCCCTCCCGATGGAGAAGGTGTTCTCTCCTATCATCTACCCAGATGGAGAGCAGGCATCAAAATCACTTGAGTGAGACCACCATCAGCCCTTGTGGTCAGTAGCTCTGCAACGAAGTTTGCCGCCGTCTTGAGTGGAGTGACACAAACAAATGGGATCAGTCCTGAGCAGCTCCCTTTCAGCTAGGTAAAGGGCAGAGCACCAGGAGCGCACCTGTGGGACAAACTCTTCCTTCCCCAGAAGGGCAGCCCACCCTGGGAGGGCTACAGTCAGGAGCCCAAGGCGCCCCCAACCCAAAGTATAACAGGGCACATGGAGACCTAAACTGAAGGGTGTGTGCTATGGGGAATCCTGTGAATCGTATAATTCTGATGAATCACAGACCTGTACCTGTATTTAATACATTAATACATTTAATGCATTAAATGTTAATAAAAATAGGGCGCCTGGATGGCTCAGTGGGTTAAGCCTCTGCCTTCGGCTCAGGGCTCAGGTCATGATCTCAGGGTCCTGGGATCGAGTCCTGCATCGGGCTCTCTGCTCCGCAGGGAGCCTGCTTCCTCCCTCTCTCTCTCTCTGCCTTTCTGCCTCCTTGTGATCTCTGTCTGTCAAATAAATAAATAAAATATTTTTTAAATGTTAATAAAAATAAATTAATTAAAATAAAATATTGTGGGCGCCTGGGTGGCTCAGTGGGTTAAGCTGCTGCCTTCGGCTCAGGTCATGATCTCAGGGTCCTGGGATCGAGTCCCACATCGGGCTCTCTGCTCAGCAGGGAGCCTGTTTCCTCCTCTCTCTCTCTGCCTGCCTCTCTGCCTACTTGTGATCTCTCTCTGTCAAATAAATAAATAAAATCTTTAAAAATAAATAAATAAAATAAAATATTGTATTATATTTGGGGCCAAAAAAAGGGGGGGGGAGGTGGTGGAGGGGACCTCCAATGCAGCCACGTGGGTAAAGATTTTATCTAACAAAGCCCCTATGGTTTGCAAAAAGGGGCTGAAATCCCGACTTTAGGTCAAGTGTCCAGGTGCAAGTTCTGCTTCCAACCTGCTCAGACGTGAGCTTCTCTATGGAATGAGAATGAAAACATTTATGTAAGAAGTTTCGCAGGACACCCGGCATGTACTAAGCACTCCATTAATATTAGCTCATTATCACATGGAGTAGTGTGACTGCGGCTGTCTTCGCAGTGGAAACCACAGGGAAAGCGGAAAGAAAAGGGACTCAGTGCGGTCAGTCAGGCTCCCACCACGGAAGAGAAAAAGACATTGCCCGGTCGTCAGCACCACTTTCTCCCTTCATGGTGGATGCCGGCTATTGTGGCCTGCCGCGTTAGAAAGTGCAGGAGAGCATAGCGGACAGAAGGAGGCGGGGGAGGGTGCAGAGTCGGGCCAGATTTGGGCACTAAGATATAGACAGCCGCCTCCCCCTCCCCAACCCTTCCATTTGATAGAGTCCCTCTGCAGTGTCCCCATCCAACCATAAGCCTAATATTTACCCAGCGAAAGCAGCATTTGTGTACGTTGCCATCTAAAATCCAGTAAGTATGGAGACAGAAAAGAGGCCGCCTGCTCATGAGGCATGAGGGCAAACAGAGCCAGCTCTTTAAAGAGCCATCCAGCTAATCAATACCCCTCGCCCGCTTCCATTCAGGGCTCCTGGGCCCTCAGAGACTTAATAATTATTTTCCATTGTTACCTCCCTCAGAGAAGCTTAAAAAGAAAAGGTCGCTGTTTCTAAGTTCGTTCTCCTCTATTTGCCAACGATGGTTTATTTCCTGGGGTCCGTGAGGCTCCCTTCCCAGACTGCAGCAACCAAAGTCAGTCCGCACAGGGCCTTGACTTTGGAGACAGGATGTGGTTCTATGCAAGGAAAGCACTCTAATCATTACGCCCGGTTGCCTGGGCTCCTGCTCCCCACTTTCTCTGCTAGGGTCAGATTTTGGGCAAAACTCCTGTTGGACATTCTTTTTCTTTGTCCAGAACTCAAAAGACAAAGAGCCAACTCTGTGAGAAGTCAGGCAAGACGGAGGAGAATGCCGTGGGTTTCTAGATGCCTTGACCTGCTCCTTCAATCTCGCTCTTTTCTCTCAAGCGACCACACAGGTTGCCAGTTGAGCCCTTGTAGCCACCATGGGTACCTCCAAATCTCCTTCTGCTTGTCCTTTTTTTTTTTTTTTTTTTTTTTCTGCTTGTCCTTTTTTTGAAGGAATTTGAACTAACAGTAAAATAGAAAAATGACAAGCCTTATTTTCCTTGCAAAAAGTCAGTTCAAATAACTAGTTAGGACTAAGTTTGATTAGAAGAAACAGCAAATCCAGGGGTGCCTGGGTGGCTCAGTCAGTTAAGCATCGGACTCTTGATTTTGGTTTGGGTCATGATCTCAGAGTTGTGGGATCAAGCCCCATATTGGGCTCTGCACTCAGGGCAGAGTCTACTTGAGATTCTCTCCTCTGTCTCTCCCCCAGCTCATGCTCCCACTTTCTCTCCCAAATAAATAAAAACTTGAAGAGGAAGAGGAGGAGGAGGAGAAGGAGTTATTGCAATAACTTAAACACGTAAAGCGTTTTTTGTCACACTCAGCAAGAAGGCTTAGAGTCAACAGTGAAGCTGGTTCCACGGACCCAAGACTGCCTGGAGGAACCAGGCTCCTTCTGGGTGGCTGCCCTGTCGCCCTTAAACACGCAGGCTGCATCCCCCAGTGCTGGGTCCTGTTGTCCCACAGGAGGAGAGAGGAGAAGATGAGAAGGAAAGCCGCCCCCTAAAGACTTCCACCAGTCCCATCCTCTGGGGCTAGCCACAGAGGAAGCCACCAGATTGAGGCTTTCCAGTTGGGCACATCACAAGGTCAAACAAAACTAGAGTTCTGTTAGAAAGGAAGGTCGGGTATGTGGATATTTGGCAGGGAACCCATTCAGCTGCTGTAACAAAAATAGAAAGTTGGCAGTGGCCGAAGGACAAGAGACTATTTCTTAGGAAAAGGTCCTGGCAGTCAATCTAGGGCAGGTACGGACAATAGGACAGGTACAAGCAATGACTCAGGCTTGGAGGGGATGAGAGGGAAAAAATCAAAATCTTTGTATTGTTATAAAGTTAGCTCGCTTTTTCATGATTCAATTTATTATTATTATTTAGACCTCTCATCTCCCCTGAAAGGATCTCGAGGAACTTTCCGGAGTCCCCAGACCACACTTGGAGAACTACCACCGTGTTAGGGTCACAGCTCCCTAGTAAATGAACACAGGAGTCTGGATATCATGGATGGTAACTTAGCTCCTGGGGTCTAACATTCACCTCCCATCCCAGTTTTCCATTTAAAGATCTTTTATTAGGCAGTAATTGACATGTCAGAGGAAGTCGGAGTCATCTGTTGGCAACCAAGGTGCTGATCTGTAGTTAGGCAAGCAAGTTTTTCCGTTAGGCTCCTGGATCACACATTTCAACGACTCCTGGGCCAGGCGTGGTAGGCAAAATTTCTAAAACGGCCCCCAAAGATGTCCTGCCCTAAACACCAGAACCTAAAACTAAGACAAGCGCTCGGTGCCATGACTATGGTAGGTTGATATGGATCAACTGTCCTTAGGAAGGGAAATGACCTGAGGGGCCTCCTCTCGTCCCAGGAGCCCTCCAAAGTAGAGAGTTTTCTGGGGTGATGTCAGAGAGACTCAAAGGTCAGAAGGAGCTGATGACCACTGCTGGTTTGAAGATGGGAGGCCATCTGGGGAGGAACTTGAGTCGCCTTAAGGAACTGAGAGCAGTCCTTGGCCAACGGCCAGCAAGAGAATGGAGGGACCTCACTCTGCGGCTTTCAGGAATGAATCTGGAAGAGCACTCTAGACTCCAGATGAGAACAGTGCCGGCCGCCATCTTGATTTTAGCTTTTGAGTCCCATGCAGGGAACCCAACCACCATGTTGGCCCAGACATAGACCTCCAGAACTTTCAGCTAACAAACGGTGCTGTTGAAAGCCACCAAGTTTGTGATCATTTGTTATATGGCAAGATAAAGCTACCATACCAGGGCAGGGAAAGAGGTGTGGCCCCAGGGCCTAATCTCTGTGAACGAGACCTGTCTTGCACATCACTGAGGCAGTAGGAGAGGGCTCCTCTGCCTTGGTTAGGTGAACCAGCTGCAAAAGCATCAGAGCATGGGAAGAGACAAAGAGCAGTTCCCCACAGTGTCCACAGAAAAGGACTCCGGCAGATGTGTGGAAAATAACCACGAGGCCATGGCCCCTTATGTAATAGACACAAAATAAAGAGCCGTCATAGAAACCTACGCAACCACAGTGAGTTTGGGAACACGAGAGTCACATTAGTGGTAATAGCCAAAGGGCAACAGCTCCCCAAGTGAATGAATGCTTTCATTCAATAAAGCAATACACTGAGATGCCCTGGAAAACGCCATCGGCCGGCCAGCTGCCTTGGGGAGCACAGGTGCCCAGGAGTTAGGCTCCATGAGCAGCTGCTCCCAGGGGCCTCTGCAACCCGCAAAACTGTGGGAACAAGAACCAGCCATGAGTCACGGGGCCACCAGAGAAATGCGACAGAGGGTCGGTCCCCAGGGTGCTCCATCATAACTGGTTTCCTGGCTGGGATGGCGGCTGGGAGGCTTCCAGGCCCTTCTGCAGCCTGCGGCATAGACAAAACCACAGAGAAACCCCAGGAGCTCCTCACTTCCTGAGTCCAGGCCCCCCTCTGTAAACCCCAGGAACAGCAATTATCTTCCGTGCACCTGGGGCTTTCCTTCTTTCCTTCCTTCATCGGAGACTCACTGAATAGTTACCGACATCAGTCCCTCTGCTGGGGGCTGATGGTTGGGCTGAGAGGGAGTTTGACAGGTGTCTGTCCTCAAGGAACCTATACCCGAGTGGGGGGGACAGACAGTAAAGATGTAAAAAAGCAAACACACAAGGTAAAGACTGGATAATGAAAGATAATGGCAGATTCTAGAAAGGAAGGAACGCTGCAGGGGCAGGGGGTGCAGAGAGGGGATGACGCTTGCTGGGAGGCAGGTGCAGAGCCCCCAGAGGCCTAAATCAGAGGGAAGGAGCAGCGGGCACAGAGGTCTGGTGGTGGGACGGGGCATGGTGAGTTCGAGGAGCACAGGGGCGCCGGCTGAGCTGGAACAGGTTGGGGGGGCACGTGTGAGATGGTGCGGGGCACATAGGCAGGAGCCATGGCTGCGGAACGACATCTGTCCTTGGTTTTAAGTGCAAAGGAAAGTTGTCAGAGGGCTCAAGGCAGGCAGTGGCAGGGCGGAGGGGGGTGGGTACTGGGGCCAGAACACCAGTCCACGTGTGTTCAAGTGTGGAGAACAACTGGACAGGGCTGAGGGCCATGGAAGCAGGGAGACCTGTAGGGAGGCGCCTACAGAGGGACTCCCAGGAAAGAGCCAATGACGGGTTAGGATATTGGCAGCGGAGGTGGAAAGGAGTGCGTGGATCCGGCAGCCCTTTTGGGAGTGGAGCCAGCAGCACCTGTGTGTGAGGCTGAGCTGAAAGGGCGGGTCACCTTTACTCCCATCCACGCTCAGTGTGAGCCGAATCTGGACAAGGGGCTGCTCGCTGCCCTGGGACACAAGGTTCTTGCCCTCAGATGGGGGACCATCTCACCGGACACATGGCAAATAAAGATAAAAGACAGAGGCATGCGCTTGGGGCCAAACAGGTGAGGCTGAGAATTCACGCGGGGGCAGTGCTGAGAGACAGGTGTGAGCTCGGAGAGCGTGGCAGGTGCGGAAGCTTCATCCGTCCTCCTGGCTCTTGAGAAGCAAAGAAGAGACTGGAGAACATTCCAAGCAAGGGGACTGGGAAGCAATGGACGTATCCAATGCTGTGCATTATTCTAGAATGATCTGCCTTCTCCCTATTCAGCTGATGCAGAGAGGCTCTTGGATAGGGCTCAGTCGCTCGCCCACCTCCAACACTGGACCTACCCCGTGCTTACACCAGGTGGCGAGCCGGGACACTAAGACCTCAGACCAACCAGCTGGCAGATTCCAAACCCAAGTTGCAGCCCACAGAATGGGGAGGCCAAGCAGCAGGCCCGCTTCCTGTGACCCGCTCCCCAGCACCTGGGTCTCCGAAAGCGTTCGAAGTGAGGACGTTACAGGCCTGGAAGGAGGCCTCGGGCTCTCAGCAGAGTGGTCCCGGCCATGGGGTTCACCCAAGGGAAACGCTTACGTCACCGTAACACAGGCCAGTGTCCACAGAGCTGCCCAGAAGAACCCACCAGGGGATGTAAGTGAGTAAACAGCAAAACATCCCCACCCACCCCAAGATCGCTGGGAAAGCCGGAGGACACCCCTAATAACAACATTTACTCAACTCCGCTGCCTTCCTCGTGTCCAACGATGAACGAGGGAGGGGACAGTCCACGTGTCATGATGTTCCCAGCCCTTCGTCGACGCAGGGCCGGAAGACACATTAGGAACTGAGGCCCCTTCTGGGTCCTGCCTTCACCTAACTGGACTCCCAGTCAGAGCGTGACCAGAACATCTCACAAGGGCACACCCCTGCCGGCGCACCAGGAGGGAACAGGTACCATGCCCTTGAGCAGAGAATCAACAAATCAGGGAACCTAGAGAAATCAGGAAGAAATGCAAATACGCCAGTCGGATGCCTCCTACGGTAGGGTCACAAGTGTCTTGGGGTGGTTGAGGAGGAAGCAATACAAAGGTGTTAGGGAAGGCCACGTTCTGCCGTCAAAGTCCAGACCGTCTGAGGTCGGGCACCTGAGGGAGAATCTTCAGGCAGAGGAAAGTATCCTGGGGGGGCCCTCACCCTCTGGGGTCCTTCACCTTGACTGGGGCCCACACGGAGAAGAGCCAGAGTGAAGGAGAAACGAGCAGAAGCCACATCCCCGTGAGGTTGTGCAGGCACCCTGGGCCAGGATCCTAGACACAGCACAGGTCATGTGTAAGAGTGAGGTCCCAAGGTCCTGACTGGACCTCATTTTTTTTTAATGTTTTTGTTTAAATCCTAGTTAGTTAACACACAGTGTAACATTAGTTTCAGGTGAACAATATAGCGATTTAACACTTCCAGACGTCACCCAGCGCTCCTCACAATTGCCCTTGCTCAGCCCCATCACCTGTTTCCCCCATCCCCCAACCCCCTTTGGTAATCAGCAGCTTGTTCTCTCTGTCCTTAAGAGTCTGTTTCTTGGGGCACCTGGGTGGTTCAGTTAAGCATCTGGGATTAAGCCTCTGCCTCTGGCTCAGGTCATGATCTCGGGGTCTTGGGATTGAGCCCCACATAGGGCTCCCTGCTCAGTAGGGAGCCTGCTTCTCCCTCTGCCCCTCCCTCACCCCCCTCTCAAATAAATAAATAAAATCTTAAAAAAAAAAAAAACTGTTTCTTGGTTTGTAGCTTCCTCTCTCTTCTTTTCCCTCTATGTTCATCTGTTTTGTTTCTTTTCCTTTCTTAACTTCATATCTTTTGAAAAGATTTATTTACTTATTTTTAGAGAGAAAGAGTGCAGGGAGAGGGGCCGAGGGAACTCCCTGCTGAGCACGGAGCTCAGCACCGGCCCAACGTCACAATCCCAAGGTCATGACCAGAACCTAAACCAAGAGTCGGACAGATGCCCCACATCTGTTTTATTTCTTAAATTCCATCTATGAATGAAATCATGTGGCATTTGTCTTTGTCAGACTTATTCTGCTCAGTATACTACACTCTAATTCCAGCCACACTATCGCAAATGGCAAGCTTCCGTTCTTTTTGACAGCTGAGTAATATTCCATTATATCTTTAGCCATTCGTCAGCTGATGGACACTTGGGCTCTCTCCACAGTTTGGCTATTATAGATAATGCTTCTATCAACACTGGGGTGCATGTGCTCCTTCGAATCTGTTATTTTTGGATCCTCTGGGTACATACCCAGTGGTGGAATTGCCAGATCACAGGCTAGTTCTATTTCTAACTTGCTGAGGAACCTCCATCCTGTTCTCCAGAGTAGCTGTGGAGACTGGAGCTCACTCTGCGAGCTGGTCGCCCTATGGTGTTTGTTGCCCCGTTGTCCTCCCTTAATAATTAAGTTCTTTACCAATGTCAGTCTATCTCAGAGAAGAAGAACCAGGTGTTCAAGTCCAACTTTATGTTAAAGGGTGAGTGATATTAATCAGAAGTGAAAGTCAGGGAAAGGGTTGGATTTGTCAGGTGCTGGCAATGGGGTCTCCCCCAGTCTGAAACCTTAGGATCGCCACGCTCTGTTTCCATCAGAATCCAGTCATTTCTGCTATGAGAGTCACATTGAAGAGAGCAACAACTAAGACCCACTGAACGTCGGGCACTGAGAGGGCTGCTTGAAGCCGATGGTTTCACTCTGTCCTCTCAAACAATCTCTCTCTGCCTGCTGCTTTGCCTACTTGTGATCTCTCTCTCTCTGTCAAATAAATAGATAAAATCCTTAAAAAAAAAAAAAAACAGTTTTCAATGAGCTTGTTTCCTGGTCAATCCAGGTATGAAGCACAGACCTCTCTTCTTGATGTACATGTACAATCATGCCCCAGACACAGGCTTCTGGAGTGTCACTTCACTGAGGCTTTGAGACCCATCACCTCAGGAGCCTGCCACTACTACAAGAACCATCACTAAAAGAACCCGGGCCTGCTTATGTGCAGCACCTGAAAAGCCCTTTTTTGTTTATTTTCCCTTTCTAGTTGCAATCTGGTGAGTCTTTGCCAAAAGAATGTAAGAATTAAAACAAAGCACAACTGAATCAGGGACTCTAGAAGTAGCTAGACCGCTGCCCCCTGGATCCTCAAGCCCAGGCTTAGTCAAAGAAAATCATGTCGAATGGCTGATTTATTGGCATTGAGCATGTTCATTCCAGCTCAAGGAGGCTTTAGTCTGGTTGGCATTTGGGATGCTTTTGCATTCTCGGTTTTTCCTTTGCAGATGCTTTGCAGTCTGCTAAAAGGTCTCCAATGGACACATCCTCAACTATGTTTCCTGGTGGGCAAAGATGCCTTCTCTCCCTCAAGGGACTCAGAAAGCCTATGGTTAAAAAAAAAGAAAGAAAGAAAAGAAAAGAAGAGGTTGCTGCTGAAGTCAGGAGAATCTCTGGGGGTTGAGAAACAAATCGAAGAGGCAAAGTCCTTACAAACATCTATTTCTCAACAAGAACATGGAGTCCCACCTTTAGCCACCGAGCTCACAGCCAGCAGCACGGACAGAAACAGGATGCTGGGAGGTCTCTGGGGGAGGTCTCCTCTGACTGTTTCTTTTAGAGATGATCCCATGTGAATTGAAAAGGAAAAGAAATTATTTGCCCCAACCGCAGATTTTCTCTGACCTCCAAGTGGCCCTTCACCACCAAGACTAAGATACTAGGCAGCCATAAAACTCAGGGCCGCGTTCCTGTGTGGGAATCCAACCGTTTAACTGCTCTAAAGAGCTCTGTGATGGCGAGCCTGGCGCCCAAGGAAAGCAGCAGAGTCTTCACGTGGCTTGCCTTATAACAAAAATCCACTCACTGAAGCCAAAGAGTTTTCTAGAATCTATTCCTCACCTTCTCCTTGGTCCCACTCCTTGGTCTTGTTGCCCGAGAAATTAGAAGACTACCTTAATTTTAGGGGTGCATGGGTGTCTCAGTCGGTTAAGCGGCCGATTCTTGATTTCAGCTCATGTCATAAATCTCAGGGTCCTGGGATCGAGCCCTGGGTCGGGCTCTGCACTCAGCCGGGAGTCAGCTGGAGGATTCCTCACCACCCTCCTCCACTGCCCCTCCTCCCATTCATGCCTCGCCCCTCTCTGTCTCAAATAAATAATCTTCAAAAAAAAAAAGAAAAAAGAAGACAAAGAAGATGACTACGTGAATTTTGAAACTGCCCCAAAACAGAATGTGTTGTCTTATAAAGACAGTAGCTTTCCAGTTCACAGAGCTGTCCCGAGCAGAGGGCAGAATGACCACCTGTTAAGCAAGGTGAAGCCAAGATGTTTGCACCGTGTAGAATGTTTGACTGGGGGCCACCGGGTCACTCCGGCCATCAGCATAGGAACAATCCCCACTGATTCCCTCCCCACACCGGGCCCTTTATTAGTAGCTCCCACACTCCTTTCCCACGGGCACGAAGATTCACGGTCACCCGACCTTCCACGAAGTGGGCCTCACCGACGTGAGCACTAAATTGTCCCCACTGACCGGAAAAAGCAGAATTAGGGGTTTTAGGACCAGAGAGGACTGGGGTCCAGGCACAGTCCCACCACGTTCCAGCTGTTCAGCCCCTGGGACACTTTTCACCTCTCCAGACCGAGGTTTCCATGACTATAAAAAAGAAGAGAATACTGCTCCTGGTCCTGAGGTTTAAATAAAATCAGGTGTGCCCCGTGTGCCTCCCAGCGCTGGGCCACCCAGGGCATCCATAAAACGTGTGTTCTTCCCCGACCCTACCTCCCCACCCACTCTTTCTCTGCGCCTGCTCTTGGTCCGTAGGCTGCTCCCAGACAAGATGGCATAGCCGGAGCGATCGGAGTCCCGTCAGCTGAACAGCGAATGCCGGACATGTCCTGGCAATCCTTCATCCAGCCTCCGGCTTCCTGCCGCCCTCCCTACCGCAGCTGCTCCCAAGTTTCTCTTTTCCCCTTTCGTTTCCAATCAATAACCAAATATCTGCTGAACAGCCAGTATTCTGAAAGCACCAAATTGCAGTTGTAGGGGAGACAAAGAAGAATTACAAACAGTCTCTGTAAGCCATGCATGCCAATGAAGACACAGCAAACCCTGCGTCCAGAAAGTGCCGCGGGAGGGGGACGGAACCAAACCTGCCGTCGGAAGGGGGTTGAGGTCGCCCAAGAAGGTTCGCTAGAAGCGTCAGTTCAGCTGGGTGTCAAGGAGAGAGGACAACCATAGAGAGAGTCCGGGGACAGAAAAAAATCCAATGAGCAATGGCAGAAAAACAGGAAAGGACAAAATGAGCTGGAATAAAGTGCGAGCTGGACTCAGAAGTAATAAAAGACCACCTGACCTTTTTTAGAATAAGGTAAATTAGTCCTGGACACTATCTGCTTCCAAGCGCAGCCTAGAACCCATCCCCTAAAATTCAAAGCCAGGGGTCACAGATCCAATGGCCGGCAGGGCCCGGGTGAGAAGCCTACTGAGCGCACCTGCGCTCATGCCAAGAGGGGGCGGGGAGACAAGTTCGGGTCCCACCTAGGCAGAGCCACAGCCACCCAGCTCCAGCCGACCGCCACCAGGACCCCAGCCTCGGAGTCGCCACAGAGAGATCAAATATCAGGTGTCTCGTCTGATTTTTAAAACTATTTTTAAAACTACCTGATTTTTAAAACTATATGCTCGACTTTGGGAGTCAAAGGATAATTTTGTAACCATATGAGCTGCACTAGAGGTGGTTTCCCCCTGGGGTGGTGAGCTTTCCATCACTGTTCAGAGAGAGGCTGAATGCCAAGGATCTGCCAAGGAACCTTTTAAGAAGGCTTCGGAGTGGACTGAGAACAGCCGCCGAGGCTCCACAGGTCCCTCCTGGTTCTCAAGGCTCTCACCGCCCCTCCCAGCTTCGGAACTGACATCGACCTCCAGCTGCAGAGAGAGCAAAAGGAGACCTGTCTCGGGTTCCATGCCCCCATCATGCGCCTTTCTTGCCTTGGCCACCACAGTCCCCACCCACCCACCCACCTTGCCCTGGACTGACAGGCCCGTCCAGGAGAAGTGCTCCCCAAAGCTGGACAGCCCTCTCCTCCTCTTGGCAGACCGGACCTGTGCTTCTCCCAGGCCCCTGCTCATCACTGCCTTCCTGCTCTGATCAAAGACGCCCCCCCCACCCCCGCACGGCACATCCAGCAGTGCACACAACCCCCTTTCACTCTGGCTTGCTTAAGGTCACCAACTGCCCGCCTGCCCTCTGGGCATGTGGCTCCTATCTCCTCCGAGAGTCTATATACCTTCCTAGCAGACGTGGGTCTCCCTCTCTCTTCTATTTTTCTACAGTGCCGGAAACAGCATGGTAGAACCATCCCTGGGTTCACAGTTCTTGTCAGAACTGAGCAAGAAACGTACCTGGACCCTAAAAGTCTGAACTTAGGCAGGCGAGAATTCTACCACTGAACCACCCATGCAAAGTCTGAACTTAGGATGAAAGGTAATATAAACCTACAGAGGAGATAGTCCTGCACTTCTCAGAGTTTGGCTTTACAGTGAAACAGCCACAAAACCCCTAGACTGCATGTTCTTAAAATAGCATAGGAACAAAAACATTAATGCTCCCATGAGAGCTGCTGAAATATGCCTTAAATATTCTTAAAAAAAAAAAAAAAGTCGTCTTGTGCTAATAAACTTCCCCACATCTGCCCTAATTTCAGTTTCAAATGGTCTGAATTACGGGGCTATTTTCTACAATTTCAATGTATGCAAAGGCTTTTTTCTTTTTCTTTTTCTTTTTCTTTTTTTTTTTGGTTTTTGTTTTTGTTTTGCTGTTCCCAGGCAGGCAACCCCATCACACAGGTAATGCTTCAGGAAGGGGTCTCAAAGAAGAGCACAAACACTAAAAATAAAATGTAAACCCTTCACTGAGTAGCAGCAGGGGAAAAGGACAGAAATAAACCTATGGAATAGTGTGGTAGAGTTGATCATTCAAAACTGGGTTATCCGTGCAGTAACACAAGACAGAAGAGAGACAGAAAGAAATGAGACATAAAAAGTATAAAAATTGGAGGGGGGAGGAAGTATACAAATTGGGGGAAAAAAGTAAACCATCATTATTTATGACAATCTTACTGTATCTATATATAAAATCTCAGAGAATTATCTAAAGAACAAATACTACCAATAACAGTATTCAGTGTGGTGGTTCAGTACAAAGAGCTTGGAAAAATCAGCAGTTTTCCTATGCTACGACAATAGCCAGACAGAATATATCATGAAAGAAAAGATCTCATTTGCCTTAGAAACAAAAGGATATGCAGGAAAACACTCAACCAGAAATATGAATGATCCTTGCAAGGAAAATGTAAAATGCTACCGAGGGACATAATCAATGACTTGAATAAACGGAGGGGCACACCTTGTTCTTAGAAACTATCAGCATCAAAAGCTGCCACTTCTGCCTAAATT
The DNA here is from genome assembly GCF_964662115.1 of Mustela nivalis. NCBI lineage: Eukaryota > Metazoa > Chordata > Mammalia > Carnivora > Mustelidae > Mustela > Mustela nivalis. Next base: position 54,782,756 of record NC_139036.1, read on the forward strand.
AATCTATAAACGTGAAAGTCCATAAAAATACCTAGAGGATGTTTTTGAAATGAAAAAGCTGATTCTGCAGTTCACACAGAGACACGGGCTGTAAGCATAACAAAGGGATTTTGGAAAAGGAAAAAGCGATACAAAGGATCTAACAGATAATGAAACAATGTTCCAATCATTGAAACAGTACAGAACAAGAAGAGAGCAGAAAAGATTAAAGAAGTGCTCCACAATAAAAATATAATCTGAGCCACAAATACAATTTTCATCCAGTGGCCAAAGTAAGCACAGTAAAAAGAAATGGGTGAAATAAATTTTAATAATTTATTTTTCCCAGTATGTCCAAAATAGTATCGCTCCGAACATGCAGCTTTCACTTTACGGTGAGACAGCCCTAAAACCCACAATGAAGATCACTGGGATATTATATATCCTTTACTAAACCTGCATGATCTGGTGTGTCTTTCGCATTTGCAACACATCTCAATTTGGACCAACCACACTTTGAGTGGTAAATACCTACACGTGGCTAATGGCTGTACCTTTATCCACTTCACGACTACAAGATCCAGAAATGAATCAATGACTGTATTCTCTAATTTAGTAAACAGTCCAGTTGGCATTACATAGCGAAGGTGTATTATTCAACAAGTTAGGTATGAGGACTTCCAGCAGACATCTAGAAATACCTGAACCTTAATCCCTACCTCACTCCTTACACCAAAATGGATTCTGGGTGGGTCAAATATTTAAATGGAAAAACCAGAGGAGGGGGTGGGGGAGGGGGGCGCCCCAGAAAAGACAGAGGGTATTTGTAATCATCCTGGAATGAGGAAAACTTTATTTACTAAGGATGCCTCATGAAAGACGAGTAAGTTCAAACAAGTACAAATTAAATTAATTAGTTGAAAGCACCATAAACAAAGTCATAAGGGACGAGCTGAGTAACTGAAAGGAGGCAGACCATTTCCTCGATATATAAGCAACTCCCAAGCGAGATGAACAGTGCACAGAAAAGTAAGAGAAAGATATAGTTCACAGAAAAGGTAATGTGAATGGCTTTGAGGCCTGTGGCCAAATGGTCAAGGTGACCTACCAGAAGAAAAAGGCCCATTCAGACTCTATAAAATACCCTTTTCACCTCCCCCTACTAACAAAAAGCAGGCTAAAACCTCATAATAAGGAGGGTGTAGGGAAAGTCATTCTCAAATACTGCTGGTCAAAGTATAGATCAGTACAAGCTCTACACAGGGCAGCTTGAGAATTCCTATAAAAATGGAAAATTTACAAAACACCATGTAATCCTATTCTTAGAGGAGTTTATACCACTGACCTGTTCACGTGGCCCAAAATGCACTCAGTACTCAGTAAATATTCTTTCCTCCAGTGTGTCCCTAGCCGGTCATTAGCGGGTTAATTTTTAAAGTGGATGAAGGGAAGAATCTCCCTCCAAAAACAACTTTCTAATTTCGAGTTGCATTAGCTTGCTCGATCTAAGACATAACACAGAGGCCGTTTGGTATATACAGGTTAACTGATCAAGTTCAGCTTCATCTGTCTTACAAAAACCTTATCTGTATTACTTCATTTACAGCCTTCAGATCTGGTTTCTTTGAAGTGGCGGAGGGACTTCACACATGGCAGGAACTCTGAAAACAGCCATTCTCAATATTTTGGATTTGTTGCCCAATCTTTGACACTTGTCTCTTCTGCACCTTATTTGATGGAAACTCAGTGATTCAACATTAGCAAATCTCTTCAAAGCAGTCGACCAAACTGTCATCCAAACTTCTTTTTCCCTTTTCACCCTACTTCATCCGTTTGGGTGATGACTGACAACAAGTATAAGCGGCATAAATATTTGTACTAACAGACACCAGACGCAGGGTGAGCTGAGGATGGGCACTCCAAGTGTTACAGCGAACAGAAAGGCAGAACACTTGTTTCTCAAACAACGCATTAAGTCAAGGTCAACAAAGAGAACCTGGGTTTTATGCAGGAAGGCAGCCATTCTCAGAGTGGGGTCCCTGGGCCAGCACTCGTAATATCCAGGAACTTGTTAGAAATGCAAATTCTCGGGCCCCATTCCAGACCTCCTGAACCAGACATTCTGGGGGTTGGTCTATAATCTGGGTTGGTTTACAGGCTAAAGTATAAGGACCACCGCAGTGAGGTAAAGCCCTTTACCGAAGCCAAGAAAAGCACAGTCACATATGATCTGGTGGCCTGTGTTTCATGCCACTAAGGGTTGCACGGGGCCCTGAGTCATCCACCATTCCCCTTGCTGGAAAGAGAATGCTAAACCAATAAGGAGGAGGACCATTATTTATCTGAAATGTAGCAATATACCAAGCCTATTTCATTTACTTCTCAAGCTAACGATTCTGCCGACCAATAACTCCATGAATGGTGTACAGCAGCAATAACCCTCTTAGAGAATCGATTTTCTCTGGTTAAGAATAAAGAAGTCTCTCCCTCTAACAACACAGCCTGCATTGATGAGTTCAACCGGGTGCTGGCAGGTCCAGGCTGGGGCTGGGCACAAGCAGAGCCACTCCTCTGGGCCTGCCGCCCTCCTAGGACTGCATCCACTCAACACAGTCCATGCCCCTCCCCCCAGGCACCAGGCATTAGCGCATGATCTGCTGATGCTGAAGGGGCCTGCCAGGGAGAGCCATACCAGGGCTGGGCAGGAAAAGCCAGAGGTGCCTATGGAGGGAGGGGCAAGTTCCATCATGGCTCTCTGATGTCTGCCTACATTTGTGCTGATAGGGCTGACTGCTCTGGCCCAATCTGTCAACTGGTATTTATTTGAGATGTTCATTTCCATCCAAACCCTTCTTATTTCCATAGAGCTCCCGATTTTCATCCCCCCCACCACTGCAACACCAATGTCTGACATTTAATACTGTATTCATTAAGCCTCCAGCTATCTTTGCCCTACCTTCCTATTATGAGTTGAGCAGGGTTCCCCATAAAGAGGTCACAGTTCCCACCCTCAGTACCTGTGAATGTGACCGGATTTGGAAACACGGTCTTGTGCCGATGGTCAAGTGAAGATGTGACCGTTAGGGTGGGTCTTAATCCAATAGGACCACGTCCTTGTTGAGAGAGGAAACATGGACACAGAGGCCGAGGGGCACACACCCGGGGGAATGTCAGGGCAAGTAATGGGATTATGCCACCACAGCCCAAAGGACAGCCAGAAAGCAGGAAGGAAGCCTACAACAGATCCTTCCCTAGAGCCTCCAGAAGGAGAGTGGCCCCACCAACACCCTGATCTCCACTTTTACCCTCCAGAATGGACATGATAAATTTTTGTTGTTTAAACCGCTCACTTTGTGGCCCTCTGCCACAGCAGCCCTAGGAAACTAATACACTCTCGGGTAAGACCGTGGGTTCCCCGGTAGGCAGGATGGCCCTGGGACCCAGCACTGAAAGCAGGACGGTCCAGTGTCTACACAACCTTTAGGATGAGACATTTAGGCAGTGACCCAAACTGTAATTAGCTGGATGCATCTGACCAGTTCCTAAACCCAGCCATGTATCTGAAGCCTTCCATGAAGTTTTTTGGTAATAGAGGAGTCTGAGCCCCACCCCAGGCCTCCTCAATCAGAATATCAAAGGGTCAGGTATGAGATGCCACCTGCTAGGCACTGGTTCACAGAACCTTCAAGGGCCCCTCCCACCGTGGGACTCCACTACCGCTCTACTGCTCTGCCCTCCACCCTCCACCCACGCCAGCCGCTCTCAAGCGGGCCCCTCGGACCAGCAACACCAGCCTCCCCCTGGAGCTCGGAGACATCAAAAATGCCAGCCCCGCCTCAGCCCTGCCAAATCAGAATCTGCATTTTAACAAGCCCTCCAGATGAACCCTGGGAGCATTCAGGTGGGAAGAACACTTGCAGATTCTCAATAAACGTAAGATGAAAGATCCAGGGGAAAGGAGAGGGGCATTAGAGGGGTTTAAGAGGCAGCACTGCACAGCTGTCAACAGCACAGGCATTGCAGCTGGATTCCTTCACGTCGCCAGTCTGAGACTCAATTCTTTGATCTTTAAAATGGGAATAATGCAGTACCTGCCTCATAGGACTGAGGACTGATGGAGTTCACACACAGGCAGGGCTTAGAACAGTGCCAAGAGTATATACAAAGCACCCAAGAAGTGCTACCTAGGGGGCCTAGGTGGCTCAGGGGGTTGAGCTCTGAGTGGCTCTGGCTTCGGCTCAGGTCAAGATTTCAGGGTCCCTGATCGAGCCCCATGTCGGGCTCTCTGCTCAGCAGGGAGCCTGCTTCCCCCCCCCCCTCTCTCTGCCTGCCTCTCTGCCTACTTGTGATCTCTGCCTGTCAAATAAATAAATAAAATCTTAAAAACAAAACAAAACAAAACAAAACAAAAGAAGTGCTACCTAGCTCCAGGCAAAAACCCAGGGACGGCCTAGTTACTATCTTCAACTATAAGCGGCACAGCTTTTTTCTTTAAAAAGGGTGTCTACAAACCAGAAGAGTCACGTGCAAAGCAGCAACCAGTTTCTGCTGTTTCTTTGTTAGCTGAGCAACACCTAAAACAAATGAAAAAGTCTCCAGACCGGAGTTTTGTTTTACAAAGCCAAGTGCTCATTCTGCAAGTATAGCTATGGACTCGACACCTTTTTTTAAAACTAACTATAAGCGGTCCAATTTTTTTCAAAGGAGATTCTACTTTGCCAATGACTGTCGCTTTTAAAAATGGAAGTGCCATATTTGAAAAAAGTTCTTTCCCATTAAGTTCAATTGAAAAGCCTAGATAGGAAAACAGCCAACAAAATATTCAAATAACCCTATTTAAAAATGGGCAAGGGGCCTGAATACACATTTCTCCAAAGATGACATACAAATGGCCAACGAGCATAGGAAAAGATGCTCAACATCCCTGATCATCAGGGAAATCAGAACCACTATGATATATCATCTCACACGAGGAGGTGTTTAGGATGGCTACTATCAAAAAAAAAAAAAAAAAAAAAAAAAAAGAAAGAAAAAAAACCAAAATGAAACGAAAATAGCAAACAACAGGTGCTGGTAAGGATATGGAGAAATTGGAACCTTTATGCACTGTTGGTAAAATTGTAAAATAGGACAACTGCTATGAAAAACAGTATGGAAATTCCTCAAAGAATTAAAAATAAAACTACCTTATGATCCAGCAGTACCCTATCTGAGTTACAAAAGAATTGAAAGCAGGGTCTCAATGAGATATTGACATGCTCATGTTCACAGCAGCACTACTCACAAGAGCCAAGAGACAGAAGCAACACATGTAGATAAACTACACGTGGCAAATCCATTCAGTGGAACATTATCTGGCCTCAAAAAGGAAGGGAATTCTGACACCTGCTACAACACCGATGAACCTTGAGGACATTGTGCTAAGTGAAATAAGCCAGACAAATATTATACAATTCCACATACATGAGGTATCTGAGGTAGTCAATTTCAAAGAAACAGAGCAGGAAGGTGGTTTCCGGAGGAGTGGGAGGCACCGGAAAGAGAAAATCAGGGAGCGGGGGTCGCTGTGGAATGCATACGGAGTTTCAGACCTGGAAGATGACGAGGTTCTGGAGTTCTGTGGCACGAGACAGTGAACAAACTTAACTGTACCAAACGGCATACTAAAAGCAGTTAAGACGGGCAATTTTATGTTCTGTGTTTTTGTACCACGATAAACAAAAAGAAAAACAAAACAGGGACAACAAAGGGGAACAGTCAGCTGTCCTCGTTCAATGCTAGAGGTTGGAATGTCACAGCAGAGCGGAGTCTTGGCTCCATGTTACCCTGTTTTCCTTACCCTGGTATTTCCTTTCCTCTTAATTGTTTAATCCTTTTATTGGTAATGAAGTGATTTTACTGGGATAACAACAAAGGAAGGTGCCACCTGCAGTACAGGCTTCCCTTAAATTGCTGGGAGCAACTCTCCTGCCTTATAACATGGTAATAGCAAGGGTATAAATATTCCATTTATGTCAAATCATTCTGCTTACGCCATTGCCAGAAATGTCTTAAGGGTACAGATTACCTTTAAACGATCCAGTCTGGTATCTTTGTTCTTGCCTTTTAAGAGGATTCTTAAAGGGCAGCTACTGTTCTAAAAAATCACCATTGTACTTGAGAAGTGTATTAACTCGTAATGACAAGCTGTCACGCGTCCTCACCTCTGGCACTTGATCGAGCCAGGCTTTGAGTGAAGATGGTTTTTCTTATTCTACTGTTTCAAGGTGTAGACCTGCACATTTATTAAAAGAAAAAGTAATAAGTTCCCACCTTGAAAATTAAACATAGGCCATTGCACAGACTATCCATCAGTGTTTAGGTCCTCGACTGCCGCTCTTCCAGCAGTGGGCTTCACATATGGATATGATAAAACTTAATTATTTGGGGACATTACTGTCACCTAAGAGGAAATGAATGTTCTTATAAGAGGTGCTTCAGTAATTTCTTTTGTCTTCATTGCTAGAGCAATTTTCTCTTTCGACAAGAAGTCATCCTAAATCACCCAGCATAAAAATGGGTAATGCTGCACATATTATCAGACTATTTGCAGATGATGCTGTGAATGGCTTATCCGTCTCATTACACGAAAGGCATAACATCACAAATATTCCATCTCAGAAGCAAGCGGAGGCTGGAAACTTAATTAAACAAAATAAGAATTGATGCCATGTGCTACCCTTGTGTCCTGCTTGGTTCCCGAGTTAGAACACTGAGATTCACGCTAATGCACTACCTTGACAACAACAATGGATAAATTATTACAACCGGTTACAAACTCAAAAGACTGTCAAATATGGACAAACTGATTCTCGGTAGTTATCAAAACCAGAAATGTGACTATGGTCACTAAAAAACGACCAGGAAGAAGATACAGGAGGGGCTCAAGTATCATGGGGTAAACACATTCAAGGTAGGCATCTCCTTCCATTATTTTTTTTTTAAGGTTTTTATTTATTTGACAGAGAGAGATACATCGAGAGAGGGAACACAAGCAGGGGGAGTGGGAAAGGGAGAAGCAGGCTTCCCGCTAATCAGGGACCCCCATGCAGGGTTCGATCCCAGGACCCTGGGATCACAACCTGAGCTGAAGGCAGACGCTTAATGACTGAGCCACCCGGGTGCCCCATTTTTTTTTAAAGATTTTTTTTTAATTGATTCAGACTTTTTTTTTTTAAGATTTTATTTATTTGACAGACAGAGATCACAAGTAGGCAGAGAGGCGGGCAGAGATGGGGGGGGGGGGAGCAGGCTCCCTGCTGAACAGAGAGCCTGATGCAGGGCTCTATCCCAAAACTCTGAGACCATGACCTGAGCCGAAGGCAAAGGCTTAACCCACTGAGCCTCCCAGATGCCCTGATTCAGATTTTTTAAATAAAATATTGCAAAAAGAATTGGAGCTTCCTCCCCGCCACACACACACTTAGAGGTACCAAATTTCTGAAAAAGCTCATGAGGATCATTCATAGCTACATTTTTACACATTTTTTAAAAATTATTCATTTGAGACACAGAGAGAGAGAGAGAGAACATGAGCGGGGAAAGGAAGAGGAAGAGGGAGAAGCAGACTCCCCACTGAGCTAGGAGCCCAACGTGGAGCTCAATCCCAGGACCTGGAGATCATGAGCCAGCGTAGATGCTCAACCATCCCAGCCAACCAGGCATCCCCGTGTTTTACACTTTTAATAGACATGCTTATAGATTCCTATAAGCCCATGAAAGTACACAGTGTGATTTTATATAATTTCAAACTTATAAGTTAAACAGTATTTTACTATACGTAGCATTTTGCAACTTACTGTTGGTTTCTGCTAAATAACGGACATTTATCTGCATCAATATACAGATCTGGTTCATGCACTTTAACTGCTGTTTAACATACCATTTTGTGAATTTAACACAACTTCCTTACCCATTCTTCCTATGACTGGTATTTTCTTTCCAGTTTTTCACCATTATGAGACATGCTGCCACAGACATTCCTATGCGTGGCTCCTTGCGTACCTTTGTAAGAACGTTGAGAGAGCACGGACCTGAAATGGGAATTATCTGGTCATGGGATAGGGGCATCTTCAGTATTACTAGGTATTTCCAAATTACCCACCAAGATGGTTGTATTTGCATCCCCACCGACAGCACATGCAAGCTCCCATTGCCCGTCTTGCTTTGCCAACACCTAGTATTGTCAAACTTTTTTTTTTTTAATTTTTTTTGTCAGATATAATGGGTGGGAATTTAAGGTGCATTTCCCTAATGACTAGGGATGTTGAGCACCTTTTTGTGTATTTATTGGTCCTCTAGGGTTTCCTTCTCTGAATTCCTAACCAAATACTTGGTTCATTTTGTATTGAGTATGGTTTGTCCTTTTCTCTTCGATTTCGATATATTTGAGACACCAACACTTTGTCAGCTACATGCCCTGCAAACATCTCACTGCCTCTGACTTGGATTTCACTTGTTGGTCTTTTGTCATAGAGAAGTTTCTTGTCAGTTTCCTTTAACATTACCAAATTTTAAAGACTTCCTTTTATCATTAGTTGGCTACTCATTAGAATCAGCTGGACAGGTTTTAAAACTACTGAGACCTAGGGACACCCAGTGGGCTCAGTTGGTTAAGCTTCTGCCTTCAGCTCTGTTCATGATCCCAGGGTTGTGGGATCAAGCCCCACATCAGGCTCCCTGATTCTCCCTTTCCTTCTGCCTGCCACTCCCTCTGCTCATGCTCTCTCTCTCTCTGTGTCAAAGAAATAAAATCTTTAAAAAATAAAATAAAAATAAAAAAATAAACTACTGAGGCCTAAAACTGTGGGAGTGAGGGGGTTGGGGAGTAAAACAACAGAAATGTATTCTCCCATAGTTCTGGGAGCCAGAAGTCTGAAAGTGAGATGTGGGCAGGGTCGTGCTCCTACGAACACCAGTCCTTACTGGATTCTTCCTTGTCTCTTCAGTTCCCACAGTTTTGGGCAATCTTTGGCATTCCCTGGCTTGTGGTAGCAGAGCTCCAATCTTTGTCCCATCTGTGCGTGGCTGTCTTTCATCCTCCTTTTGATCCCGTGTCCCTTCTCCTCTTCTTCTAAGGACATCAGTCATACTGGATTCAGGACCCATTCTACTCCAACATAACATCTCCTAATTACTTGGCAAGGACTGTATTTCCAAGTAAAGGCCCATTCTGAGGTTCCAGGAAAAACATGAATTTGAGGGGATTCGTATCCAACCCCTGGACAACCGCCCCTCAACTTTGGACTCTGCCACGTGACTTGCTGAGCCAGTGATATGTGGATGAAAGTATCAGCGTGTGACTTCCATGTCTGGGCCCTTGGGGGCTTCGTTTCTGCTCTTGCTTTAATGTCTCTGCCCTCACGAGGAGAACATGCTCTGGTCTAAGGCAGACAAGCCTGTGAAGCAGGGCCACCCCTCTGCAACCTTGCTACACTGCCAATTTGCTGATAGCTGGGAAATTGGTCCTTACAGATCGTGGCATGCCACTGAGACAGAGTGCTTGCTTGTTACGCAGCAACAGCTAACAAATACACACGCTCTGTCGCTCTGTACCATGGCAACAATGAACAAGGCGGCCTGCTGCAGCACATCTTTAGCTACATGGTTCCCTTTGTCTGAAATGCACACCCCACCTCCTGTCAAGGCCATCTACCTGACAAAGCCCTACTTCACCTTTAGGTCTAAGCATAAGCATCAATCCCAAGAATCCTCTTATGATTCCCTCAAGCCAAGTGGGCCACTACTCACCAAGTGCTCCCATCTTCTACTCTTTTCCATTACAGCAATTACTGCTCTGCAACTGCTTGTTTATATAATTATAAGGCTTTTGATCCCCTGGCACTAGCAAGATGTCTGGTTCCAAAATCTGGCACTGAATGAACCACAGAAGAAAAGACCTGGTGGGAACAGGGCAGCAGGGGTAAGGGAGAAAAGGGAAGAAGAGTCACAGCCTGGGAAGAAAGACTTCAACCCCCGGCAAAAACCTGCATGTGATCCTGACACATGGGGCTTCTTTGGGGTATTCCCCCAACCCCCAGATAAAAAAACTCATGCAATCCTAGCAAACCACAGAATGGAGTCTGTGGGGTCCCTGCTGAAGCATCTGAGTGAGGACGCAAGGAAAGCCAGGCCACATACGGGCTTCGGCGACTCTGAGATGGAACGGAGCTGATGACGTTTTCAGTGATAAAGGGATTCAAAGAGAAGAACAGCAGTTTTAAACAGTTGGTAGTTAGGGATGCCTGGGTGGTTCAGTCAGTTAAGTGTCTGCCTTCAGCTCAGGTCCTGGGGATCCTGGGGTCCTGGGACAGAGCTCCATATCAGGCTCCCTGGGAGGCTGATTTTCTCTGCCTGCTCTGCCTACCACTCCCCCTGCTTGTGCCCTCTCTCTCTCTCTGACAAATAAATAGAATCTTTGGGACACCTGGGTGGCTCAGTGGGTTAAGCCTTTGCCTTCGGCTTGAGTCAGGATCCCAGGGTCCATCGGGCTCTCTGCTCAGCAGGGAGCCTGTATCCCTCCTCTCTCTCTGCCTGCCACTCTGCCTATTTGTGATCTCTGTCTGTTAAATAAATAAATAAAATATTTCTAAAGATAAAATAAAACAAAATAAATAGAATCTTTAAAAATAAATAAATACATACACAAATAGCTAGTAGTTAGACATTCCTGCCTCATGTGGTGAGTGGGGCGTATACCAGAAGGGGGCTTGGGGTCTCACAGAGAAAGACGACAAGAGAACAAAGATGATGATCAAGACCCCGAGAAGGGGACAGGTCTGCAAATGCACACACAGTCCCACCTCCCTCGGAAGACAGTGGTGGCCAACCGCTCAAGCCCTAGCAGCTACGGATGGACCCCACCAAGGAAAAAGAATTCACGTGCCCTCGAGACAACACGGGTGTCCCTTTCTGGAGCTGTCAGTTATCCAAGTTACACGGCTCCCTTCCTGACCGGCTCTCAAGTCCTTGTGCCAACCTCAAAAACGTGCTCTTCTCTCTGCCCTGCCTTCATCCGGAACGCAAGAACAGCTCATCTTCCCACTCTGCAGGGCTGCTGGGGGATTAACTAAAATGAGAAGGGGCTCAAAGAGACCCTTCCCATCCTGGAATCTCATAGGGTTTAGCACTCGGCAAGGTAAGGTCCTCTTGGGGCTGCTCATCATTAATAAAGCCGCTGAACATCTCGAAATCCCAACCATCAAAGGGTTCTTCTTACCAGGGATTTATCGTGCTCTTAGATTTAGAGGGAAATTTATGCATGTGTAACAAGCACTCCCTGCGGAGCCATCTTCAGCCTTTTTCAGCATGTTGGCGACTGCAGACTCCTCAGAGAACCCACAGGAAGTCATGGACCCATTTCCTACTGAGATGAACACTGCCCAGTAGACTGGATGGTTTTTTCGGTGATGCTTTATCTGAATCCCTTCGTATCCAGGGAATCGCCCACTTTCCGACAGGGGATAGATAATGAAAAGTTCTTCCCACAACGGAGGCTAAAAATCGAGACCCTCAGCCATGGCATGACTGGGCTGTGCCGCTCAAAGGCACCCAAACCAGACTGACCGAAAAGGTAGTGAAGTCAGCTGGGGCCCGCCCCTCTGGCCCCCCTCCCCGCCCCTCTGCCCTGCCGGTGTTGGCTGGTGCAAAAGCAGCAGCAGGTACCTCCCAGTCGTGTATCCGGCAAAGCTGCAGGCACCAGGCAAACTGGCCGGCGGTGCTCGGCTCATCAGGGCAGGGACTTGGCCTGGGGTCTTGTGCTTGAAATGTGAGCCTTGAGCCTCATCCTCCAGCTCCCTCTTCTCCTGCCAGCATTCTGGGCGCTCCACGGTGAGCTCTTCCAAGCTCTGCTTCTGTTTAATCAGCCAGAAGCAGTACCTGTTGCTCAGGATCCAGAGCCCTGGTGGACAGGCACCCTCGCTTGCACAGCCAGCATCATGAGCCAGCTGACGGGGACTGAAGTCCAAACCAGCCCCGGTGCAGCTTTCTAGATCTCCATAACCCCGGGGCTGAGGCTTCTCGAACTAATGTTTGTTTTGCCGGTTGTTCTTCACGAGGTTCTGCCGATCAGGCCCATGGGGCGTGGGCAGGGGCACGCACCTTCCCGTGGGCCGGTCGCTGCCGTGAGCGCCCCTCAGCCGAGGTCCACCACGGCAGCGGCAATCCCTGCCTGTGCTACGTGCCGAGGCCGCTCCGGGCTTCTTCCGGTACTTGCAGAACTAGCTTCACTGTGCCCCGGCCCACGACATTGGCACCAGCCTGCTGGTGTGTCCTCCTTGGACACTGGAGTTTCCCTCTAAGGGGACCCTCCTTTAAGTGTCCATAGTTCTAACTTCTCCATTTCCTCAGTCCTAGGGGTGTAGCTGCCTTCAGCAGGTACCCTAACAAATTCATACCTCGTTATATTATCTCTATATTATATAATAAAATATAACTATATGATATATTAGTATATATTACAAAATATAATATATTTTATAATATACAGTATAAAGATATTATACTACATTATATATGTTATATAATATAAATATGTTATATTATATTATATTTATATTAAATTCTTTGTGTTCAGATGACTGCTATGGTTTCTCTCCCAGACCACTAGACCCTGACAGATACAGAATCCTCGCCTTAAGAAATGCCACAGGAGTACTTCATCTGCCCCCAGAGAGCACAGAAACAAAAATAAGACAGAAGAAAAACCGACGGGCAAGTCAAGATTGAAGGTCTCAAAAGATCCTGAAAATACTAAATAAAAAAAGAAAGAAAAATTTTAAGGTCTCAGCACAGAGGCCATGGGAGCAAGTTCAAGTTATACAAGTCCAGTAAGCAAGGCCATGACTACACCTGGGCAGTTTCTACAAGGTAGGGAGGAAAGAGGAGAACAGGACCAGACCTATCACTTGGAAACACGGATTCTCACTCTCCTGCTGCAGGTTCTGCAGAGTGGCTGTACCAGGGGAATGGAAATGACGGGAGACAGGGCAGGGGAGGTTCCTGAGCACAGGGGGGAGAGAGGAAGAGTATCCAGGTATCAGGTGCATCTAAAACCCTCTGCCTCCTTGCTACAATTGAAACAAACACTTCATTGCAAAGTTACTGGGCTCTTAAAACGTGCAGACACTGAGTTTGGCCTATCTGCGTGGATTACCATGTTCATCGATTCCAAAATGCCTCCTGCCACAGATGCGCCGTCCCACAAAGTATGGCTAAGAAAGAAAAACACAGTCACAATGACCTGCCATTGCCTGTAATAATGCAACCCAATTTTAGAGAGGTGAGGATGTGCAAAAATGTTTCTAGAATCAGTGAAACCTGGCAGCTCACTCTATCCTTGTAACCATCTCTGTGAAGTAGGGAGAGCAGGGCATAGCAGGGAGAGGTTGAGTAACTAGTCCTAGGTCCCGTGGTCAAAAAATAGCAGAGCATGGATCTGATCTCAGTCGGTGGGATTCCAGGGCCCAGGCTATTGGCAATTACGCTCTGCAGCCTCTTAAGCCACTGAGAAGTCAGGGATCAAACTCTCACTGAATGTGTGCAAAAGCCGCTCATCTATCCTGAGATTTTAGATGTGCAAAAGATGGCACCCACGAGCAGTAAGTTGGTCAAAGAAAGGACTCACTGCTGAATTGCTTCACAGAACACCACCAGCTCCCAGGGCAGTGAGGGGTGGGAGGGGCAGCAGCACCAAGGAGAGAATTAACCACACAATCTGTATCAGTTTCCTGTGGCTGCAATAACAAATTATCATAAAACGATGGTTTTAAATAACAGAAACTCATTGTCTCACAGTTCCAGAAGCTGGAAATCCAAAATCGTACCACTGGGCTGAAGCCAGCGGGTGACAGGACCAAACTTCCATCAGAGGCCCTACGGTAGAATCCACTCCCTGCTTCCTACACCATCGGGGGGCTCCTGGCACCCCTGGATTCTGGGCTTCGCCACTCCAACCTCTGCCTCTAGGGCCGGAAGAGGCCCTTTCCTCTACTGGGTCAAATTTTCCTCTGCCTCCCTTTTATAATTATGGACACATGTGACTGCATGTAGGATAAAACCAGGTCAGCCTCTTCAATCCGAAGTCCTTAACGTCATCACAGCTTCGAAGATCCTTTTCCCATATAAAGTAATACTCACAGGTTCCAGGGATTAGGACCTGGATATCACTGGGGGCCATTATTCATCTGACCACCCAAACCAAAGGTGGAACATGTTTCTAGGGCCTTCCAAGCCTGGATACCTAAGCAAATAGGTACAAGTTTTTGAAATATTCATCCAAATTTTAATATTTCCAAACTTGTGATGGAAGAGAACTTTTACCCAATATATCTGGAAATGTAATAACTGCTCTAACTAAGTGTGCCTGGAATTATTATAAAAGAAATCAGGGTTTAGTTTGCTAATGCTACAAAGGACAGGTTTGACAAATGACCTCGGTCAGGCAGGTCTGATGGGGCTTGTGAAGCAGAGTCCTGGATGGGGAGTTGAGATAGGGGAACTAAAGGGACCCCATGAAAACCTGCTTCAGGGTGGGGGCTGGGATGGGAAGGGAGAGGGAAAGAATCTGAGGCAGACTCCACACTCAGCACGGAGCCCAACACAGCGCTGGATCTCACAAACCTGGGATCATGACAGAGCCGAAATCAAGAGCCTGATGTTTACCTGACTGAACCACCCAGGTGCCCTAAAAACTTGGGTTTGGTTTTTTTTTTTCACTCCTTTTCCTGTTTCTATTCTTGCTAGGACCTGCACCCCAACCTTACACATACTTTATAGAACAGACAATATATGTCTTCTTTATAAAAGACAAGGATGTAATGATTTCTTTGGAGGATTCCTGCGCAACAGATAACACATCTAGGGAGGGATCAGATGGGGTTGGCATGACCATTGACTCATCAAAATTCCTGCCTCCAAGGCATGAGTGATTTACAGGGACACCTAAACACCTATCTTTGTTCCTGGATTGCTGAAAAGACACAGACCACCGTCCTCAGAACATGCCCGCCCCGACCCCACGCAAAGAGGAGATTCACCATCTTTCCTGAGTCTCCTAGATGCTCTGTCCATATCTACACTCTATCTTACACAAACTCTACTCTCACTTCCTCACTTTTGATTTCTTTCCAGCACAAAGTCAAGGACCCCTTTGGCTGGTCCTGCCAGACCCCCCCCCCCCACAACCTTGGACCCAACCAGCCTAGAACTAGAACCCTTACAAAGAAACCAGAGGAAGGAGACTGACACCTGTTTTAGAGAGAAAGCAGCCCGTGCGTACAGACAGAGAGCACAATCTGGCCCCGCGTTAGTAAGGGACAAAAGGACACCCCACAGAGATGGGGTGCAAAGACCGCTGAGGGGCTGCAGAGAGTGGTGCACACCCATGCAAGGGGCAAAGATGGACCGAGTCACCCAAGATCTGAGACAACAGTTTTCACCACCGACTGAGCGCCAGCTGCCCTAACAAAGCCCCCACACACTGGGTGACTTAACACAAAGGGGCTTCTCACAGTTCTGGAGCCTGAGAGTCCAAGATCGGGGTGCCAGGAGGGCTGGGTTCTGGAGAGGACCCTTGTGATACTGCAATTTATAACAAGAAATATCTGATTGGTCTTTGCCCCTATTTGTGGCACAAGAGCTCTTAAAAAAACGCTTGGGGAGTCCTCTCAGTGATAAGAGAGATGAAAGAATAATTGTCACCAACCTCTTTCCACCACGCCTGAGCTTATGTTAATCAGGTGACCTCAAGAAAGCGCCCCAGGAGGGGGTCGGTTGCCAAGGGAAATCGACCACGTGACTAGAGGGTTGGAACTTTCCGCCCCACTCCCTACCACCAGCCTGGAGGCAAAGTGGGAATGGAGAATGAATCAATGATTTAATGGGTTACGCTCAGGTAATGAAACCGCGATAAAAACCCAGAAGGACAGGGTTCGGAGAGCTTCCAGTTTGGTGAACACACAGAGTTGAGGCCAACTGAGGTGTGGGGAGAGAGGAGAAACCTCCCCATCTCCCCCGCCTTTCCCCATACTCGGCCCCTTGCTTCTCTCCTTTTGGCTGTTTCTGAGCTTTATCTTTTGGTAATAGACCAGTAATCTCAAGAGTACAGCTGACCCTTGAACACATGAGCGGCATGGGTCCAATTAGCTGAGAATTTTTTCCCATAAAGATAGTACAGTCCTGTAAATGCACTTTTTTCTTCCCTATGATTTTCTTAATATTTTCTTTTCTCTGGCTTACTTTATTATAATACAGCACATAATATACATAACATGCCAAATATGTATTAATCCACTGCTGGTGGTATCAGTGGGGCTTTTAGTCAACACTGCAAGCTCACTATGAACAGTTCCGTTCCGGAAGATTTCAAAAGTTATACAGGGATTTTGGACTGTGTGTATGTGGGGGGGGCAGGGGCTGGCAATCCTAACCCCTGTCCTGTCCAGGGGTCAACCGTAAGCTGTTTTCCTGAGTTCTGTGAGCCGCTATAGCAAATTAATCAAATCCCAGGAGGGGGATGGGAACGTCTGCTCTACTGATGACCGACACAACCAGGACTCGATACTGGCAGGCAGGTAGATATCTGCAGGGAGACAGCGTCAGGATGAACTCGAACTGTGGGATGCCCAGCTGGTGCTGAAGAACAGCTCCGTGGTATGGAGAAAACACACACAACAGACTTTCTTCCTGGCCGGCAGGCAGCTGCTTTCTCACGGCGTCTGCACAGGGCAGAGACAGAAGGAACATTCAAGCTCTCTGGTGTCCGCTCTTTTAAGAGTGCTAATCCCATGATAAGGCCCCTCAGGGCCTTATGGAAGCCTCACAGTCTCCCAAAGACTTCCCTTCAAATACGCACTGGCGTTTAGGGCCTCAACATATGTATGGGAAGGAGGCGGAGGCATCATTGGATGTCAAACCTGATGGACAGCCCACTAGCAACCTGGGACAGGAGTAAAATAATCTAGTTAGTTACAGTGAGGCACAAGAGGACTGAAGGTTTCCACCTCACCCTGTCAAATCATTTTGGTCTCCAAATGGCCAGTTGGTTACTAATCTGTCTGAAAGAAAGACCCCACAGGATGAGTGGCAAAGATGGACGATGGTCCTACGGATCCAGTTTTATAGACACAACTTTTCAACCTGTTCCCTTGGGAGCAGTAGAAAGAAGGGGCCATCTGCCTATAGATAGCCAAACATCTACAAAAGGACATCTCACCTTCTAGAACCCAGAGGCAAGAGGGATGAACATCACAATGAAGCCCTCCTCTCCAATAAATACATAAATCTTAAAAGAGAGAGAGAGCAGAAGAGTTCAAATACAATGTAAAAGTATGGTATTGGCAGAAAAACAGACATGTAGATCAATGGAACAGAACAGAGAGCCCAGAAATGGACCCTCAACTGTATGGTCAACTAATTTTCGACAAAGCAGGAAAGAATGTCCAACGGAAAAAAGACAGCCTCTTCAACAAATGTTGTTGGGAAAATTGGACAGGCACATGAAGAAGAATGAAACTGGACCATTTCCTTACACCACACACAAAAATAGACTCAAAATGGATGAAACACCTCAAAGTGAGACAGGAATCCATCAAAATCCTTGAGGAGAACACAGGCAGCAACCTCTTCAACCTCCGCCACAGCGGCTTCTTCCTAGAGACATCACCAAAGGCAAGGGAAGCAAGGGCAAAAATGAACTACTGGGACTTCATCAAGATCAAAAGCTTTTGTACAGCAAAGGAAACAGTCAACAAAACCAAAAGACAACTGACAGAATGGGAAGAAGATATTTGCAAATGACATATGAGATAAAGGGCTAGTATCTAAAATCTATAAAGAACTTATCAAATTCAACACCCAAAGAACAAATAATCCAATCAAGAAATGGGCAGAGGACATGAACAGCCATTTCTGCAAAGAAGACATCCAGATGGCCAATAGACACATGAAAAAGTGCTCCACATCACATCACAACAGACACACATCAATGTGCTCACTGGTGTGAGATACTAGTCAGAATGGCTAAAATTAACAAGTCAGGAAACAACAGGTGTTGGTGAAGATGAGGAGAAAGGGGAACCCTCTTATACTGCTGGTAGGAATGCAAGCTGGTGCAGCCACTCTGGAAAAAAGAATGGAGATTCCTCAAAAAGTTGAAAATAGAGCTACCCTAAGACCCAGCAATTGCACTACTGGGTATTTACCCTAAAGATACAAATGAAGGGACCCGAAGGGGCACGTGCACCCCAATGTTTGTACATTAATGTCCACAATAGCCAAACTATGGAAAGAACCTAGATGTCCATCAAAAGATGAATGGATAAAGAAGATGTGGTATATATATACAATGGAATACTATGCAGCCATCAAAAGAAATGAAATCTTGCCATTTGCACGACATGGATGGAACTAGAGGGTACTATGCTGAGCAAAATAAGTCAATCAGAGAAAGACAATTATCACATGACCTCACTGATAGGAGGAATCTGAGAGGCAGGTAGGGAAGGAAAAAATGAAACAAGACAGGATCGGGAGGCAGACAAACCATAAGAGACTCTTACTCTCATGAAACAAACTAAGGGTTGCTGGAGGGTGCGGGGGAGGGATAGGGTGACTGGGTTATGGACACTGGGAGAATATGTGCTATGGTGAGTGCTGTGAAATGTGTACGCATGGAGATTCACAGACCTGTACCCCTGGAGCAACTAATACAGGACATGGTAATTTTTTTAAAAAGATACAATGTACATAATGAACATATTGTTACATAATGGCATTATGGAATATCCTTATATAACATCACCTAAGATGCCATCAGAAACTACAGTATCATGACACAATATAAATCACCCACTTCTACCCCCAACCGTGATGTGGAACTAGAACACTCTCAGCAAGAAAACCTAGCCTTAGACTGCACTTCCTGCGCCTCTTGACCTACAGGTCCTGCCCTAAACCACTTCTGGCATCTTCGTGAGCCGGCCTTCTGGGAGGCCACTGCCAGCCCCTTGCTCTGCCATATGGAAATCTGACATTCCCGTGGCTTTTGGCGAAATGGGGAGGGGTGAGCAGACTCAGGATTCAGGGTGCCGACAAAGCAGGTGATTACTTCTACAAAGGCTGCCGGGAGAACCAGGGGAGGAGAAAGGCAGCGGTAAATGGGAATATGGGCCGAAAGGAAGCTAGAGCCTCTCGGGGAAAAGAAGGTCTCCCCGGTGACTCTGGTGAGCTCTGAATTCTGCAACCCAGAGAACCAGATCCTCCCCCCTTTCATCTTGAGGCCGCCCCTACGTCGCCAGCAGGAAGCCCTTCTGTCCCTCTTTTCTCAGTCTTTGGCAATAGTAAAACTTGGCTTAGAAGGGAAAGAGAGAGGTGCTGGAACTGCAGTGAATCACCCCAGGAAACAACACCCGAACAAAAACAAGACATGGGTAGGCTTCATTCGGGGTCACCGACCTTGGCTGCACACCAAAGCCTGTGCAGGGGTTCCGTTTCAGACACTAGGCCCTGCCATGCACACAATGACATCAGAACCCCCACAGGGAGCTTCAGGGGGTCTCAATATTTTTCTAAAGCACCAAAGACAACGTTCCCTGCTCCTTCCCACCCCTACCCCGCCCCACCTACCCCCCTTCCCACACACTTCCTGATCACTTTGCTCAGAAAATGCCTGTTCTAAAAGGCAGTATAAACCGTTAGCTTCTTAGGTAAAATAGCATTAAGAAAGGAAAGCCAGGGATACCTGGGTGGCTCAGTGGGTTAAGCGGCTGCCTTCGGCTCAGGTCATGATCCCAGTGTCCTGGGATCGAGTCCCACATCGGGGTCCTTGCTCCGCAGGGAGCCTGCTTCTCCCTCTGCCTCTGCCTACCACTTTGTCTGTCTGTGCTCGTGCTCGCTCGCTCTCTCTCTCCCTAACAAATAAATAAATAAAATCTTAAAAAAAAAAAAAGAAAGGAAAGCCATGACAAATCATAGAACAGATTCAAATATCAGATTAAGGTTTTCTCATTTTTACCCGCACGGTTCATTATCCGTGCCTCATCCCTGTCTGTTGTGCCCAGAATGTGGTCCTTGCAAAGGGCACAGATCTGCTTCCAGGTCTTGAGCTCTTTAAACTTAGAAGCTGGAGGGAGTTTTCTCAAAGACCATCCCATTCGATCTTCCCAACATCTTCATTCCCACATTCACCAAGTTCCTCCTGCAGACCTACTGTGCGCCGGGCACTGTGCTGATTGGTGTGGAGGACACAGGGGGCACCAGAGCAGACCCACCCCTGCCCATGCTCCGGCCTTCAGGCCACAGAGAATTGAGGCCACGGGTGATGACAGCGTAGGGAAGAGAAAGCCCACTGTGAGAGAAGTGCTAAGTGGAACCAAGACATGGGCGGCCAGGGAAGCCTTGCAGGGGAGGAACACACCAACCACGTCGGAAGCGGGAGAGAACGGCGTCCTGAGCTACTCTCCCCTGCCATGGGTTAGTAAGTATCACTGAACTTTTGCAGTGGACTCAGCACACCTAGGTCCTGCTTCGGTCAAAGTGAGGAGAAGTTCTACACTTATTCACCCAAGTCATTGGCAAAAGGAAGCTCCAGAGGGGACTGGCTATGATTTTGGAGCCACGGTGTGCTCCTGGGCCACAGGGATGACACTCCTTCCCCTCCACCCACGCCTAAGACACAGGACAGAGAAAGGAACTGCAGACCTAGACCAGCACAGAGCATTTCTGGAGGGAGGTACTGAAGAGTGGCACTACTATGCACGGGCCTTGTCGTCTGAGTTCAGTCAGTTCTACGCTGGACTCTTGACATGGGCTCAGGTCATGATCTCGGGGTCATGGGATCGAGCCCCAAGTCGGGCTCCCTGCTTGGCAGGAGTCTGCTTGAGAGTCTCTCGCTTTCCTTCTTCCTCTGCCTCTCCCCCTGCTCACACGCTCACGCTCCTTCTTTCGCAAATGAGTCAATAAATTTTTTTAGAAAATCAGTTTATTATAAACTGCCAGTTTATTATAAAAGTAAGAAGCACGTAGTGCTTGGCTAAAGCGAAGCAGAAGCTCTGGTGTGCGCACCTGTGCATGTGTGCGCATATGTGTGTGCACATGTGTGCACACGCATGTGTGCGTTTTCATGCCAGACCCTCTTGCCTCCGGGAAGACACCGCACTGACACAGGTGGGTTCTGAGCCTGGGCCAAGAGCCAGAGTGCACCGTCTCCGAAGCTCTATGCCACGGGCAGTTACTAGTTTCTCCTGCAGCCCAGGGAGCCAGGACCACGGGCCACCAACCACCGGAGCAGTGCATGTGCACAGCTAAATGTGCACCGCAGGACGGCCAGGGACCCGTGAAAGCAGAGCATTTTCCTTCTCCCAGAGGCAGCAAGCACAGCATACTAAAAGACTGCGTCCACCCCTTCAGCCCCTCTGCGGGCCGGCAAGACCAAAACCAACACCCGAGCTTCTTCCCTAAAGTCGCAAGAGGCTGCTGAACGCATCACTCGCAAAACAAACCTCAAGCCTGGCTCCCGCTTGCACCTGGGGACCGGTGCTCAGCACCCAGCGGGCCCTGAATGCCACTGTCGCCAAGTTCCCACTCGGAAGAGCAAGCAGCTCCCCTGTGCCAAGCCCGGGACGTTGACATATCCTGTCCGCTCCATAAAAGACTCAAAACCCTTTTGATCCCTCTGGGAGACAACCTTTCCAGGGTGCCCTCTAGCCATCAGCAATGAGCGCACCCATCAGCGGTGTCTCGCTTAGCGAGCTCAGCTGCTTGGGGAGCAGACTCGCTCAGCCCACCCGCTCAGCAGCCAGAACATCGGATTGTTCTTACTCAAAACACCCAGTGCTTAACTGATGGCCTCTGGTGATGTTAACTGATGGCCTCTGGTGACGTCCACGGCATGAGCTGTCCCTACCCGAGTCACCTCTCAACCTTAGTACCATCAACACCAAAAGAAACTAAGAGAATGTTGTTGGGGGCTGAATTGTGTCCCCTAAAATTCCTAAGTTGCAGCCCAAACCCCTGGACCTCAGAATGTGGCTGTATTTAGAGAGAGGGTCTTTGAAAGAGGTGATCAAGTTAAAAGGAGACCATCAGGGTGGGCCCTCGTCCATCCAACCAGTGTCTGTAGGAGAGGACATTCAGATGCATGGGGAGATACCAAGCATGTCCCTGCACAGAAGCAAGACTGCATGAGGGCCCAGCAGGACGGGAGCGTCTGTAAGTCAGCAAGAGAGGACGCAGAGGAAGCCTGACCAGCAGCCTGATCGCAGAGTTCCAACCTCCAGGGTCAGGAGGAAACATCCTACTGTTTCTGGAGGGCCCTGGTCTGCAGCACTCTGTGCTGGTGGCCCTGGAAATGAGCACAGGTGTGCGGACAGTGAAGCAATACGCCCACTTGCAAAACCTCATCCCTCTTTGACCGGATTCTACAGTCAGTGAAGTCGCCCGATAACCCCCGGTGCCCCAGCCCCTGCCCTGGAGGCTCTGTCCAGCCTAGCGAGGATGGCAACAGCCCATCAAACCCAGTATACCCTCCAGGATGAAGGGAACTGCATCTGCCAAAGCTCAACCAAGCATGAGAAAGAAGGAAGGACCAAGGGGCGCCTGGGGGGCTCAGTCGGTGAAGCGCCTGACTTCGGCTCAGGTCATGATCTCGGGGTCTTGGGATTGAGCCCTGCTTCTCCTTCTCCCTCTGCTTCCTCCCTCCCTCCCCTTCCTCCCCCACCTCCCATTCATGCAGGAGCATGTGCACTTTCTCTCTCTCTCTCTCTCTCTCAAATAAATAAATAAATAAAATCTTAAAAAACAAAAACAAAAACAAGAAACAGAAGGAAGCACTAAAACGGAGGCAGAGGGCCAGTCTTGGCTGGGCTTAGCAGAAAACGCCAGGCTTCCACTCCAGGCTCTCAGGTGGTTTTATTGTCGCAGTTCTGTAAGGCGCTCCTGCCACACACCCCCCGCCCCACCTCCGCAACCCCATCTTCTCTCTGCAAGGTATTCTTTGGTGAAGTAGAATCCGAATGCTGAAGATGGAGAGAACATATACAAGAGGAAAAAAAAACTTCCAAAGGCCCACTCTGGGGGAAAAATACTCGCCTCCTGCAACCTGGACTGCTTCCAGAAACGTGTCCTAGGTGACCGCTCAGAGCAACCCCAGCCAGGCAATACAGACATCAGCCAACGTTGGCCACATAGTAAACGTTCGGGCACCCACTGCTTGGTCAGGTTTTCAGCAGAAGCGTCTTCTCTGCCACTACAGAGAACAGCAAAGAGAAGCAGCTCTATGGGACCGGAGACCCAGATAAATTAAGGAGGGGGAGGGGCGGAGAAGAAGGCAGTACCCCCAACCTTGGGAAATCGGCCCTGACCCCAGAGCCTCTCTGGGCAGGACCACCAGCCACGCTCTCTCAGAAGAGAGATCTCCGATGCAGTCGCAGAGACCACTTCTTTCCCTTCCCCAAGGCAGTCCCCCAGCAGCCTCCTCAAGATGTCACATCCCAAGGGAGGGGAGGGGTGGGGAGCGCGTATCTCCCGGGGAGACTGCCAAGATGGAAAGCAAGCTGAAAAAAGCAAGTAGCAACAACACAGTATGTTCCCATGTGTTTTTTAGAAAACACAAAACAAAATTACATTTCCAGATGTACACAGATACATATGTAAAGGCGCGAAGCAACCCGGCTACTCAATGATGGGGAGATTACCAGGCGAACGACAAACAGGAACGTGGTGGGACGCTGCACAGGGACTAGAAGGACTGTAGATAAGAGTCAGTTCAAATGTAAAAACAGCCCCCGAGAGGAAGCACACACCGGCTCCGGTGGTGTGAAAACGCACTGTATCCATGCACACTAGAGAAAGGAGCTCGAAACGAGGCAGAACTGGGATTGCTGTAGAGCGGATTTAAAGCATGTTCGAGCGAAACAAACAAATGGGCAAAGTGTTTACCTTTCAGTATATAAAAGACAGAGCATAGTTCATCTTCTTGAAGAAAGGAGAAACAGCCTGGCAGGATACCCACTAAACCGTCAACAATGGCGGGTCTGGGGACAGCGGAGGAAGATGGACGTGTCAGTCCATTCGGGGTCGCTAGAAAAAATTACTCCAGGGGGCGCCTGGCTGGCTCAACCCATGGAGCTCGCAACTCTTGATCTTGGGGTTGTGGATTCAAGCCCCACATTGGGGGTAGAGGTTATTTTAAAAAATAAAATCTATTAAAATTAAGAGTACCTGAGTGGCTCAGTCAGTTAACCATCTGCCCTCAGCTCAGGCCCCATGATCCTGGGGTCCTAGGATGGAGCCCCACCTCAGGCTCTCTGCTCAGGGGCAACTCTGCTTCTCTCCCTCTGCCCCTTCTCCCTCTCCCTCTGCCCCTCCCCTCCACTTGTGCTCTGTCTCTCAATTTCTCTCTCTCTCCAATAAATAAATAAAATCTTTCCAAAAAATATATAAATAAATACATTGTTTTGAAAAAATTAAAAAATTACCATAGACCGAGTGGCTTATATACAACAGAAATGTATTGCTCACACTGCTGGAGGCTGGAAGGCGAGTATCAAAGAGGCCGGCAGGACCCGAGTCGGGTTTCTTGTTCATAGACATCCTCGTGTGTATCCGCACAGGGCAGAACAGGGAGCTCTGGGGGACCTCTTTATAAGGGCACTAATCTCATCCTGAGGAAACCACGCTCACGACCTGACCACCTCCACAAGGTCCACCTCCTAATACCACCACACTGGGGGTTAGGATTTCACTGCATGAATTTTAAGGGGACGCAGTCTATACCAGGAAGGGACCTTCATAGAAATTTTTTTCTTTAGTTTTTATGATGAGATCTTTGGGTTGTAGTTGTAATACTAGATGATTACAAAGAAAGACAGGACGGAGGGCACCTGGGCAGCTCAGGCGGTTAAGCATCTGCTTTTGGCTCAGGTCATGATCTCTGGGTCTTGGGATCGAGTCCTGCTTCGGACTTCCTGCTCCCTGGGGAGTCTGCTTCCCCCTCTACCCCTTTTCCCTGACTTGTGTTCTCTGTCTCTCGATTAAATAAATAAAATCTTTAAAAAGGAAGGAAGGAAGCAAGCAAGCAGGCCTTGGGAACACACATCCTACCACCCTTCTACCCACCAGTGGAAAATCACTGCTTTAAACTCAAGGTAAAGGCCACCCACCTACTACCATCCTGAACTTCATATAGAACCAGAACTGCAAAGATCATAAAAATGTCAATGTCTCCAAACAGCTGTTCACTATCCATTCCGTCTCTCCCCATGGCCTCTGGAGGGGAAGCCTGGGCTCAGGCGGGCCCCAGCCAGCCCCCTCCTGGCAGCCGTCTTCCCGAGGTCCAGCAGCCGGCTACCTCCAGGCCGACCCACTGCCTCTTTCCCTCTCCCATTAAGACACCATTTGGCAAAATCTTCACAAATCTCTGTAAGCTCATTTCCCATTAACGGTTACTGCCCGAGCCTTCTCTACTTGATTCGCAGATAAAGAAATGAAAACAAATACCCAGTTCAGAGAGCAATTTGATGTGTCTGAAGTTAACAAAGCCGCAATGGGTTCAACCTGACAGGCTGTGATGAGTAAAACCCTTTTCATGAGCGGTATTTTGCTTGGGCTCCAAAAGGGGGACAGATGAATCTGAAAAGCTGAACAAACAGAAATAGCATTGGGAGACCAGAGTTGGTGGTTAACCATCTCCTTCCCACAGACCCAAGAGTCTGGGTTCGCAAACCGACTTCTAGCAGCCCGAGAAGGCTACCTTCCCTGTGGGTGCTCAGTCAGGGTCAGATAAGAGATCCAAACCCAAACCCATTAGCTCACACTCCACAAAGCACCTCGGACAGATCCATACTGCTGCCCTTCCTGGGTCTAGAAAGCCCATTAAGAGCGAGACCTAAGGGTGTCTGGGTGGCTTGGTGGGTTAAGGCTCTGCCTTCGGCTCAGATCATGATCCCAGAGTCCTGGGATTGAGCCCCATGTTGGGCTCTCTGCTCGGCAGGGAGCCTGCTTTCCCCTCTCTCACTGCCTGCCTCTCTGCCTGCTTGTGATCTGTCAAATAAATAAGTGAAATCTTTAAAAAAAAAAAAAAAAGAGTGAAACCTAGGGGAACCTCAGGCCGTCTCAGAGCAATGGTGGCCTGACTTTGCCACTCACACGGCAACATCTGTATTCAGTGACTGTAGCACTTATAAATAATTCTTATCTGTTTATAGGCCTTCCAGAACAAATTCCCCTTCTCACATCAACAACAAGAATTAATTTCTTTTCAAATGTCCTAGAACAGATGCTTACTGTCAGGCCGATCTTTCTGCCAATTAGCGTGGTTCTGGGCGTTCACGGTTATCACGTCCATTCTCAAGCCCCTTCAAATTCTCT
This sequence comes from Mustela nivalis, assembly GCF_964662115.1. Taxonomy (NCBI): domain Eukaryota; kingdom Metazoa; phylum Chordata; class Mammalia; order Carnivora; family Mustelidae; genus Mustela; species Mustela nivalis. The sequence goes on from NC_139036.1 coordinate 54,809,138, forward strand.
CCCTGGACGTGCAGCCGCTACTCCCAAGCCATTGCTAATTTTCTGTGCAGTCTGGCCACGACTTTCCCCTGGGACCTTCTCCATATTCAGAGCATATATTAGAACAAACACCAAGCAAAAGGTTAAAACAATGATGCTGCACAGTACAAATTGGTCAATGACTATTTACACTGCCCAGAGAAAGTCCCCACATTCAGACAGCTGATCAAATATACCGGCCCCCATCTCCGCCCCCAGTACCGGGGAGCCGTCACCCATCATGAGTGCAAAGAGCCCTCCCTGCGATACGGTCTTAGAAGCCCCAGGTAGGAAAGGCAGAATGAGAACCAATGGGGGCTGTATAGAGCCACTGAGCCAGCCCCTGGTCCACTGTTCTGAGAGTTAAGGCCACTGGCCCTAAGATCTTCCTGCCAGGTGAGTAGAATACACCCCGACGGCCAGTTCACCCATGACCAGGATTGGTCTGAGAGCAGAACACGGCAGCCCACATGGAGGACCTCTCAAAGTTCTTATCATGCAGCTATAAACAATGACAATTAGTCAAGGGTCCCAGGGCCAGAAATGGACACTGACATTCAAGCTTGTGATGATAAAAACATGAGACATGGTCCTTCCTCTGAGATAAAGTCATGACTCTCCATCCAACCACCTGGTCCAGAGGCTGGTCCCTCTAGGACACAAGGAATCAGTTTCTTATTGGTCCTAAGGACAAGTTCCCAAGAACCCTTCTTTTTCTTTCTCTATTCAGGAATTTATGACAGCAAAGAAGATGTCCAACTGACATCTGCCTACCTGGACAGCCTGGCCCGATCCTAGCTCATCACAGTCCAAAAGAAGAAATGACCTCCAACCGCCTTCTCCCCTATAGTGTCCTTCTTGTGCCTCCATCCTTTCTGGGTGAGAAAGGACCAGTCCCAGATCTCACAGAGGACCTGTGCCTACCTCGGGTCATATTCCCGTCCTGGGTTCTTATGGACACTGACCCTTCACACCATGTGATTTTAACCAATGGCACCCGGTTATGATCTCATGGCTGGATTTCAGGCTGTGGTTTGTACCACGCTTCTACATGAGCAAGTAAGTACCCGCTCACTCCCCAAACCTAACCCACCAGCCCCATTTCAGCAAAGAAAACCTAAAATCTGTGACTCGCCCCCCCCCCCCCAGTTCTGGTGTCTCTTTAGATTTTTCAATTTTTCAATCTTTGCAGCTCTTAAAGGGAGTTATCCTCAAGCTATAGGAAGGAAGACTGGAGCCAAGGGGCACGCAACCAGGCAACAGCAGAAGTGAACTTGAACTCAGGGCTCTGCTGCCCGGTGTCCCCACCTCACCCTCCCATTAATAAGCCCTTGTTGATGTGACACTTTGTCAATGGTCTTGTGCTGTAGCGGGGTGTCGTCATCTCCCTGATGACAGTGTAGGCTCCTTAAGGGTCAAGTCCGTGATCATAATCACTCACTTCTCCCAGCTGCTGGGTCCGCTCAGAGACACAGGGCCACACGGTTCTGCGCCAGCTGAACTCTCTATTTATAACGAAATCTGACATTTCAAATCTGAACTTACCAAAATGTAACTAAGGGAATGATTAGTCATATTACCAAGAGCTTATTTTCTTTTAGGAAAAAAAAAAGTCCGAATTCACAGTAAAATTCTAGATAAAAGCCCTAAATGGCTTGAAATACCTACTTCACTATCACTGGCAACTCAACAGAGCCATGAGTGGGTATATCAAGTCTGAAGAGTGGTACTCACCAGGTGAGGCATCAGGAGGTCAGCCAGGTAGACAAAAGCAGCTCCGAGCGTGAACCCAACGGCCACAGGGAAGAAGGCAAAGGAACCAAAGCCCCCAGAGGATGTGGCCATCTCAACAGCCGGGGCCAGGAGAGACCAATAGGAAGCCGCTAACATGACCTGCAAAACCACAGTGAACAAGCCATTAAACCAACCACAACCCCAAAAGGCCTTCCAACTGCCGACTTCAGCTGCTCTCTGGGGCCCACAGCGAACCCCACGCAGGCATTAAGCCCTTCGTCTTCAGTAGTCGGTAATCTCTCAAACCAAAAAGCCACCACCAGAATGCCTGAAGCAGACACCATAGGAACTCAATGGGGCGTGGGATGGAGGGGACCTTGGAAGGATGAAGTCCAGCGGGCTCTCATCTAGCCTCGAACTCAGCGGGTCTCAACCCTGGGCAACTTTACTCTCTGGTACAGCTTGGCAACAATGTGTGGAGACATTTTTGGTTGTCACAGTAGACGTGTGTCACACACATCCATCTCCTTTCTATTTGTACCTGGTAGTTCTACGTCTGCTCTCTGGAGCATCAAAGAAGGGATCCTTCTTCTAAGGATACGTGGCAGCCTTTGAAATATTTGAAGACAACCGCTGATCAATGTCAGCCTGGGCTTGCCAACTTTGTTATCTCTCCAAGGAAAGAAGAGAACTAATATTTATTGATTCCCCTACTATGTCCAGGGAAATAGATCTTGGTATCTTCTTTTATCATGGCCACGACCCCGGGAGGCAGACGCTACTTTCCGTTGCTATCCACAGATAAAGAAATCGAATCTAGAAGTAATGAGGCCATGTGAAGGAGGTGACATCGTCAGTAAGTGGCAAGTTCACAGACCTGAGCAAGCAGGACCAGAATCACTTGAATGAGAGTGGAACCATGAAAGGGAAGAGAAAAATGAAGCAGAACCCAAGTCTCAGTGAGGTCAATCTAATAGAACTTCTCCAGTGTTTACTGAATTAAATGCTCATCCACGGCTGTTTACTCTTAAAGATGCTGTGACATCTTCTTGGCAAGGGTACACCCACTACCCATCGTAACCATCCCACTGTCATCACTGACATGTAAAATGTTGAATGGGTTTCTAAAAATGATTTAATTATGCCCTGCCTTAAAAAAAAAAAAAAAAAAAAACCAACTGCATCACCCGTCTCCAAAATAACATTCGGAGTGACAGAACCAGGTATTACAAGAGCAACAATAAAGAACAAATCCATGCAGAAAGCAATTTCCCTTCTGCCAACCATCATCCACAGACAGTCACTTGCCTTGGGCCTCATTCTCCCACCAAAAGAATTAGTGCCACCCACAGAAAGATTGTATCTGCCTCAGAAACTTCCAGAAAGAAAATGCCTCATCAGTTCAGTTCCATGAGACCGTCTAAGGAAGACTATGGACTCCTTCCCTGTGCCAGAGCTTAACCTGTCCCTTTCCCAGACTGCTGTCTCATGGGATTTAGAATTCAACAGCCCCCAGGAGCTGCTGTTCATGATAAACTCTGCACTGAGGAGGACGTGGCCACACCTGTCTGGCAACCTCTCTGTGTGCACATTCCAAAGCCTCACAAACAGCCCCACCATTAGGTACTCTAATGCCGCACACCGTCCAGGAAGGCCACTCATCTCGTCCTCCAACCCGTCCCTGCGTCCCTGCGTGGCTGATGCCATGGGGTGGGGGTGGGGGGCAGGGAGGGAGCCCTTCTCTTCTTTTCTGCCCAAGCTCCTTTCATCCCTCTGCATCCCTGGATGCCAACTTATTCCTCACGTCTGCAGATGAGAAATACAAAATGTTCCCATCGACGAGTGACAGGAGGCACAGCAGGAAAGAGGTGCCTCTCGGCGGAGAGTGCTGGGATGCTGGGGTGCTTGAAAGAGAAGAGCATGCCGGGGGATTCGTAGGGGCCCCTCCTGGAGAATCACCATTCTCTAGCCTTCCAGCGAAATCCAGGACCCAACTGGATTTCCTTCATGTCTTTTCCTCACCAGACACCCTGCCTCCTACATAAACTGGACAAATAACCAAAGAAAAATCGTGACATAGAACCGGGTTGCCTGTCTGACGTGAAGACGGGGCCCAAAGAAAAGCTATTTAGAGGGTGTATGTGGGAGACAAAATAATGACCTCTCCCCAAACACAGCCAAGTCCTGATCCCCCAAAACCTGGGACTATGTCCCCCTTCCGTGGCAAAAGGGACTCTGCAGCAGTGATTAAGTTAAGGACCTTGAGATGGAGAGCTTATCCTGGATGATCTGGGTGGAGCCAATGTGATCCCAGGGTCCTTAGGAAAAGACAAGAAGAGTCAAAGACAGATGTGATGACAAGAGCAGAGGTCACAGTCAGCAAGGGACTGGAAGATGCTGCCGGGCTGGTGTGAAGACCGAGGAAAGGTCATGAACCAAGAAATACGGGTGGCCCCTAGAAAGTAGAAACAGCAAGGAAACAGACTGTCTAGACTGTCCCCTAGAGCCTCCAGAAGGAACGCGGCCCAGCCAACACCTCGACTGTAACCCAGTGAAACCATTCTGGATTTCTGAACTCCAGGACTTTCAGAGCGCGGATGTGTGTCCTTCTGAGCTGCTACATTTGTGGTATTCTCTTACGGTGGCAACAAGAAACTAATAGAGCCTTTGAAGGCATACATTACATTTTTGTTGTTGTTGTTGTTGTTGTTGTTGTTTTTCCTAGAGCAGTTATAGGTTCACAGCTAAATAGAGCAGAAAGTACAGAGAAGTCCCATGCCCCACAGGTTCATAAAGTCCCAGGATAGGCCTCCCACACCTTGGTGGCGTATGCGTTATGGTACACGGATACACCAGCACCATCGGAAGGCCACCGTTTACATCAGAGTTCAGGCTTGCTGTGTACAGCCTATGGGCTTCTATAAATACATAAAGGTAGGGATCCGCCATTACGGTATCATCAGAGGGTCATCTCACGGCCCCACAAATCCTAGGCGCTCTGTGCATTCAAACCCTCCTCCTCCCAACCCTGGGCAACCACTGATTTCTTTAGAGTCTCCATAGTCTTTTGCCTTTTCTAGAATGTCCCACAGTTGAAATCACACAGTCCGTAGCCTTTTCAGACCAGCTTGTTTCACTCAGGGATATGGTTTTAAGATTCCTCCACGTTTTTCCATGGCCTGGAGAGCTCACTTCTTTTTAGCCCTGAATTCCATGGTCCGGATAGACCCCCGTTCATTTGTCCCTTCACCTGTGGAAGGACATCTCGATTGCTTCCAAGTTTTGGCAAGTATGAATAATGAATAAAGCGGCTATCAGCAACCGTGTGCAGGTTTTCGTGGACACATAACTCTTTGGTTCATCTGGGTAAATGCCAAGGAGCACAACGGCTGAATTGTATGTTAAGCCTTATTTAATAATTCCGCCCACATAGGTGGCCGGCCTGAAACTCTCAATACTAGCAAAGCTCCTTTAAATGTCAAGCATTATTTAAATCTGGATGTAGCCAATTACGTTCCTGAAACAGGAAGTCTGATTAACCCTCATTTACTCCTAACAATCAGGGCCTGGAGGGGACAGGCTACCGAGAAGAAGGTGGTGAAAAGTGGGCCCAAGACTTCAGGTAATGAGTTCCATAGGGAGGGCCTTGCCAGCCAGTCCCTTTATGACCCAGATGACAGATACCCAGAGCTCTCCTGCTGCTACCACACGGCTTATAAAGGCAAAAACTAGCCTAGCAGCACCAGCCCTGAAGACATCAGATAGAAGCATGAGGACTAGACAAGGAGCACCTTCCTCTTCCCACCTTTGTCTAGAAAAGGAATGCATAATCAAGTTTTAGGGCACACGGCAGGGGCCTCACTGTTACCCCAAAGCCCTTTTCTTGCCTCTTCATTGCCAAAAATAAAACCATCAAATGCACTACAGGAAAGCTTGCATGAACCTCATCCTCCAAGCCAGAGGTTGCCAAGACCAAAGAGGCCCCAATTTTTGCTCAAGCGAGCATTTCAATAACAATGACAATCCCAGTGAGAAGAGCTAAGGAGGAAATGTTTTTTGTTTTTTGTTTTTTTTTTTTTTCAAAAGAGAACCAGGTATCTCACTTCTGTCTGGCTGGCTTGGTAGGCCTACTGAGGGGCCGGAAACCTGAAGATGGAAGGGCGTGACTGTCGGGCAAGCTGCCGTGTGAGAAGCTGTGTCTACGCCTCACTTCCCATGACGGACGTTCATCCCGCCCTGGCTCTCTTCTTGACATGCTGCCTGGGGCATCTCAGCTCCTAAGTGACCCCAAGGCCCAGCCCTCCAGAGGGATGAGTGAAAGAATGGATGATCTGAGTTCCTTTTAAAGAAAACGGATGTCGGGGCGCCTGGGCAGCTCAGTGGGTTAAAGCCTCTGCCTTCGGCTCAGGTCATGATCCCAGGGTCCTGGGATCGAGCCCCGCATGGGGCTCTCTGCTCAGCAGGGAGCCTGCTTCCTCCTCTCTCTCTGCCTGCTGCTCTGCCGACTTGTGATCTGTCTGCCAAATAAATAAATAATCTTTTCTAAAAAAAAAAAAAAAAAAAGGAAAAGGGGTGTCAATCTTGTTCACGGTTGACAAAAGGTGGGAACAGCCCAAATGTCCATTAACGGGTGAATAGAGAAATAACATGTTCCACTTGACAAAGTACTTTTCAGCCATGAGAAGGAACGGAATGCTGGGGACATATTACAATACAAGGGAGCCTCAAAAACATTAATTACGTGAAGTGGAAGAAGGCAGACACAGAAGACCACATAGAATATGATTCCAATGAAAGAAAATGTGGTGCATCTATATGCACAATGGAATATGACTCGGCCATCAAAAAAATGAAATCTTGCCATTTGCAACGACATGGATGGAACTAGAGGGTATTATGCTAAGCAAAGTAAGTCAAAGAAAGACAATTATCATATGATTTCCCTCACATGTGGAATTTAGGAAATAAAACGGAAGAAGATCATAGGGGAAGGGAGGGAAAAATAAAATAAAACCAAATGAGAGAGGGAGGCAAACCATAAGAGACGCTTAACTACAGAGAACAAACTGAGGGTGCCTGGAGGGGAGGGGGGTGGGGGGGTGGGGGATGGGGTAACTGGGGGATGGACATTGAGGACGGCCGGAGACATAATGAGCACTGGGTGTCGCGTGTGTCTGATGAATTACTGAACTCTACCTTTGAAACTAATAATACACTGTATGTTAATTATGATTAAATTTAAAAAATAAAAGATAAAAAAAATAAAAAATAAGGGGCGCCTGGGTGGCTCAGTGGGTTAAAGCCTCTGCCTTCGGCTCAGGTCATGGTCCCAGGGTCCTGGGATCGAGCCCCACATCGGGCTCTCTGCTCTACAGGGAGCCTGCTTCCTCCTCTCTCTCTGCCTGCCTCTCTGCCTACTTGTGATCTCTGTCTGTCAAATGAATAAATGAATCTTTAAAAAAAATAATAATAAAATAAAAAATAAGTAAAAGAATAGAATTCCATTCACACAAAATATCCACAATAGGTTAATCCTAGACACAGAACAGATTAGTGACGGACGGGATGGTGGGAGCCGGGAACCGGGGAGCCACTGTCTAACAGGCGCGGGGCCCTCCTTGGGGATGAGGGAAGTATCTGGAATTAGACAGAGCTGATGGTCCCGCAACACTGTGAATGTACTAAATGCCACTGAATTCTACACTGCAAAATGGTGAATATTATGTGGATTTTATCTCAATTAAAAAAATGAAGCTTAGGGGCGCCTGGGTGGCTCAGCGGGTTAAAGCCTCTGCCTTGGGCCCAGGTCATGATCCCAGGACCCTGGGATCGAGCCCCGCATCGGGCTCTCTGCTCAGTGCAGAGCCTGCTTCTCTCTCTCTCTCTCTCTGCCTGCCTCTCTGCCTACTTGTGTTCTCTGTCAAATAAATAAATAAAATCTTAAAAAAAAAAAAAATGAAGCTTAATAAAAATGAAGGGTGCCTGGGTGGCTCAGTGGGTTAAAGCCTCTGCCTTCGGCTCAGGTCATGATCCCAGGATTCTGGGATCGAGCCCCACCAATGTGGGAGGGAGCCTGCTTCCCCCTCTGTCTCTGCTTGCTTCTCTGCCTCCTTGTGATATCTGTCTGTCAAATAAATAAATAAAATCTTTAAAAAAAAAAAAGGAAGCTTGAGCTAGCCCTAACCGTTTGAACCCCATCTTGCACGACTGCCCCCTGCTACGTGCTGAGCCCTCCAGTCCCACCCCCATGCCTTGACCCAAGCACTTCTATCTGCAAAAATGCCAAAACATCAAGACCTACCTCTCATGCGCCTTCTTCCAAGCATCTAAAACCCTTTGCCACATGTATATACACATAAAAATGGGTGGGAACATGCGGATTTAGAATCAGGTCCAAATTCACATCTTGGCTTTGCCACTTCCTAGGTAGGAAGCCCCCAAGCAAATAACATAAAAGCTCTCTGTGGGTCAGGTTTTGTTTTTTTTTAAAGACTCTATTTATTTATTTGACAGAGAGAAACACAGCAAGAGAGGGAACATAAGCAGGGGGAGTGGGAGATGGAGAAACAGGCCTCCCACCTAGCAGGGAGCCCCATGCGTGACTCGATCCCAGGACCCCGGGATCATGACTTGAGCCGAAGGCAGACACTTTAAGGAATGAGCCACCCAAGCCCCTGCAGCTCAGTTTTGAGCAAACAAACATAGGAGCAATGCTTACTCTACAACAAGATTGTCTTAAAAATGATATGTGGGGGGGAACCTGGGTGGCTCAGTGGATTAAGGCCTTTGCCTTCGGCTCAGGTCATGATCCCAGGGTCCTGGGATCGAGCCCCGCATCGGGCCCCCTGCTCACTGGGGAGCCTACTTCCTCCTCTCTCTCTGCCTGTCTCTCTGACTACTTGTGATCTCTGTCTGTCAAATAAATAAGTAAAATCTTTAAAAAAAAAAAAAATGATATGGGGCAATGCACATTCCACACCTACCTAGCTCCTTGTGGCAAGTTAAGGGTCAAGTTGGTGTCCTTGGGTTCTTCCCTGAGCCTGCCTTCACTCAGCATGCTCCCACCCCCACCTCTAAGGTGGCCCCTTTCCAACATACTGGACTCATTATTTGTGTCCATATCCCCCGGGGACCAGGAGGACAGCCGCGCTAGAGCATCTCTGTATGGGCGGCACCGCAGGTCTGAGCAGTCCTGAAGCAGACCATCGGTACTGGTTGCCTAAATCGATTCTGTGATCCCTGCTAATGATGGGGAGCAGTGGGGGCGGAGAAATCAAAAGAAGGCATAATCAGGAAGTGATTCAACACTCATTTTTTTTAGTCTACTACCTAAATTTTAAAGTGATTTTACCTTCCAATTTAAGTACTATACAGGCTCATACTCAAATGCCTTCACTCCTTTGACAAACACTGGATGAGTCATTGTTTAACATAGCAGAGTTTTTCTTAGGTGTGGGAAGAAGGTGGTAGAGAATTTTCAGAGCACCATGGAAAATCTGTTGAATACAGTCCACTGATAGAGCTGAACGGGGTTTGAGGAGGCTGCCCCGTCCAAAGGCTTCAACAGGAAGGAAAACCGAGACCCCAAAGGGATTGAGCAGTGGCTTTTCTCAAAGCCCCAGAACAAGCTGATCCCATCCAAAGCTAACAGCACCAGCCCACATCAAGCTCCTACCATCCTTCCCCCCACCCGCCCCCCACCGACCCTGAGTCTTTTAAGAAATTCTAAGAGCTACAGAGTGAAGACAAAGTTGAAGTTAGTGCCTCCCTTGTCACCAGGCAAAGCACCCCACAGCCACAGCCTGGGATGAATTAGCTTCAGCGATCATCTGATGCAACCTCGATCCCATGGACATCCCCACCATTGGGATATAAGCTGCTTCAAGAAAACCCAGCACTAGGAAATATTGGGCAACTCGTCAACAGGAGAAATTATCCTGTTAAACATTTTTCTCTTCAAGCTTCATCAAGCCTTACAAATCGAAATAAACCTTAAAAACCAAAACCCATAGCCCATGACTGCCTTAGAGGGAGGGAAACAAGCAGTTCTGTAACTGAAAAGATAATGTCCCCTTAGCAGCACGGCTGAAGCTGATAGTCTCAAGACGAAGTCTATGCAGACTATGCTCTCAGTGTAGGGCTCTGAAGGAAGGGCACACCTTCCTCTCTTGCAGACCACACTCTAAAACAAGAACATTTTAAATGCAGCACGTACCCTGGGGCGGATGCTGGGAACAGAAGAAGGACAGCAGTGGGGGAAAAACAGTGAAATCCAACTGGCATCTGGGGCTGAGGGAACAGCGAGGTACTAATGTTAATTTCTTGGCTTTGACAAATGTGCTGTGGTTATGTAACGTGGTTAGGGGAAACTGGGTGAGAGTATGCAGAAATTCCCTGGGCTGTTTTTGAAACTTTTCTCAAAATCTAAAACACTTCCAAACGAAGAGTTTATTAAAAATTAATAGTAATAGCTACCAAGGCTTGAGAGGAGATGGAGGGGGATCATGGCAGGGGAGGAACAAAGACATGAAGCCCAGAGGGCCCACGGTCTGCCTGGTACGGCCAGCAGAGAGACTGGGTGGGAAGACGCTACTCATGTTGGGGGGGGGGGGTTACTGCATGTCTCACAAGCTCCACCTCTGGAAAATCTACAGCTTCCTCCCTGTGATTCAGAGAGGTTGAGTAAGTCACCCAAGGACGCCCAGCAGCAAGTGACGGAGTTGGGATCTAAAACCAAGGTCAAGCTCTTAATCCCAAAGCTCCACTCGTCTCAGACATCTGAGATTCCTCAGAAACAACAACATTCACGATGTCACCTACTCAGTGGGTCCAACCAGAGAATGATTTCCCCCTAAATAGAACGGTCAGTGTTGACCGTGTTTACGATAGCCATGTTTACTGTCCTGATGTGTACATCCTAGCCCATTCTGGAATATCGTGGGATATAAGCTGTGGAACTTAGAATACATGGGGCCAGTTGGACACAAGCTGCTGGATCCTGAATTCCCACTGGGCTTAAGGTACAGCAATGGGCAGGATCTTAACCACAAAGACAGAAGGAGAGGGAGAGCCAGGGCAGCTACGGACTGACAGACACCCCGAGGAGGCTGTCCCGTTTACCCCCCAGAACCCAGATCAGCCCACGAATAGAGGGCCCAGAGCGATGGGAAATGCGCGTGCCGATGGGATGGCAAAGAGGCCTGGTGGAAAGTGCGGCTAAGGAGCGATCGGACCCCAGATTCCTCCTGTACCTCAGGTGGCCAAGCCCATGCGTGACCAGGGGGAGAGCACCCCACCGAAAGCAAGAGGACGGGGGAGCCTGTGTGCTCAATGGCGGCGCCCAGAGTGCTTCCACCCAGTGCTCCCACGTCCCAGCCCAGCTGCTGCCCCAGGGGCCCCCGTCCCATGGGCAGCTTCTCCCCCAGCACTGCCTCCCCAGATACCCTGCACACATGACCCCGGGCCAGGCTCTGCTTCTGGGGCAGCCGGCTAAAGACTCTTTACCTCCTGGTGCCCTACTGGTCAGCAGGACCTGGGCTTCAAGAGCCCAGAGGAGACGAGGAGCTGGGGGTGCTCCTCGGAAGAGCAAAATCGGGAGAGCCCCTGGCCAGTGTGCATGTCTGGAGGTGAGACTTACAGACCTCTATGAGGGAGACCGGAGGGCGGCCAAGGGGGGAATGGAGACCTTTACTAAATGCTGGAAATCACAGCTGCACGAGAAAGGAAATTCATGAATAACACTCACAGTCTCCATGTAAGCAGACCAACGAGGGTCTTACTAAGTAATTTACTTATTGACTGTGAGAAAATATACACAACATCCAAGTTGGCATGTTAAAGTCTACCCAACTCAGAGACCTTCATCACAGCCCCAGTGTTGCGTGACCATCATCGGTGTTTCTAAAACTTCCTCACCACCCCAGCCAGAAACTCTGTAACCGTGGAGCAGTAACTGCCCATTCTCTCCGCCTCTCCCCTCCCCGCACTCCCGGGAACCTCTAATCTACTCTCCGTGTCTACAGACGCGCACGTTCTAGATGCTTCGTGTAAGTGGAATCATGCACTATTTGCCCCTTTGTAACTGGATTACTTAGCTTCCTGCGTCGGAGGTTTCACCCACACTGCAGCGGGTGTCACAACTGCGTTCAATGATGGCTCGAGACTATTCCAGGATGAAGCTGCAGCCAGTGAACAGATCTACAAGCTAGAACGGATCTACGGTGTGGGAGGAGAGGAGCTGGAGAGGAGAGCACCAGGTCCTCACCTTCCACATCTGCAAGTCACTGGCTGCGCTGAAAGCTGAGAGAGTCCAGCAGGGGCAGAGTAGGCATGGTTGAGACACGTGAAGGCAGCCAGACGAAGACCGGCTAAAAACGGTTCGCTCTTGCTCATCCCTGAGAAGCAGGAATCAGGGGCGGGGAAGGTCAGCAGCCTGCCAGCTCTGTTGTCAACCCGGGAAAACAACTTGACTTTTTATTTATTGTTTTTAAAGATTTTATTTATTTGAGAGAGAAAATACAAGTGGGGGTTGGGGGAGGGAAGCAGAATCCCTGTGAGCAGGAAGCCTGACGGGTGGCTCAACCCCGGAACCCCGGGACCATGACCTGAGCCGAAGGCAGATGCTTCATCAACTGAGCTGCCCACAGACGCCCCACAACTTGACTTTTTAAACTATACATGCATGTATCTTTGGGGTGAATTTCAAAATAAATTGATAATATCACTTTTAAAAATTATAATATAAATAAATATTATAAATAAATGTATAATACAATTTCTGAATGTCTTAATAATAGGAGACCCTGACTGCAGAATGAAAAGCCAATGGGAGAAAGGGATCCTATATTCAACAACTCTATTTCCAAAAATGTTTCTGCAGGATAATGAGACACACCCACCCCAGACGGTGTGTTTTTGCTGTCGGCTTCCCAATCACAGCCTCGATACCAGCAGGCTGAAAGGGACTAGCGGAGACATTTAAAATGAGCAGAGAGTTGCAAACTCTCTCATGTTGCCAGGAATTAAAATCCCCCATTTCCCTTCTGCAGTTCCCAAAACCTAGCAAAACTCACGATGCTTCTTTTCTCAGAGCATCGTGCAAAATGCCAGAGGGATCCATAATTTATAATGCTATTAATTTCCCTCTGGGGTCAGAGGTACCAGCACAGAATGATCAAAACAATCAGCTAACCACCTCACCCACATCGTAAAAACCTTTTCATTTCCGCTCCAGGGCTCATTTTGAGACAATTTCTGCTCTGGAAATAAGAATGAATCTGTAAAGAGCTCCTTAAGGATCAGAATATTCTGGCGTCGTAAGGGCAGCTAAGCCTTTCTGTAATGATAGGAAAGACAAGCCACAGAACAAAATTTCCCTCTTAATGAAAAGGGGAGAGGAAATCATTTGACGTAGATCATTTACAAAGCACTGATGATCAGTATCAATTATTCGACGTGCATTACTCTAAGGAAAGTGTACTGAAGTCCGGGCAGAACACAGAGTTCAAAATAACCGCATCCAACCCAAGCTGTGCTACAAGGAAGTTCCTCCTTAAATGTTTGTCAAAGGAAACGGATGTGGACTCCAACCTCTAAATCCAGTGTAGAATTAAGAAGGAGGCACAAACGGGGGGCGCCTGGGTGGCTCAGTTTAGTGTCTGCCTTCGGCCAGGCCGTGAACCCGGGGTCCTCAGATCGAGCCCCCAACAGGCTCTCTGCTCGGCAGGGAGTCTGCTTCTCCCTCTGCCCCCACCACCCCCCACTCCTCTCATGCTCTGTCTCTCAAATAAATAAATAAAATCTTAAAAAAAAAAAAAAAAACAGTATGAACAAACTTACAATCCATGAAAGTCAGGCAATAATGACTCCCAAAGTACCTAAGTCGAGGAACGTCTCCAACCTCTGTCTCCAACCAGATACGAAATTAATTTTTACAAGTCAATCGAGAAGTACCTCATCAGTGACTATTACAGGCCCAACATCACGCTGGATCCCAGAGGGCTGGGAGGGAGGAAGAACAGTATAAAAGCTAATCTGGAAAAAAAAAAATTAAAAAATTAAAAAAAAATTAAAAAAAAAAAGCTAATCTGGGTCGTGACTCTGAGGAGCAGACTGGGTACCATAATAAGACTATGAAGATGCCGGAAATAAGTAGAGATGGCATCTGAAACGATAAAGGAAACCTCCTGGCATTCCAAGAAAGACAATGACAACGCTGTTAAAGAGTAAAACATCAGGGGCACCTGGGTGGCTCAGTCGGTTAAGTGTCCAACTCTTCATTTCGGCTCAGGTCATGATCTCAGGGTTGTGAGATCGAGCCCCACATTGAGCTCTGTGCTCAGTGCAGAATCGGCTTGAGATTCTCTCTCTTCCTCTGCCTCTGCCCTTCCCCCTGCTCCCAGGCACAGGCGCAAGCGCTCTTTCTCTAATTAATTAAATCTTTTAAAAAAGTAAAAGTAAAACACCAAAGGAAACACGGTGAGGGGCTCCTGACAGCTGCACCTGATTTAGAAAGGAGAACAGGGTAGGACCTTCTTGCTGTCGGGGAGGCAAGTGCGCCAAAGCTTATGTTGTGGGGACCGCAGGGTGCCCAGCCCAGCTAGAAGAGAGGGTGTGCATTGGGGTCCCATGGGACATTGGGTATGATTCAGAAGCCAGGCAGAGTGGCTTGGACTCAAGACACGGGTGGGTTGTTTCCAACTCTGGTTGTACACTAGAATCACCTGGAGTTTTCCAACTCCAGGATGTTGCTTTATTTCCCTCCATCTCACTCATGTTCTCCAAATTTCTTCATTTGTTTTCATGTATGTCATCTGTCCACTGTTACTAAGGAAGCTCCTCCTGGCCAGAGTTCCTGTCTCGTATATTACAAGCCTCAGTGCCTGACTCGTTAACTGTTTCCTGAATTAATTATGCTGCCCCCAGAATCATCTTCTAAATCATATTTGAGACCCTTTCCCATGCTCCCCACCCCCCAAAGTTCTCCATGGCTCCCTGCTTCTTTACTGAATAAAGTTAAAACATCTTGGCACAGTATCCCGGCTCTCTCGGCTTGTTCCCATCACCTTTCTGTGCTTCCTGTTGTCTGTGTGTTCTGCCTGGACCTTGGCTGTTCCTGGAACCAGTCCAGCCATTCCTGGAATGCTTAGTTTCTGCTGGTTTCCCAACACTAACAGGAGTGCCAGGTTTCACACACAACACTCTGTAGGCCGTCTCCCCTGCCCGCCCTGGGGATCCCTCCAACCTGGGCTTCTCCCGCCCCAGCAATGCCTTCAGCCTCCTGGTGTGTCTTTGATGGCCTTCCTGCCCTCCCTGAGATGGGCTAGGATCCCAGCTCCCTGTGGCCTGTCTCCCACCATTGGGTGGCACCACGGTTCTTTGCTCGTCTAGGTGTGTGAGCCCAGGCCAACCCATGTAGACGTATTATAGAAGGGGATTAAAATTTAGCAGATCCGTGACTCGGGGGGTGGGGGTTTGAGGGGTCTCTGGTGGCTGGGGACATCTCCCCTTTGTTGTGTGTTTTACAAGTGGATCCTCCTGGGTACACCGCTTGTACTTCCTTCACACGCTTTTTATTAACCCCCTGCAGACACGTGTCTATATGCATGTCAGGATAGGTTAAGTAGGGCTTCCATCCCTAGGAACTCTCATACGTAGACCATAAGTCTCTGATTAAATTCTTCTCTCAAATCCTTAGCTCTAATAAGAGTGAGAGACCTATAATAAGCATTATAATATCTAGTATTTATCAAGTCTTGAGACCTGTTTTTGTTTTAGGCCTTTAACGTGTGCTACGATATTAATCCTTATAGCTGTATTAGAAGAGAACCCCGTAGGGACTGTGTCATGTTCCAAAGCAAGGACTCAAGCCACACAGGCTGGATTTGAATCTTGGCTCTGGGCCAAGAATCTTGGGCCAGGCTCCCTCTCAAAGTTCTAGAGAAGAAACTTCCCTTGCCTCTTCTGACCTCCAGGACGACAAACCATCCTTGGTGTGCCTTCGCCCGTAGACACATCGGTTTGGCATGTGGCTGTCTTCTGCCTGTTTGTCTCTGGGTCTGTGTCCAAATTTCCCTCTTCCTATAACACCAGTCCTATGGAACTCTGGGCTCACCCTAAAGCGGTATGATCTCATCTTTACTCGATGATATCTGCAAAGACCCTATTCTCCAATAAGATCACAACCACAGGTTCTAAGTGGACAGAGATTGGGAGGCAGCGGGCAGGGGGTGGGGGTGGGAGGTGGGGGGACCCTGTGCAACCTGTTACAGATGGCAATCAAGGTGACGTCTGGTTTGGGGCCTGTGCAGTTTAGAGGAAGATGGTGCCCGCAACTGAGAAGAGAAAAACTCAGGGACAGCAGAGGTGGAGGGCAGGATGGGGAAGAAGTGAATGAAGTAGGGCAGTTGAGAGCTCTGGGTTGAACTTGTCAAGTGTGAGCAGCCCATCAGATGGCCAGCTAAGGAGCTGCAGCGGAAGGAACAGTGGACGTCCTAGGTGAGGAGACCGTGAGGAGGCCACAGGGCCGTCTGCTGCCCGGGGCTGGGGTGGCAGCTGCTGCAGTGAGGGCGGGGGAAAGCCGAGTACAGGTGGCAGGTGCAGAAGGGATTGGCACAGGGTGAGGGACAGGGAGAAACTCCAGACGGATTTCGGAAGCCTCTGCTGCAAATAATAATTATGAGACATAAACTGGGCAAAGGATATAACCAGCTCATCACCAAAGACATGCCCAAGGCTACTCAAGAATTAATAAGATGTTTAACCTCACCTGTAATCAAGAATCAAAGAAATGAGGGGGTGGGGGGATGGGTGAGCCTGGTGCTGGGTATTAAGGAGGGCACGGGTTGCATGGAGCACTGGGTGTGGTGCATCAACAATGAATTTCGGAACACTGAAAAAAAATAAAATAATTTTTGAAAAAAAGAATCAGAGAAATGTGTATCACTGGGCTTAGGACACAGACTCCAGAATCAGATAGACTTCAGACAAATTCCATCAGTGCCTGGGCAGATCCGTCCCCTCCATAAGCTCTGTTTTATCACCTGCAAAACTGAAAGGCAGCCCCTAGCTCATCCAGGTGGTGTGAGGATGAAGTGAACTAACCCACATATGTGGCTCAGAGTGCCGGCTAGTACTACGGCAAGGCACCGCTTCTTTACTCAGCTGGAAACTGATTTATTCTTTTTTAATATTTTATTTATTTACTTGACAGAGAAAGAGGGAGTGTGCACAAGCAGGGGGAGCAGCAGGCACAGGGCGAGGGAGAAGCAGAGTCCCCATTGAGCAGGGAGCCTGATGCGGGGCTCCATCCTAGGACCCCAGGATCATGACCTGAGCCGAAGGCAGATGCTTAACCAACTGAGCCACCCAGGTGACCCACTTTTTTTTTTTTTTAAGGAAGCTCAATGCCCAACATGGGGCTCCAACTCACGACTCTGAGATCAAGAGTCACACGCTGTATAGACTGAGCCAGCCAGGTGTCCCCTGGAAACTGTTTTTTAAATGCATGTCCTTGTGGGCACCTGGGTGGCTTAGTCGGCTAAGCATCTGCCTTCCAGTTAGCATCTGTCAGCAGTGAATCTGCTTCTCCCTCTGCCCCCTTCCTCCCTCAGCCCCTCTCCTTGCTTGTGCTCTCAAATAATAAATAGTCTTAAAAAATAAATAGTCTTTAAAAATAATAATAAAATAGGGGTGCCTGGGTAACTCAGTGGGTCATGATCTCAGGGTCCTAGGATCGAGCCCCGCATCGGGCTCTCTGCTCAGCGGGGAGCCTGCTTCCTCCCTCTCTCTCTGCCTGCCTCTGTGCCTACTTGTGATCTCTCTCTCTCTCTCTCTGTGTCAAATAAATAAATAAAATCTTTTTAAAAAAATAATAATAATAAAATAAATGCATGTCCACACTGCTACTGCAGGAGCCCAGGAACCAGAGGAACAAGGCGGCTCTTAGAGAGACCTCAGAAAACTCAGGGAAGCAACATTTATAAAGAGAAGAATCTATCATTTATATCAAATCTATGAAAAAAAAAAAAAAAAAGATCCATGGACAAGAAAAGGGTGAAGGCGGGGGGAAGAAATACAAAGAACAAGAAGTTTCTAGAAACTGAAACTATGAAAACATTCAAAAAGAAAAGACACATTTGCTTTTTCTGTGGAGTTGAAGTCAATGAAACTTCCCACCAAGCAGAACAAAACAGCAGAGTGATTATAAAATAGAGAAGAGAGGAAAATGAGTGGCTCATTCGGGAAGCCCAAGAGCTCACTAAAAAGATTAACTGAGAGAGAGAGAGAGGGTGGAGGACAAGTGGGGGGAACTACTTAAGAAACCCAAAGATAACGCTGACCAGAACTTAAGGATACTGGTTTCCAAATCAAAATATTGCAAAATAGATTCATTTAGAAATATGGGGAAAATTTCTCAAGAAACAGACAAAAGTGGTGACTTTTGGGAAAGAGACAGGGCTGTGCGAGGCACGGGAGGAGAGTGTTGTGGTTTTGTTTTTTGTTTTTTCTTTATAAGCCTTTTATTAACATCGGTTCTTTCTAGATGTGTGGATTGATGGCCCTGAGAAAAGAAAGTGATTCAAAAACTCAAGTACATTTAAATGAGCAACAAGTCATTAGCTAGAAATATCCCAGTTGTTGGGGCGCCTGGGTGGCTCAATGGGTTAAGCCGCTGCCTTCAACTTAGGTCATAATCTCAGGGTCCTGGGATCGAGCCCTGCATCGGGCTCTCTACTCAGCGGGGAGCCTGCTTCCTTCTCTCTCTCTCTGCCTGCCTCTCTGCCTGCTTGTGATCTCTCTCTGTCAAATAAATAAATAAAATCTTTAAAAAAAAAAATCCTAGTTGTGCGAGCAGTTAAGTGCATTTCAATTACACCTGGATAAAAATGAAAACAGATATGGCCAGTTCTTGGGAGGGGAACCTTAAAAGCACCAAGATAACAAGAAAACATGTGGGAAATAATAAATTGAAAGAACGTGTTTTTAAACGTTATGTATGGTATGATCCCATTATTTTTAACTTATACATGAACAAAGAAATTCGTCCAAGATCCAAATGTACCCAAGCATCCAAGATGGCGCTGCCGAGAAGGTGGGACGAGTCTGTATAGGGAAGATAATCAGCTGTAGGAGGCAAAGGATGCTCAGTAGTAAGGGGGCCACATCCTGAAGGAAAGCTGCTCCAAACCATACTGCATGTTTGCTCACTTAGGTCAATTCAAAATTCTACATGTGTACTCCACGCACGACCCTTGACAGGACATAACAGTAGTCAAAATGTACTGGGCATTTACTACGTGCTGATCACCACACTAAATGCTTAAGGTATTTTGACTCGTTTCACGGACACGACAACCCTATAGAGGAGACAGTACTGTTTGGCAGACAAGGACGCTGAGGCTTACGAAGTCTAGGCTCCCCCAACGAGTGAGGAGAGAAACCAGGCTCAAACCCAGGGTGACTCCAGAGCTCATTGTAACACCAAGCACAGGCCCTCTAGAGAAAAGGCCCCGCCCCGCAGTGCCCAACGCCCCCTGCCCTTGGCTCACCCCAAGCCACTGACAGTTTGAGACATTTCCTGGCATGGCTACATCCTGAGAAGTTCATTGTAATTAAATCATGGGGAAATTTTCAAAGTGCTTCAGAGATGTAATGAGTTTACATTCAATTAATTCCTCCCTTCATTGGAAGAATCGGGAAGATGGATTTCCTTAGACTCAGAAGATTTCTCATTGCCTATTTTGAGATTTCATCCTGGTGTTCCAGGGCTGTCCATCAGGGCACACAGATGGTCTAGAGAACTTGGGCTGAGCCTAAGGGCAGCCAACACCCCCAAAAAAACCTCTAATGCACTCACTAGCTCATTCAATGTTTATACGAAAAATATTTTTGAGGGCCAACTATGTTGGAGTTCCTGTACTAGGGACCAAGTCCCAGCGGTGAAAAAGACAGCCCCTGGCTTCCAGATGCTTCCAGTTTGAGAATCAGAGAAGAGAAATGAACAAGCATTCAGGATCTGGAGAGAAGTCCTAGAGAGAATAAGCAGAGAGCTTCAAAGCCTTTCCTGGAAATCCCACCTCAGGGGACAGTAGATGAAGACAGGGAATATGAGATGCTCAGTCGATATGGAGCAAAGTTCCCAATGACAAGGATATGGATGGGATCAGGCTCCCAGAGAGAAAGGGTAGGCAAACCCTCAGGACTTGGGAAACGACATCCATAATGACAAGACTGAGTTCAAATAAATGAGAGGTTAAGTTCTCCCTTGACCTGTTAACAATGATCTACCTCCCAACTCAACCTGCCCAGGACCATGAGCACTTCTATTCCAAACCAGCAGGATGCTGGCTCTCTCCAACAGGGAGGGGCTCACCCTCTCCAGGGGCTGCATAAGATGAGGTCCTACTGTGGGTGCTCCACAATGATTCATGAAACAGAGCAAGGGAATATGAAAATATTTAGGCACAGTAAGGCTCTCAAAGGAAGCAGGGGTGGGTGAGTGGATAGGACCCATTCTTCCCCTTCTATCCATCCATCCATCCATCCATCCATCCATCCATCTACCATGCTAGACTTCATGTTGTAACTCTCTCTGCCAGAACAACAGTCCCACGAGAGCAGGAACCTGAGGTTGCTTTGTTACTGTGTATCCTCAGCGCTAGGCACACCTTGTGGGGGGGTTGCCTTGTGGGGACTGAGGCTCCCTTCTTTTCTGCGCTGCCCCATGCATCCCATGGACAGATCACACAAAGAAGTCCAGCATGGAAGGTAGCACTCCCTTCATCTATTATGTGCAAAAAAGAAAGCCTACAGAGCCTGGGTTATTATGAGGGTCAGATGAGGTAATGGATGGGAAAAAGCTTTGAAAAATATGAAGCAATAAACCACTGTCACATAATAATATTTAGGACTCAGGAGCCCATAAGATAAGTGTTCCCTACAGTCAGCTCAGGGACAAACCCCACCCCACAGATCTCTTCATGCATAATTACAGAGTGTTCTGCAAATTCAGATAGGTAATCTACTTAGAGCAGATGCACAGGCAATGATTCTTTGCCCCTTCCTCCAGCCTTAAATACAATACTAATCTATTTTCCCCTTGCTTATTCATTTTTAACAGATAGGGTTTTCACCCACCTCACCCCTCTAAGAACAAGGAACTCACTTAGCCCCAGGGCTGTTGTGGTTAATTTCTTACAAGAAGATCAGGGCTTCAGAAATGAAGAGGTTTCCAAAGAAACGCTACCAAAAAAAAAAAAAAGAAAAGAAAAAAAGAAAAGAAAAGAAAAGAAAGAAAGAAGTAAAAGAAAAGAAAAAAGAAATCTGTGCAAGGTTAAGGATGAAGCCTTGCTTTCCTTCTCTGGCTTGTCAAATGCACAGTTCTCATGGAGCTCACTCTCCATCCGGCCTGATGGTTCTATTCCAATTGCTGTTTGGCGAAGACTGCAGAAACAGCTCATCATGGCCCTGAGCCAAAATCAAATGTGGGATTAAAAGCCAGGGCACCATGACAGCAAAGATCAGTGTCCACTAGCAAGCTATTAAGGCGACTGTCTCCCTGGTATTTTGTTCTCCCTTCGCTCTGGAGGGCACAAAGGCAGTAAGCATTCACGCCCTCATTTTTCCTTCCACTCTGTGCACAAGGTAGGAGGAGAAGGATTTCAGTCTCGGTGGAGCCAGGAGAGGCCTGGAGGTTACAGGACTTGCGGCTAATCACTGGGATCGCTGATCACTGGGATTGTAAACAGGTCGGCCAGAAATGCAACCCAGGGCTCCCACCTCGAATTCTGAGCCCAGTGCTCTCTATAAGTGCACAGGATCGGAGCTCTGCGCCCTGGCCTCCACTGCCCAGAGAGGGCCCCTCTCACCCAGGAAAGCAGAGGTGTTACATAGGTGCTCCTGGGGTCCCATTCCTTGGGGTAGGAAGCATCGGGGAGGGAGAGCCTGAGGCTGACACACCTCCAGCCCTGGGAGAAGGCAGCAGTGAGGACCCTCAGCCTCTGATCATAGCTTCTCTGGTCTCCACTACTCACCCCTCCCCATGGGGGGCAAGGAGAGGCATAAATCCATAGTCCAGCACCGTTCAGCTGTTCTGCCCACGCTCCCACCAGAGAAACACTAGGATGGACCTTCTCCCACCACCCTGCCTTCAGCAATGTACTCTTTATATCCTTAAAATATGTTACTAAAATGAGGCAGACACTCCCCTGCAAAGACAGAGTAAGATGGATGCCTGAATTTAAAAGGGAATTTTTTGACCCTTAAAAAAAAAAAAAAAATCAAAATCATACAGGTTAAGGAAACCAAGCAAGGCTGAAGCACGGAAGGTAAGAACTGGTGTTTCTCCCAGGCCCTTCCATGTCCACAGTGTGGACACACCTACTCTCAGAAGGTCACGTGTCCCCAAGACAAGTTTCCAGGGAGATCACAGTACTGTTAGCCACAGAAAGTTGCCTCGCCTAATTCCTGCTTCTGGAACACTGTCCTGAGAAGTCAGCCCACACACCTTCCTCTCGGGAGACCAGAACACACCCAGGACAAAGCCCATGAAGGTTCTGTTTCTCTACCGCCCACGGAGCACGAATTAAGTGCCCCTGGGTCTTCGGATGTCTTCCCTGAGTGTCTGTTAGCAAATGGAATGAAAACTTAAGAAAGAGACTTTCCTCTCAGCCGGTGCGCATGACGCCCAAAGAGAGGCTGAGGAGCAGGACGGAGAAAACAGGACAAAGGGAGACCCAGCGTTGGGGGCCAGGAACTTCTAGAAATGGCAACAAGAAGGCACCCAACCACAGAAGAGGAATTCTGGTTGACCGTGGGAGGGTAGACCATCAGCAGGCATCACCTCTGCATGCATGGGAGGAGGTAGAGGATGGAGCAGCCATGATATTGTTCAGGCTCTTACCACCAAGAACCTTCGAATCTGGGTGGGCCTTGCAACCTGCTCTGGACAGTCAAACATGATGAGAGATTTCATGTAAGCTTCTGAGTCTAGGTCTCCAAGGCCTTCCGGCTTCCACCTGCACGTACTCACCCATGAGGCACCACGTGGGACAGAGACCCAGAGGACAGGTAGCACCAGGTGCCCATAACTGTGAGGGAAGGCCTCCTCTAGCCTCCAGTGTAGCTGTGCTGCCAGATGGCCCACCTTGTGAGTGACCGACGCAAGAAAAGAAGAACCACCCAGCTGAGCCCTGCCAACACAGACACATAAGAAATAACAGACTGTTGTTGACGTAAGTCACTATGTTTTGGGGTGGTTCCTAAGTGGCTCAAGGAGTGTGGGGATGTCTGCTCTATCTTGAAGCATGTGGGCCCCTTTGCTGTGTGCTGACCACCCCAACCTCCATTACACTGACTTTGGCAACAGCATCTCAGGTTTGCTTCAGAGAAAACATCTCTCCCCCTGCCCCATTATTCAACACTTTTAGTCTTTGCTTTTCATCTACCAGGAGGAAGAGGATGTGGGCAGTCGATGTGGGCAGTTGGCCCGGTCCTGGTCAATCAATACAGCACATCCCCATGGCAATGGGATTGGTGTCCAGGGATAAGCACACAACCCAAGTGACTCCCTGCCAAGGAAAGTTAATTCCAAGGCTGTTTAAGCTGGGGAAGGAAGACTCCTCCTCCTTATGAGGAGGTGAGACCGAGGGGATGTCAACTGAGTATCCAAAAGCAGAGCCACACAAGGAAGGAGGAGGCCAGGAAATAGAGAAACCCAGGCCCCAGTGACATCTTCGTATCTACAGGGTCTAGAAGGAATATCTGCGGCCAGTTCTATGCCTGGCTTTTTTTTTTTTTTTTAAGATTTTACTTATTTATTTGACAGAGATCACAATTAGCAGAAAGGCAGACAGAGAGAGAGGAAGGGAAGCAGACTCTCCACTGAGCAGAGAGCCCAATGCAGGGCTCGATCCCAGGACCCTGGGATCATGACCAAAGCCGAAGGCAGAGGCTTTAACTCATTGAGCCACCCAGGCACCCCTATGCCTGGTATTTTAAATGCATGGGCCAGTACATTTGTTTTCTTCCTAAGCCAGATCAAACTAGATTTTCCATCATTCATGGCCTCCAAAGCCCTGGTTGAAAACAGAGATGGAGGGATTTATTTTTTCCGCAGACCCTTTGTACCATTTGAATTTCTTGCCAAGTTCATGTTTTACTCCTTCACTCTCAAGGGAACTAGTTAAAGAACAATATAACACAGCTCACTTAAAAGAACAACATATACAAAACGTACACAGGGAAGGTAAATCGATAATAGCATTAGGGCTCAAAGTTCTCTCCACAATGGGTTGTATAGACAAGAGTGCTAATTGCCTGCTCCAGTTCCCATTCTCCCCCCTCCTTCAGGAACAGAGTCCCACCGCTCAGTGGGGCACACTGCAGCACAGCTGAAAGACCATGTATCCTAGCCTTCCTGGCAGCAGGATGGAGTCTTCTAATAAGTTCTGGCTGATGAGCTGCAAGTGGACCTGTCAGGCAAGACCTGCAGGGAATCTCCCTCCCACTACCATCTGGAGGGCAGATGTGATGACCTGAGCTCCAGCAGCTACCTTGGGCCAGAAAGACAAAGGTCTCCCTGTGGGGCAAAGCACTGAGCAGAAAAAGGAGCCTAGATCCCTGGGGATTCCAGCACGGTCTCTGGATTTCTCCTGCTCAGGAGGAGCCTTTCCTGTTGAAGACACCATGTGCAGGGTCTCAGTTACTCTCAGTCAAAACCAGAGGGAGCAAAAGGACGCATCACCATCAGTATGACTAGCTGTAGGTGTCTGGTTGCCATGGAGACCACCCTGCCACACAGATTCCAAGGTACAAACCCACTCAAATGAGAAAGGCCCAATGTAAACTCCAGTTCCCTGTTTCTGGCAGAGATCCCCTCACTCAATCCGTAAGCCAGAAGGTGACAGCAAACTCTCCAACAGCCCCAGGGGGAGTAGCACAGTAGCTGTGATGGGCTTGAACCTCTCTGGCTGCCTGTGCAATCAGAGGGCTGCCGGGTCCTCTCAGTTTTCCAGTGGAACTAGCCTTTGCTCTCTTCTTTCCTAACTTCCCTGCCTCTGTCTGACTGAAGGTGCTAAGGAGTCCGTCCAGGCATCACCTAAAGTAATGTGAGAGCCTCCGATCCACCTCCAATCTGCCTCCGATCTGCCTATCCACGATGGCCTCTCCCTGCACACGCCCTGCGGCTATGCCCTCTGCTACCATCAGAATGTACTTCCTGAAAGTACAACTCTGGTTCTCTCACCCTCTCAAAAACCTCTAGGGTCTCCCCATCAACCGAGACAACAGAGCTCAGGGGCACCTGAGTTGGTAGAGCGTTTGCCTTTGGCTTCACTCATGATCCCGGCAGTCCTTGAATGGAACCCCATGTCAGGCCCCCTGCTCAGTGGGCAGTCTGCTTCTCCCTCTCCCTCTGCTGCTCCCCCTGCTTGTGCTCTCTCTCTCAGGTAAATAAATAAAATCTTTTTTTTTTTTAAGATTTTATTTATTTATTTGACAGACAGATCACAAGTAGGCAGAGAGGCAGGCAGAGAGAGGAGGAAGCAGGCTCTCTGCTGAGCAGAGAGCCCGATGCAGGGCTCGATCCCAGGACCCTGAGATCATGAGCTGAGCCAAAGGCAGAGGCTTTGACCCACTGAGCCACCCAGGCGCCCCGATAAAATCTTAATTAAAAAAAAAACTAGAGAACAGAGCACAGACTCCCTTCCATGCAGCCCCAACCTACCTTCCAGCTATCACCTTCCGAACAAAGCAATCGCCATGCCTTCAACAGCTCTATGTTTTCCACGGCTGTGCTTCCAATACGCTGTGGAATTCATTTCCTTCCCCTGCTCTGTTCCCATCCCCAAGCTCTGCCTATTTTTTTCAACCTGAGTTTCATCCCTGAAGAAGTCCTCCCTAATTCCCCAACTAGAAGTAACCTCCGGGCCCTAGGCTTCGCATCACCTTGTGCACGTGACCTTCGCACAACCACATGCTGTCCCTTCTCAGGGTGACAGGAACGCAGCCAACCGCCCCTCCAGGGGAAGGCCTGCATTGTGCTTCTTTACAGTCCCCCCCAATGTCTTCCATACAGTAGCCGCTGGCTAACGGGTGGGCGGATTGGCCTGAAGACAGTCCTCTCCCTGCTCCCACCTTCCAAGCAGCCACTCCCCAAGGAAGGAAGAAAATTAATGGTTATTCTGCAAACAGAACACATGCCTGGGCCATCTCTAAAACTGCAGAGGCCCTTCTCAATGCTCAGATGACTGGCTCTTCTCCCTTCTTGCAAGCAAGCCCCCCCGCCCAAAGCAATCATGAACCATCCCATGGAAGGCTTTCCACAAAGCATTTGTGTTAATAACATGTGTCGGGATTTGGTCTTGGCAGGCAGAGGCTAAAGGACAAGACTTAACCAATATTAACTTTGATCCCTTGTACTCAGAATATCTTGCAAAAGAGCTGACCCTCAGCAAATGCTTTGTAATGTGATTTGTACTAGGATGTCTATGAAAAATGATTGTCAGTGACTTTCTCTTATTTAAATTGTAGCAGAAGACATTTAGCTTGGATAAGTTTCTAACAAGCTAGCTAAACACTCAATTAGGTTACCAAAAAAAAAAAAAAAGTGGAACTCGCCTCATAAAAGTCTTGGGGAACAAGCTACACTCCCACCAGCTGTCTGGATTTGGTGAAACATTTCCCTGTCTGATGGCACAGGGTTGCCTGAGCTGACTCCCAGAAGGCCCTGCCAGTACCGAGATTTTTCAGACACAGCGTGCGATCTAATGAGGACTGTGCATCACGCTCAAGTTCTCCAAGCAGCAAGGATCCAGCCCTGCATCCTTCTTCTGCACGTGCCAAGGAGCCTGGAGGAAGAGCCCGAGTCCCCAGCTGGCAGCGGGCAGGGTCACCTGACCTACTGGGAAAGGTAGCTCTGAGGACACCTATCCCCTCCCAACCCAGGATGATGGTAACAAAATCAACCAGCCTTGGGAGCCAAGATGAGAGCCAAGTATGGGCCGGGCCACCACAGCAGCCTGCGGCAGACAGATCTACAGCTGGGGACCAGAGGAAGCAGCCTCCCCTGCCAGGCTCCCCAATCTGGGTTCTGAGGCTCCCATCCTCCACACCCAGTGCCCCCTCTAACCAGAGCCCCAGCCCCACGCATGGGCTCCGATGGACTCTTAGCTACTTGGAACCTCTAAAGAGGGTCTGCTGCTTCCAAACACCAGCGCATCCTTCCTTTCACAGTGGTCCCCATTAGAACAGGGGCCCTCGGAGCAGGCTGTACAAGCAATCCCAATAAGCTCAAGAAACTGAAAGCCTCAGCCCAGCCCCAGAGATTTGGATATATTATTCATCCAGGGTGTGTCTGGGGCACTGGGGCTTTTTAAAATTTTTCCAGATGCTTCTATCATGCTGCCCAAGGGGAGCCACTGCATCAGAACGAAGGGAGTTTCTCCAAAGCCAAAGCGAGAGCTCCTTGGAACTGAACTGCCCAGCACGTGAGGCCAAGTTAGCTCACTCTGCTAGACCACGGATGCTGAGGACAGTTGGCAGCTTGAGGCTGACTGGAGCTGGGAAACCTCATTTTAGCTCACAATCTCAAATTGCACACTTTTGTCCTTGCCCATCTGTCTTGACACAGTGTGCCTTATGTGACAAGGAGATGGGCCCACATAATTCCCCGTGCTTCTCTGCACAGCCGCCCCTTGAAGATTCTTCAAAGGCCCACCCCAGCAAAGGAGCAACCGTGGCATGGATTTCAAGAGCCAAGGCCAGACCCCCTTGGGGAAAACTCCCCTCTGCCCCGCCTTCCCACCCGCCGACAAAACCCAGCTCCCCCAGGAAATCACCTGCTCAGGAACGTTCTGAGATCACCAGCCTGGGCCCTGCTGTGGCAGAGCTGTGGACACCTGCTCGGGCTGCTGGCGCTGCAACCAGGCCTCAGAAAACCCCATGATCAACACTAAACCGGGCGTCAGCAAACTTCTGTAAAGGGACACATAGTAAATACTGTAGGCCTTGCAGGCAATATAGCCGTACTCTGCCATTACAGTGCACAAGCCACCATAGACAATGCGAACTAACAAGCATGCCTGGGTTCCAATAAATCTCTACTTAGAAAAACAGGCAGCGCACCCACCTCTCCACTGGATCGTAACTTCCTTAAAGACACACACCGTCTCCCAGCACTTGGCCAGGAAGGGAGGAAGGAAGGACGGACGGACGGACGGAACAGACGGAAGGGAGGAAGAGAAGGAAGGAAGGAAAGGAAAATGAGAAATCATTTTGAAGGAATACCTAGTATACATTTACCAGGGAGCACTGACTCTTTGGGGCCCTCACATCTGACTTCTGACACTAAATCTCAAAGCCTCCCCCACTTTTTTTAAAGATTTTACTTATTTATTTGACAGATCACAAGTAAGCAGAGAGGCAGGCAGAGAGAGACAGAGGAGGAAGCAGGCTCCCTGCCGAGCAGAGAGCCCAATGCGGGGCTCGATCCCAGGACCCCGGGATCATGACCTGAGCCGAAGGCAGAGGCTTTAACCCACTGAGCCACCCAGACGCCCCTCAAATCCCCCATTTTTTTTTAATATATATATTTTCAGCATAACAGTATTCATTGTTTTTGCACCACACCCCGTGCTCCATGCAATCCGTGCCCTCCCTAATACCCACCACCTGGTTCCCCCAACCTCCCAACCCCCCCCCCCGGCCGCTTCAAACCCCTCAGATTGTTTTTCAGAGTCCACAGTCTCTCGTGGTTCACCTCCCCTTCCAATTTCCCCCAACTCCTGTCTCCTCTCTAACTCCCCTTGTCCTCCATGCTATTTGTTAGGCCCTTTCTAATCTGCTCATTTACACCCACTCTCACTTCCCCCTTCATGGGAACAGGGAAGGTTGCCCCAGACCAAGGGGAACAGGTATTCCCCAAGGAGAAGGCCAGGGGATAAGGGGGACACAGGAGTTCCCAGGCCAAGAGGGGGCGCCCGAGGATGCACAGGGGAAGGCGGGGAAGCTGGGGAATCCAAGCAACCATTCAGGGGCCTCCGGACAGGCCTCAGGCCAGCTCCTTAGCAGAGGAGACAATACACTCCTTCACCCAAACGCTGTGCTATTACTTTCCATCACTGTAGCAGAAGGTAATGTATATCATTGCCTCCCCCACACTATGTCTAATGACATTGGAAATCTGAAGCATGAAATTGAAAAGAAAAAGCACAATACTAATAACAGTGATGGTCCGTGTCCTTCCTGAGTGCTTTCCTCCCCTTTCTCCTCTCTTCCTCCCTCACCTGGCCACCCCTCTTCCTGCAGCAGGGCTGGGCTTTTTTCCAATGTCAGATCAAGGTCAGGAGGCACTGGGAAGGAAGGCCCTCATACTGTGGGCATATGTTGCATCAGAAAAGGGGAGGGCCCGGGGACAGAGCTGCCACCATATTGCCCTTGTCCCCAGAAGAACCACTTCTGTTTGGGGTCCAGGAGCACCGAGTCACAAGTCAGTCCTGTCCGCCGTGGTGTATCCGGCATCTCCTGCCCGTGCGTGGCAAGGTTTAAAAACACTCAGTGGAAGAGTGCCTGGGTGGCTCAGTGGGTTAAGCCTCTGCCTTTGGCTCAGGACATGATCTCGGGGTCCTGGGATGGAGCCCGCATCAGGCTCTCTACTCAGTGGGGAGCCTTCTTCCCCCTCTCTCTCTGCCTGCATCTCTGCCTACTTGTGATCTCTCTGTCAAATAAATAAGTAAAATCTTAAAAAAAAAAAAAAAAACTCTCAGCAGAGACACATAAGTTTTCCCATTGTAAACTAGCCATCTGAGTCCTTTAAAAATAGAACGATTTGCAGAACACCTGGGAGGCTCATTCAGTGAAGCATCTGACTCTTGATTTAGGCTCAGGTCATAATCTCAGGGTCATGAGATCGAGCCCTGCATCGGGCTCCACACTGGGCACGGAGCCTGCTTAAGATTCTCTCTCCCTCTCCCTCTGCTGCTTCCTACCCACCTCCCTCCCTAAAAATAATAATAATAATAATAAAAATAAGAAAATGCTCTGTCATTCAAACCTTCAGGGCCCCGACCCCTTGACCATGAGCATGAGCACCCGTGTCTTGCAGCGTCGCTATGCAAGAATCTGGGGTGGCAAAAATGGCAGATGCCCTTATCCACCATGCCAAGAACGTGGAGGGAGGCTGGGAAGAGTCCTGGTTGGAGAAGAGCCTTCCCCATTTTTCTCCACACACCGTGAGACCTGGTAGCTGGTCAAGTGAGACCCCAGGCCAAGTAGCTCCCATTCCAGTCAAACCAGCCCTGTATTCCTCCTCACTTCGTGGCTGAGGACCAACCTCAAGGGCAATCTTAGCCCTCAAACAAGCCAGCATCACCTCCCGGGTCATGGCATCTCCGTGCAAAACCAGACAACCTACAGAGAACTGCATCGAGGGGGCCCTGGCACTCCTCAGTTCCCCAGATCTTGAAAAGCACATTTAAGAGAGGAGCTCCACTTTGGATAATGACCTTGATATGTCCCAAGTCGTCTGTCCAATCAGTTATGCTGGAATGGGGTGTGTTCTAGGTCCAGGCATGGTTGACATCGCCAGTGGGTCAACTGGGGCCCTCCATTCCTCTCAGCCTCATAAAGAGGAAAGTCATGGCTCAGAGAAACAGAGAGCAACGCTCCTGGCAGGAGCCCCTTGGAGCCCGTCTGCGTGATCCTCTGAACGCCGTGTCACGTTACACTGGCGGGGGCCCGGCCCATTTCAATGTTGTCCAAAAGATCTCACACTGAAAAACATCTCCATTAGGACATACCAGGCCTCCCTACCTTTCAGGCAGGAAGACAGAGAAAAGGTATCAAGCAATGACGGCACCAGTCCAGGATCTGTGGGGAAAGGAACATGAAAGCTAGGATTTCTGAAGACCTCCTTCAACGGCTGCTCCCCACACCCGGCTCTTCTCTCTCTACTGTTCACTCTGCAATAAACCTTTCCAGTGGATCCACCTGAAGTCTCCTCCCTGAATCCCTCACACTACAATATGGGTCCATTCTGCATTTCCATTTCTCTACAGAAATGGAGAACAGCTGGTCACCGGCATCCCTCCAGACTCCAAGGCCATCACAGAAGAGCATCATTAACTTCCAACAGGGAGCCAGTTATTTGGAGAAAATATTATTCACCATGTGCTGCATAAAAACAGATTCAGCCAAAACCTCCTTAAGAAGTTCAGGTCTTTCGTAAGAACCCGGCTCCCTATGGGATTAAATGATATGAAATTGCCTCTTTGTGCCTACAAGTACGCTTCTTGATTGGTAGTCTGTCTCTCTCTTCTGCAGGTTCCTGGTCCTATTTATGCCACACAAGAGTTTCTTCCTTGAGAGAGAACATACACTGATTTCTAGTTAATATAAGCCTTGCCAAAAAAAGACATCAAAAAAGAGCAAAGAAAATTAAAACGGTGACCCTGGATGTCCTGACCTCTTCAAATTCATCTAAACGTTTATCTTTTGGGACAGTGACTCAGATAAAAAGACATTCAATGGCATGGTTAAATTTGCCACAAAACAGGTTGAGTAGGTGAACCAAAACTAACCACAATGCTTCGCAATCACCTCACAAGCAAAGGACACATGCTAATAAGAGCTGGAACCTGCCCCTTCAACCATGTAGGACCAAGAAGCCCTCCACGAACCATCAAGGCCAATGTCAGTTCTCAGCAGTCAGCTGAGCTCCAGGAAAACTAAGGAGCTTGCCCAAGGTCGCACGGCTCAATGCTGGCAGCCCCTGACTTCTCATCTGGGTTCGGGCCTCACTCTGCCCCTCTCTAGCAATTTTCGATTCTGGATAAGTCACTTACTCTCTCTGGATTTGTTTCCTGCTGGTAAATGGAGGCAACTGGACCGGACCTCAGCTGGGAGGCACCGTGGTTTACAAGGGGACACCCTAAAGTCAGACTGTGTGTTCAAATCCGGACTGAGCTTATCTTGGGATCAGAATGATTTATTTACACTCCCTGTGCCTGACCCCTGCTCTGTAAAGTGGGGTAAGTAACTGTCCTGCTCTGTGCCTCACACAGCCATTACAAAAATTCAATTAGATGGTCTTCGAAAAGTGCTCAGTAGAGCACCTTGTAAAAAGTAAAGGTGCGATAAATATTAGCTATTATAATGGCCTAAAATCTTCTCCTGCTTTAAGACTCTAGGTTTCATTTTCTGCCTTTTTTTCTCCCCTCCAGTGGTAACATTTCTTCCCATGAAGTTCACACCTCAGGCAAAAATCAAGGGCAGACATGGGTACCGAGAAGAACAAGACAATGATTATTAAAGACTTCAAGACTAATTTAAGGAGTCAGGAGGAAAAGAAAAAAAAAAATGCAAATGGATTCTATGAGGAGTCATTTAAGGAGAAGTGATTAATGCTTCCAAGGCCCCGCTAACAAGAAAAAAACCACCTGTGAAGTATCCTGCTAAGCACGTTTAAAATGCCATGTCCTTCGTCTTAGGACTCTTCTTTCTCGGCACACGATTATATATGGTAGAGATGCGTCACTCCAGGATTACAGCAGAGACGTATTTCAGCGACACATGACACAGACATAAATGTATACATAGCCGCCCATGAAAACGTGGACCGTCAGCGCCAGGTATGATGGATCCCAGGCAACTGGCTGATGGCTAATTTTCCCTTTATTTATTTATTTTTTTTAAAGATTTTATATACTTGTTAGAGACAAAGAGAGCACGCACAAGCAGGGAGGGGCAGACGGAGAGGGAGAAGCAGAGCTCCTGCCTAGGAAGGGAGCCTGATGCGGGGCTCGCTCAATCCCAGGACCTGAGCAGAAGGCAGACGCTTACCGACGGAGCCACCCAGGCGCCCCGCTAGTTTTCCCCTTTCAAGGTATTTATTCAAAGTGTCCCGGAGCTGTGTTGAAGGATACCAAGCACTATGGTACGTTTATCCAGGTACTGTGTACGTGCGTGATAAAAGTCCTCCAAGGATCTCCTCAGGGCTAACAGTGGTGACCTCTGGGAAGCAAGGAGGAGAGAGACAGGATGATCTTCTCCTTCTCCTTCTAACTTTAAGTACATCTTTATTTTTACACATTCCACTCTGTGACTAGAGATGATACAGCAAAATGCTGTAGACCGGGACTTCATGGCACCACCAACACTTCGGTCCAGAAAGTTCTTTGTGGTGGGGGCCATCCTGGGCCTTAGCCATTAGATACCAGTTTTGACAACCAAACATGCCAAATGTTCCCGAGGGGGTAAAACAACTTCCCAGTAGAGAACTACTGTCCTAGCTAACAGAACGGCCATATTCACTATAAATTATTCCATGATTATGGCTCAAGCCCCCAGGGCTCTGAGAAGCTCTACTGCCTTTTCCTTAGTTGGGGGAACCATTTATGAGAGATCACTACTCGTCACCAAAGCCACTGAAGTTTCCTGTGTTTGAGCCTCAACTGTCTCCCACATCATGCTTTTACTCTGCTCCATGTATCTGATGACCCTCCAGGAGCTCCTCTTATGGAACTAGCTCAAGGTCAATTTCAGAAAAGTAAATGCTATTTTCTTAAGAAGGAGAAGGAGAAGCAGCAGCAGTGCACACACACACACGGGTAATTTTTAGAATCTCTCTCTCTTTTTTTTTTAACCAACTACATTAAAAATCAGAAGTAAAACTATTTTGTTTTGGATCCTCATACTTAAATGACCACAATACAGTGGTCTGATGATTTCATCTTAAATGTTTGTTTCATGCTACCGAAGTCATTCTGACATGTCCCAAAGACTACTGTCCTCTGCTTTTGCTTGTTTGTTTCTTGTTTCAGTTCGGTTTGGGGGTTTTGCTAGGCAAATCTTACAGTGGCTTTTGTCCTCAAAGAACAAAATAGAGGGGTGCCTGGGTGGCTCAGTCGGTTGGGCATCTGCCTTCGGCTCAGTTCATGATCCTGGTTCTCTCTCCACCGACCACTCCCCTGCCTGTGCTCTCTTGCTCTATCTCAAATAAATACATAAAATCTTATTTAAAAAAAAAAAAAAAAAAAAAGAGGGTGCCTAGGTAGCTCAGCAGGTTAAAGCCTCTGCCTTCTGCTCAGGTAATGATCTCAGGGTCCTGGAATTGAGCTCCATATCGGGCTCTCTGCACAGTGGAAGCCTGCTTCCCCCTCTCTCTCTGCCTGCCTCTCTGCCTACTTGTGATCTCTCTGTCTGTAAATAAATAAATAAAATCTTAAAAAAAAAAAAAAGGAAAGGAAGGAAGAAAGAAAAGATCAAACTAGAACAGGAGACATAAATGCTTAGTCAAAAGCAGAAAGACAGCACAGAACAGAGTTTGTCAAACTCTGTATGTATGTAACCTCTCTGAGAATTTTTAAAGACTAGGTGCCACCTCACTCTTTTTAAAATTGACATTTAAAAATATTTTCATCCTGAGTTTAAAGAGTTGCAAAAGATGTAATTTCTGGCCTATAAATACTGGTTTCTTTCAATGAAACTGTTTGATCTGTCAATTCAATGCATCCACTGGGATCTAAATAGCAGAGGGTTTGGTTCCCACCATTATCCACCGAAAAATCGGTATAAATGAATCTGTACGTTCCTGTGTTACATACCGTTCTGTTCACAGGCTGTATTCTAAACACACAAAAATGCACAAGCAAGCCCTTCTTCAAAAGTCCAAAGACCTCCATCACTGCTTTTTCTCCTAGACTTATGTTTAAATTCCATTTCCCCACAGAATTTCCTCCTAAAGCAACTTATATTTTATACTAGAAAGTCTATTATTGATTGCTTTATCCTACTTCTTTGCAATATAATGTAATTTTTAGGAAAATCCATGTGAGCCTAGGGCTCTAACTGCTTAAGCAACAATTTCCTGGATTGAGTTACCATTACAAGATAAGTAGTACAGAACAGATTGCTAACCACAAAAATTTAATACACTGTTTTATAATTATTAAGCATTAAAAAGTGAAATATTCTTAGAAATGCATATTTTCATGGATGGGGCCTTTTCCTTCTTTTTTCAATTCATCTGTGTTTCCACGGACAAAATATTAAGCGGTCATCACTAGAATCTGACAGAGCTGGGAATCAACTTTATTTCTATTTTTCTTTTCCTCCTTCTTTTTCTTTTTTAAATGTAAGCAAAAAGAAAATGTGTTCACAGAAAGAAGAGGATGGGAAAAAAATAGACGCTTTGTTACAATACTGTCATTTTGCTCTCCGAATTTTACCCAAATTACAGGCCCCCATCCCAGAGTGGGCCATCGTAGAAAACGACTTTTAAGGATCTCTCTGCTAACAGCTGGATTACGGCCACAGCCAAAGGACCAGACAGCGCCTGCACCACTGGAGGACTTATGCCCAGGATCAGAGATGCGAGGCCTCACTTGTTCCACACCAGCACCAACATTTCAAGGGTTCCCCTTACACGTGGAGATTTTGCCCCCCAGAGACAAGATAATAAGGGAAGACTGTGTCTTTCTTTTGTAAAGCAGGGGAGGGCAAACATGTAAGGGAATGCAGGTAAGGGGAACAAGACCCCGGGGCATCCTCAGGCGGCACGGTTTTAGGGAAGACGGCCTGTGGACACCGAGAGCCTGGAAATGGATTTCTACCCGGAAGGCCTCTGTGTTCTCTGGAAGGTACACGGACCCCAGTCCAATGGCTGCTGACTTAGGTGACCTCCAGGAAACCCCAGATCTCCCGGACTGTACAAACAGGGCAAGGGAACCACATCCTAATCAACTGAAAGAGAAAACTACGTATTACGTGACTTCCGGTGGGACGGACGCACTTGGAACACGTGGTATCACCAGGACACATTCATGCCTGGAAAACGGGCTCTGCAGTCACCATACCCCAGGGTCTAATGCCCAGCTCTCAGGAGTTCGGGGGGCTAGGGAACCAGACAAACAGCCCCTACCAAGGGAGCTATCAGCCAAATTCACAATGTGGAATACTCTTTGGGCCTAAATGACCCATTTTCTCCAACCAATTATGGGAGTGGGGAAAAAAATGGGATTGTTCAAGAATAAAAGACACTGAAAAGATATAACAAAAAACTCAATGCAAAATTCTTGTTCGGATGCCGATTCCAACAGAACAATTTTCGATGTCCCCTTTGAAAAAAAAATGGAGGCGATCTGAACATGGACTGGGTCTTAGGTTACAATGAGGAATTGCTAATTTGGACAAGTATGACAAGAGGATTATGTTGTTAAAAAAAAAAAAGTAAAGTCATTCAGTTGGAGATGTGGATTGAATTTACAGGTGAATTACATGATGTCTTGGATTTGCTTTTACAGAATATTCCAACCTTTGCTTTTACAGAATATTCAACCATTCCCTTTGGGGGAAAGTCAGAAGAAATGAGGTGAGCAAGTCAGTAATGACTGAAGCTGAATGATGGCTACAGGGGACTTGCTCCACCTTTTTTCACATGTTTGGAGAGGTCAATAACGAAAGGATTGTTCAGGGGAAGGGAAAGAAAGAATATTTCATTAGCACCAAGGAGAACCTGATAAGGCCCTCTTGAATACCATCATATTTCACAAGTCCTGAGACAGCTGCCTAATAAGAAAGCAAGCCTCCCGTATGGTCTCAGAGGCGGGGGCATTCAATAAGCAGGCCAGCGATTAGGGGCAGAGATAAGAAGGGGACTGGAGACCACAGAGATGCATCTAGGTCACACGGGGAGAGCCCAGAAAATCCCCCTTGGCAGAGAAATGTCAGAATGAACACGTCTCTGTTTTGTTTACATCGCTCCCACCACATGTTACTTACCCCTGCGGCAAAGCCAAGACTTCCATCCAAGATCCGCCTCTGAAAATATAAACAAGATGTTTCAGATTCTAAGGGATGTTTCTGGGGATAAAAGGAAACCATAAGACCTCAGAGAGCTACATGAATAAAGACGGGCCCAGGCCTGAGTTGCCAACCTGTCTGCAGGCCTGGATCAGAGCCTTTATTAACATGGGCCAAGAACCAAGGGGGAAAAAAAATTGTTTGAACCTTCCATCCATCCCACAGCCCATCAGAGTGTTTTTTCAGAGACGCTTGGCTTCCACTGGCCCATATGTTGCCTTTGACCTGGCTCTCCCGTGTATCATAACTATAAACCTTTAGCCAAGTAGCTGGCCTGGAAGATGGAAATTGACAAGTGCTCATGGGGACCCTGCGGGCCAACCCGAACTCTCCCATGCTGCAGCTGGGGGCCCAAAATGGTGCAGCCACGTTGGAAAACGAACCGGCAGCAACCACTAGCAGGGAACATATGTGTCGCTCTGACCCAACAGGGCCACTCCTGAGCACTGAAATCACCACCTGACAGCAATACACACTTGGATTCACTAAACACATGCACAAAAAAGCTCTCAGCAAGCAGTACTTGGGAGAGCCAAAACTAGAAGCCACCCAGATGCCCACCAACAGGAGAATGGATCCATCAGCGAGGACATGGTCATACAACAGAATGCCACATGGCAAGGAGAACATGCACGACGTATGAATGAGGCCCATCAACAGGCAGGGGCAAGGGCAAACCAGAAACTAAACAGAGTGGAACCAGCCAGACACAGAAGAGCCCATACGCCGTATGACTGCTCCATTTATACGATGTAGAAGCACACAGAAAACTGATCTCTGCTGTCAGAGATCAGGAGAGGGGCTGTCCTTACAGTGGAACGTAGAGTTGGGGGGTAGGGACTGGAAAGGAGCCTGACAGGCTGCTGTGGTGGGCCACTACTGTTCCAGTTCTTGTGTACTAGTTTCACAGGAAGCTGGGAACAATCGCCAAGCTGAGAAATATGCACTTTTCTATATGCATTTTATATCTCAATTGAAAAACATTTAATTTAATAGTCTAAGTTAGGGGTATCATCTATAGCCACATGGACACGTTACAGGCAGGCTGGGCAGTTGAAGGCCCCATTCTTTGAGCCTCCCAATGAAGCTGGGTAGCGAGGAGCACTGGCTCAGCCCGCTCCCACCTCTGAGTGGCCGCGGGGTGCACGGAAGGGTCTGACACCAGGCAGCCGTACAAAGGACAGTCTTCTCTCGGCGCGCCATGACAGAAGCAAAGCTGGCCCGACCCAATAATTTAATGAAACCAGACAGATCTAATAAAGACGCCAGGGAACATTATTCGACCAGCATTCATTCATCTGGATCCTGAAAGGAGAAAAATTATACTTTCTTAAATGTCACTAAAGCCTTTCTTCCACTTGTAGACATTTATTTCAAGAAACTCATCAGGTACATGCTCAAAGGTTTATGTTCATCAAAAAGGTATTTCTAAAAAAAAAAAAAATCAAGAAAAAAGGACATAACCTAATTGTCCAACAGTCGAGGAATGGTTAAATGACACTGGAGCCTTATGACAGAATGTGACACAGCCAGGTAAGTAACCCAAGTGATCAAAATAATCGAAGGCATCAAAAAGCCATTTAGTGGTGCAGGACGAATGCTTATGATATCAAGTGAGGAAAACTGGTTATAAAACATTACATACAATTTGATCCCTATCATGTAAAGAAACAGGCATAAATTTGCATATACTCAAATATAACTGAACAAATCTGAACAAAAAAGATTCAGTTTGTTTTTGTTTTTTTTCCTGGGAAGTGGAATCAGAAACTTTTTTAACTGTTTATTGTTTATAGCAGTAATGTCCACAATAGCCAAACTACGGAAAGAGCCCAGATGTCCACTGACAGATGAAGAAATAAAGAAGATGTGGGGAGGGAGGGAGGGGTGTGTGTGTGTGTGTGTGTGTGTGTGTCATTATAGCTATAAACGCTATGGAATATTACTCAGCCATCAAAAAGAATGAAATCTTGCCATTTGCAACAACATGAGTGGAACTAAAGGGTAAACTGCTAAGTGAAATAAGTCAGTCATAGAAAGACAAATGATTTCACCCATCTGTGGAATTTAAGAAACAAAACATGAACATAGGGGAAGGGGTGCAAAGGGATGGAAAAAATTAAATAAGATGAAAACTGAGAAGGAGGCAAACCTAGACTCCTAACTCCAGGGCACAGGCTGAGGGCTGCCGGAGGGAGCTCCAACTGCGGGGTGGGGTAACCCGGTGACGGGCATGAAGGAGAGCACAGGACGTAACGAGCCCTGGGTGTTCCGTGCCACTGAGGCATCCCTAAATTCTACCTCAGAAACTAATAGACAATAAATAAAAATAAATTCAAAAAGAAATTTCTGGGGCGCCTGGGTGGCTCAGTGGGTTAAGCCGCTGCCTTCGGCTCAGGTCATGATCTCGGGGTCCTGGAATCGAGTCCCGCATCGGGCTCTCTGCTTGGCAGGGAGCCTGCTTCCCTCTCTCTCTCTCTCTCTCTCTGCCTGCCTCTCCATCTACTTGTGATTTCTGTCAAATAAATAAATAAAATTAAAAAAAAAAAAAAGTTAAAAAAAAAAAAAAGAAATTTCTGTATTTTTTCTTTAAGCTTTTCCATTCTTTACAAGCTTCCTACAATTAAAAGCCAATTTTGAGTGAAGCTTTGGAGAGCAGCAGCGGTGGGCAGGGTGTGCACGTCTACTAGCACACGGGGTCATTGCGGCAGCCCCCCTTAGCCGAATGAAAGCACAGGTGTGCTCAGGGCGTCAGAGCACACCTCTGTGGGCTCCTGTCTCCCAGCAGCAAGCCTCACGCCCACTTCCTGTGCAGAAAGGGTTAACGTGGCCCACCCCAGCCTACAGCGCCATCGTGACCAGCTCCCAGCAGAGTCCTTGGAGACTGAGGCTCTCGAAGGTGCCCTGGGTGGACACATCCCGCACGTGCTGCTGCAGTTTTGTTGCTGGGGGAAGGAGACGGCAGGGGCCCCTCGCCGGAGGGAGGGAGCATCGGAAGCCTGCGCACCGATTTCCCCAGACCCCGCCTGTCTCTTTCTCCTGCTTGGGCAACTTCACTTCCTTCCAGCATTAAATCTTAGCCATGAATAGGACGACAAGCTGAGGGGCATGGACCCTTCTAGGGAGCCACCGAACGTGGTGGTGGTCTTGGGAACACCTGCACGCAGAAGTTTTCAGCAACTCCTCCTGATCTCGGTGGTTACACTAACACGAGACAAACTAGGGGCTCTGAGGCTCCAAAGGGAATGGGAGCACCTCTGTGAAGAAGGGAAGGCACCTCGTCCCTCCGGAAGAGCCCCCCCAGCACTGGCGGGGGCCCCACACACCCACCGCGCAGCTGCGGTTCCCCCAGCCCTCCAAGGGCAGCCCCGTCCAGGGCGGCTCAGGCCTCGCTTTGGTGAAAATAACGGGGGAAGATACAACTATGGGCTGCTCTGCCCTAGAAGGGCACAAAGAAGGGACCCCAGTAAAGCTGGCATGGGCTGTCGTGAAGGAGGAAGAGGGACACGTGACCCGGAGCCCTCCCCTCTGCCTCCTGGGTGTTTCTCACTCAGGGATCGGCTTTCCAAAGCTTTCACCACCTGTCAACAGCAAGCAGGGGATCCAGGCTGGGTGCCCCGGTTCTGTGTCTGACAGGCTCCGGACCTCCCACGGAGGAGAGCGGTGGGGCGGGGGTGGAGGTGGGGGTGGGGAGATGTTGGATCGTACGTGACATCAAATACCTGTCTTACTGGTCTCTAACACAAGACCGTCGGGCTTGCCAACTTCCTACACTGTGTCACTGTGTTTTCGTTTCCAGATCCGGCTCACGGCATGTTTAAATGGATCTTAAATCCCTTACTCGCTTATCACTCGGCAATGTCTAAGGCTGCCCGCCGCACGGTGCAGGCAGTTTGCCTTCCTCCAGACACAGATGCTCGGATGCCCGAGGCCTATGGCCCCAGGGAGTCAGGGCTGGAGAAAGGAAAAGAATCTCAGGCAGGTGAGGGGGGCGGCGGGGGTTGTGGAGCAGCGGGGTGGGGTGCGTGGCGTGCATTG
Organism: Mustela nivalis; assembly: GCF_964662115.1. Lineage (NCBI taxonomy): Eukaryota > Metazoa > Chordata > Mammalia > Carnivora > Mustelidae > Mustela > Mustela nivalis. The sequence continues at coordinate 54,849,785 of NC_139036.1, forward strand.
TGGGGGATGAGGGGAGAGTGCAGGGGCTGTGAGATATGTGTGTGGGGGACGTGAGGGTATATGGGATGTACGGGGTGGGGGACATACGGAGGACATGGGGTGTGCATGTGGACGGGTGGGAATATAGTATGTGTGGGGTACGTAGGCAAGTGTAGGGGAGGGGGAGGGACAGGATATAGGGGCACGCGGGGGTGAGGGGGTGTATGCAGGGGGTGAGGCATGCAGGCACAAGGGTGAGTGCGGGTGCTGGGGGAGGGGTAGAAGTTGTGCAGGGGTGGGGGTGGGGAGGCGTGGGGAGATGAGTCTGTATCTATCCCAAAGGGGGTCAGGGAGGGAATGAAAAGATGAGATAAATGAGACGGGGAACAGGTACCCTTCCTTCCTCCAAGGGTCTACCAACGGTCCAGCCAGCTCAAGGACACAGGGCAGGGCGGCCCAACAACCGAGCTGAGCACCTGCGCCAGGCCTGAGGGAGACTTGCCAGAAGCTAGAAACCATGCCGGGGCCAAGGGAGCCTAATAACGTGACAACCCTTCCTAGTCCCTTCACACCAGGAGGGGAGCAGCAGCAGACACCTGCTCTCCTGGCCTAGTAGGGAGAGGAGGAGAAGCCAGGCCAGAGAACAAACAAACACCTCCTGCGCTGGGGGGCATGGCCAGGGGCATGAAGGGGGGGGCCAGCCGCCCACGGTTGTGGTTTTCCAGCTCGCACAAACTGCCCCCCAAAACCTCAGACCCGAAGCAAGGCGACTCACCTGTCCACTAGAGAACACGAACACGAGAGCTGCCCCGGCTGCCGTCAGACCCCATGTGAAGAAGGTTCCCAGGAGCGCCTGGAGCACAGAGCTGTGGCCTTGCAGCATGCTGGAGACGGCTGTGTGCAGAGGGGCAGGAGATGGTCAGCCACCGGCAGACTCTTGCAGGGACGCCCCCACGCGCTAGGGAGCCCAACACCCTCCACCTGGGCGGGCCTGTCGTCTGGGTCATTGCGATGCACCTCTCGGCCACGCCATCCCTCAAGGGCGTCCATGACCGGGCTCAGGCCCAGCCTCTTCATCCAGGCCCACCAAGAGTCAGAAATCACCCAACCCTGAAAGCACAGACCTAGGGGTACTTAGGGAGATGCCAGGGGAGCCCACGGAAGAGGTCAGAGCCTTCGAACACAGTTCCAAAGAGAAGCAGTTCCCAGAATGTGGATTCCTTAGCTGGGAGGAACAGAGCTCAGGAGGGTCTGATTACAGCCTTCCAGCACATTCTGCCTGCTCTAGCTGCGCTTGTCCAGCATGGGCTCACGCTCCTCCGAATACAGGCAACCAACTCGGATGTCCTCTTAAGGCTCTCCCTCCTAAGTCCTGACCAAGCCTTCAATGGCTCCCCATGAAGGATCCCGCTGCAGCTCCCCTATGACTTGCCAAGGGCAGTGGCACCAACTGTCACCCAACCAGCCCACCGACCTTTCAACAACTACCCCCTGTGCGGGTACTGTACTCTCCCTCGGCCGAGTCCTTAATGGTGCCCTCCACAAGTCCCAGAGGGTCCTGGCTCCAAGCCACTCTTCACCTGGTTCCCTCCCAGAAGGCTGCCCTCCTTCCCTCTCTGCAGTCTGTGGACCTAGGGCATGTCCTGCCGCCCGCCTGGTGCCAACGTGGACTCCATGCTTTCCAGACCCCCTCCGCTCCCACCCCACCGCCCATCTGCGGGGCCTTCTTTGTCTGGGCTTGCCTCCTTCATCTTTGATAGCATTCGCTGAAGAACAGGGAAGATGCCTTTTCACACTTGGCACCCCTGCAAAATCGGGCTTCCTGGCATTGAAAAAATACTTGCTGTATCGAAAAGGGCCAGCTTACCTGGACGGGACACTCAGCAAGGACAAGGAGACGGAGCCATACGTGGCATTTCCCCGTCAACTAAGCACACCACTGCCGACATGGAACTTACACCACTGCTCACCAAGGAAAGAAAGGGAAGTACTTTCTTCTTGGTTTTGCCCAGAGAACCTCCTCTAGGCTTTAGCACGTTTTCAATTCTAGCTCTGACATGATAGGGGATCAGACTCTGGCTGTGGAAAGTTACAGGGCAGGGAAACCTATCTGTTGAAGAGCGCTGTGTTCTGGTACACAAACATCAGGGCTCAGGGCCTCATCATCTCAAAGGGCTCATTCAGCAGCCCACTGGTCTTCCAGCACCCATGGAGCTGGACACATCCCCAGTGGGCTCAGCCCTGCCAGGTCCCAGCACTCTCAGGCCAACCCTGGGCTGGCAGCTTAAGAGCTAAAGAAACTGACTCTGTTGACCCTACAAAGAAACTGTGGCAGAGGGTGGACGGGGCCGGGGACCGGGGATTGGGGGGGCCTCATGCCAAAGAGGCTGGGCAGCACAGCTCGGATTCCAACCTGGTAAGGCTGTGAAACTCAGCAAACCCAGGTGAGCCCAGAGGAGCCCAGGCTCAGCTCTGAAGCCAGGAAGCCTCTAAGGGAAACACCCTCTATGGGTTCGGACTGTGCCTGAATAAAACGCAGGACGGTGACTATACCAAATAAGGAAAAAAATACATATTTTTTTTTAAAAACCCGCCGATCTACATGCTTCATCTTGTTACGTGTCACCGTAACAAGAGTGGTCGTGTTTGTTTGTAAACCAGGACTAGATCATGATACAACATTCTACTTCTAGCTGCTTGTGGATAAAACCGGAAACAGCATTGACAAAGAAAGGCATATAGCTATCATACTCTTAGTACTTACCATCCAAGACAGGTCGTAACAGAAAAACAACTTTTTTTTTTTTTTTTTCCAGTATTGAATGTGCCTTTTAACAGAACAGAAGAAGGGAAGCACTTTCCATTTGCCAACAGGCCAAAGTCAACGTGGGGGTTATGGGCCAGCCCACAAGAGAGCTCTGGGGGCCTATGGGAGGGAAAGCACTACGCGAGCCTGTCTCCATTTACCTGAGCCCCTAAGACGTAAGGAAAAGGCACAGCAAGGCCAGGCACATCTTTTCTATCCCAAGAATCACAGTATTTATCAACAATAACGCCAGCCCATGCCTCTGGGGAGAAGTTTCTTCCATTTGCTATTTTGAATTCTCACTATTAGAAGGGTGACCTGAGTTCGTACCCCGCCTCGGGAAATGCAGGATCTCAGGCCCCTGACCGGACAGTCCGTGACTTGCTCAATCAGAATCTGCATTTTTTTCAAGTTCCATGAGTGTTTCTCACACTTGTTGCTCTGGAAAGCAATGGTCAACAGAGACCCAGAGCTTTGAAAGTGAGTTCTCCTGCCCTACAAGGGAGGGACTGGTCAGGCTGACGCGGAGTCCCAAGAGAAGGAAGTTTTCTCAAACAGGTTGCCCAGTAGCACCTTGAGAACAAGAGAGCCAGTCGCAGCCCCTCCAAATCAGCTTCTGCGACGGGGCTCAGACCTCCGTGTGAGCCGGATGTTAACAGACAAACCTTGATTAATCTGCGAGAGGGAGGATGATTCCCTGTCCTCCCCACCTTTAAAGATGCCAACACCTCTCCACCTGTGTACACATTCTGCTAGGGACACGCAGGAGGGACCCCTGCCCCATACGGGATTTCTCCATGTTCTCTCCCTCGCAACCTGTTGCCCTCCTTCCAAGAGCTTCAGGATGTTGGTGATGTTGCCGAGGTGGGAACAGCACCCGGTGCAACTCCACACATACACGCCCCGACTCCACGAGGGGAATCCGGCAACGGGACTCGGGTTTGGGCCCATGGGACTGCAGGAAAGTTCTCTGACACCTCACTGCTCAAAGTGTGGTCCTCGGACCACGGACCCAGGGAAGGGTCAGCCATGCACAAGCTCGGGCCTGCTGCACCGTCCCCAGATTCCCAGTCAAGTTCTAGAGGCCATGCTGAACCCCCAGAAGGAGCGGGAGGGGGTGCAGAGGGGCCGGACTGTAGCCACCTTGCTCCCAGGGCTGGGGACAGGGGGAGGGGGGGCCCATGCCCACCAGGAAGCACTGAACAAAGGGGATTTGGTGAGCCACTGTCAAAGGCAGGCTGGTCCACACCCTTCAGCGGACCCTGGCCAGGGTCAGAGGGGGCACCGGGCAGCCTTCCCCTCCTCGGCCACCTGCCACAGCCGCCCTGCTTCTCCTCCGACCCCCTCCTCGACCCCGGGGGTCGCCCCCTTCCAAACTCCCTTTTGCCCTTCCGAGTCCCACGCTCTCCTGCTGGCCCCAGACCCCGGGCCTCCAGCCCAACCAAGGCGCTGAAGGGAGAAAAAGCTGACTCACTACGGTGCCCTCTCAAGCCCCCACTCCACTTCCATCAGCCCCGCAGCCGCAGGCTCGCCGGCTCCACTCCCGGAGTCACTTCCTGCTTCCCTCCCCGCACACGTGTCCCTCCAGCCACCAGGCCCCGCCCACCCGCCGCGACTGGCGGATCCAGCCTGAAGAATAAATTCTCTGGTTCACAGCCCTCTGCAGGCTCCGGAACAGGTGGGGCGGGTAGAAGAAAGCCCGGAGGCCAAGCAGAGAAATTCAGCAGGCAGAAGACTCCGCAGACTCCTATGAAGTCCCAGAAATCCCGGAGAGAGCGCCTTGTAACGTCCCCCGACATCATTTGTCACTGCACTTGGCGGCTGATTCTGAGGCCCTGAGTGAGCAGCAGAACAGGACGTGTTGGGGGGGGGGGGGGGGGCTGGAACTTTCTACTATTAGCATCCTTCTCGGGGTCAATGGCCCTCAAACTATAGCTCCCATCAGCATCCCCAGCAACAATGTCAAAACCTCGCTGAGGTTCTGGTTCTGGAGGTCTGGGTGGAGACAGAGATTTTCTGTTCAGAACTAGGATTTGCTAACGCTGTGGTCCTGGGAACCCCTCTCTGAGAACCACAGCTGCAGGTCAAGGGCTTTGCTCTCCAGGCACTCTATAGAAAGACCAGAGGGTGGAACTTCTGGATTGAGCCAAAAATGAAAACAGGGTGCCCTGTTCAATTTGAATTTCAGATAAACGACAAAGAGTGCTTTCGTGTCAGTGGGTCCCGGGCGATATTTGGGACATACTCAGGCTAAACACGTATTTCATATTTGTTGTTTACCAGAAATCCTGATTTAGCCGGGCATCCCATATGGTAGCTCATGAACCTACCAGAGGGTAAGCTGTTCAGAAAAACTGTTCATTGTCACAGTGGCCACAGAGCAGGGGATCCCATAGGAGCCGGCTTCTGTCCAGCAACAGGCGGCCACCCACGCCGATGATGGCCCCACCTGCGCACACTGTGTCGGGAAAGAAGGTGGCCTGGTGACTGCCAGATGCTCTGTTCCCTCAGGAGATTCTCAGACTCAGCTGTCCAACCACAATCCTTCCACAGGAAGGATTTACGTTCTCACATTCTAGAAGCAGAAGGCCAGGATTGGTCCAAGATCAAGGTGCAGATCTGGTCCTTGGTGAGAGCTGTCTTCCTGGCTTGCAGACAGCGGTCTTCTCACTGTCCTCGAGTGGAGAAAGAGAGATCTCTCTCCCTTCCTCTTCTTTCTTATCAGGCCACCAATCCTGTCGCTTGAGGACCCCACCCTTATGGCTTCATTTAAGCCGGACCATCTCTGAAAACCTCTATCCCCAAATGCACCCTTCCTGGGGGCCGGGGCTGCAACAGGTGAATTTCATGGGTGGAGCCCTCCTCCGTGGGATAGGTACCCTTCCAAAGACGACCCCAGAGAGCTCCCTCACCCCTTCCGCCATGTGAAGACACATGAGAAGTCGGTGACCCAGGAGAGGCCCCTTCAGCCCACCACGTGGACACCCTGATCTGGGACTTCCAGCTTCCAGAACTGTGACTGTATGCGCCACCATGTGTTTGTGGCATCTTGTCTCAGCAGCCCGAATGGGCGGAGATGCTCCATTTTACAGATGAGGAGACTGAGGCTCAGGAAAGCTCTGTAGTGACCTCAGGTTGACAGAGTGGTGTAGAACTCGGAGCCCAGCTGATGGCAGAGACGGTGCTCTGTCTCTGTGCATGGGACATACAGGGTTCACGGACTGAACGCCCTGGTCAGCAGAGCCCCCGGCGGGCCTCAGGCTCGGAGGCAAAGCCACAAGGGACAAATCCCACCATTTCCCTCCTTTCTCTCAATGACCCTGCATACACACACACACACACACACACACACACACACACTCTGACCCAGACATGCAAACTGCCTGGCTTTCTCACCCTCCCTCATGGGAAGAAGTGCTCAGAGTGGGGACAGACGGGAATGTTGTTTCCTTAAAGCCAAGCACACCCGCTCTTCCCTCCAGCCACCCCCCTGCCCTTCCTTAGTCTCTCCCCAAAGAGCAAGGTGCCCTCCAGCCTCCATAAGTGGGGCAGGGGGGGAGAAAGGGGGGTGTGAAGAAGAACAGGCCAGAGAAGGCACTAATGAAAGGGGGGCAGCGTGTTAGGCAGGCAAGGACGGCTGGTCTCCCAAAGGCCGAAAGGCCAGAAAACTAACTGATCTTGACAGTCAGCAAAGGAACCCCAGGGCAGTGGAAGGGTGGCCCTTTCCAGGGGAATCACTGGGGCTTATCTGGGTAAGCAAGCGGGCAGCACCAACCCCTCGGAGCACGGGGGTGGGATGGAGGGGAGGGGAGGGCAGTGGCAGCAGCTGCCCAGCGGGTCCTGGGTCTGTCTCTCTCTCCCCTGCCTTCTCGCCCCTTGCCCCTCCCCCACCTCCACCCTCCACCCTCGCTCCTCCCTCCCTCCCTTGTCTGAGATCTCGGTATTTCTTACAGAGGTCCTAGAGCTGCTAAGGACAGGCTTTGGAACCTGACAGCCTAGGAGGGATCCCAGCTTGGCGTGTGAGTTTCCTTGCACAGTTACCCCAACTGCTCCCAGCCCCAGCTCCCCCATCCTGAGGCAGTGATTGGAGCAGAGCCCCCAACACCCAGCCCAGCACCCACCATGGCAGCCTGAAGGATTATCCCTTGGCCCTGTCTCCCTCCTTCCTGTCTGCCTGCCTTTACAAGATGGCTATTTCTGGGCCAGGCACTCTGGGGCGCCCTGGTCCTCCAAGATCAACTGAGCACCTAGGTTGCTGGGAGTGGGGAGTGTTCGAGGCGGCGAGGAGACTAGGGCACATGTCAGTGCTGGTACCTGCCCAGCGGCCTCCGAAGAAAAGGACCTCAATCTAAGACCTTGTGCTTTCTTCCTCATACTAAAGTCAGAATCATTTTGGTACCAACATTTCTATTTTTTTTAAGATTTTATTTATTTGACAGGCAGAGTTCACAAGTAGGCAGAGAGGCAGGCAGAGACAGAGAGAGGGGGAAGCAGGCTCCCTGCCAAGCAGAGCCCAATGCAGGGCTGGATCCCAGGACCCTAGGATCATGACCTGAGCCGAAAGCAGAGGCTCTAACCCACTGAGCCACCCAGGCGCCCCTCTATTTTTTTTCCTCTAAAGAGAACCCTTAAAATTTCATGCACGTCAGAACCCACAAAACCTGACATGCCCTGGGTGCGGTTGGAGATTTCATCTAGAAAGCAAATAGCTTTTTCCAGCAGGCAGGACAGTGACCCCACAAAGATGTCCACGTCCTCATCCCTGAAACTTGTGAAGAGAGACCTCCCACAGAGGAAGGGTCTTTGCGGCTGTGATTGAGTGAAGGAAGACTCCTGAGGTGGGGAGATTTATCCCGGGTTATCAGGGTGGGTCCAGTGTCATCGCAGCAGTCCCCATCGGGGGGGGAAAGAGGAAAGAGGCGTGGGGACATGAGCTGAGGTCAGACCAAGAGATGCCGATGGCATCTGGAAGCCGGAAAGACAAGGAAACAGATTGTCCCCTGGAGCCCCCCCCAAGGAGAACAGCCCTGCCAAGACCTTGATTTTAGCACTTCTGACATCCGGGATTGGAAGATGACGCACTTGTGGTGTTTTCAGCAACTAGGTTTTCAGTACTCTGCTTCAGCAACCCAGGGAAACCAACACACCCCCGTGTGCTTGGAAGCATCCAGTTTCACTGGTCCCTTTCTCTAGCGGCCCCGGGAACCATCAGGACCCACACTCGACCCCTGTCCACCACCGTGACTAGGACAGACAGACTATATAATTTGTGGGACCTGGCACAAAATGCAAATGGGAAGCTACTTCTTCAACATGCCCTCCGAAGTACTAACTGGGGCATGTTGCGTCGGTTGGGCGTCTGACTCTCGATTTCAGTTCAGGTCGTGATCTCAGGGTCATGAGATCGAGCCCCATGTCGGGCTACACTCAGCGTGGAGTCAGCTTGAGATTTTCTCTCTCTCCTTCTGTCCCTCCCCACTGTGCTCTCTTGCCCCCTCTCGAAAGTAAATAAATAAATCTTTTTTTTTTTTTTAAGTACTGGGGGAACCTGGTTGGCTCAGTAGGTGTGGCACCTGCCTTCAGCTCAGGTCATGATCCCAGGGTCCTGGGACTGAGCCCCGTATCGGGCTCTCTGCTCAGTGGGGAGTCTGCTTCTCCCTCTGCCCCTCACTCAACTCGTGCTCTCTCTCTCTCTCTCTCCCTCTCAGATAAATTAATAGAACCTCTTTTAAAAAATAATAAAAATTTGTTAAAGTACTACTTAATAAAGCCCTTCTTTTCTTATGTATCTTTCCTCCGCTCAGACTTCAGTGCCCAACTAGACTTTGCTTACAAAACCCAAGCTCAGAGATAAAATCATTAGGAAATCCCAGGATGGTGATAGCGAGCCAGTAGATCAAGTGCAGAGCCTTTCTGAGTGAGGAACTCCTCAAAACCGTGCAGGTCTCACACCCGTGACGCTGGCCCTGCCACAAGCACTGGGGTGGCAGGGCCAGACGGAGGAAGGCCACAAGGTCAAAACTGGGAAATTGGGCCAGGATTGGTTATTCAGAAAAAAAAAAAAAAAAAAAAAAGTCCACAGATTCAGACCCAGGATGTTCAGGATGGAGGGAAAGCAGAGGTGCGAGCCAAAGGTGCGGGTGTAAGCCAGCCTGGGGAGGGGACAGCAGTCCCAGGAGACTGGAAAGAGGGGTTGGACTCCCTGTTGGGAAACCTGGGATTTGGCAAGGAGACATTTCATTCTTGTCGGAAGGAAGGACAAGGCAAGGGAAAAGCAGGCCCATCTCAACAATCAGAAGTCCGTGGCCCAATATCTGAGGTCGCCAAGTTTTCCAGGGGCTGAGGACATGATTAAAATCCAATACTGGGGGCGCCTGGGTGGCTCAGTGGGTTAAGCCGCTGCCTTCGGCTCGGGTCATGATCTCAGGGTCCTGGGATCGAGTCCCGCGTCGGGCTCTCTGCTCGGCAGGGAGCCTGCTTCCCTCTCTCTCTCTCTCTGCCTGCCTATCCGACTACTTGTGATTTCTCTCTGTCAAATAAATAAATAAATAAATCTTTAAAAAAAAAAATCCAATACTGGATTTTGAGTTCAATAAGAAAAAAAAAAAAAACCCTAGAAATTTAAACTAATAAGTGTTTAACTAAATGTCTATAAAACTTTGTTAATTGTTGACTTTGGTGTTCATAAAAATTTAATTACATTCAAAACACAATCCGAAGCTTAGCTTTTCTCACTTCAGGAGAATTCCTAAGTATGCATGATAATGGCCAAGAAACCACAGCCAATCATAAATTAAATAAGCTTAGAGCCAAATGATTTCAAAGGCAAAATTTTTAAAAAATCTTCCTGATCATTCTATGGGGGAAAGAACATACTGAATGTGGAATGTGGGAACATTTTAATAGGCTTCCTGCAATGTGGGGTGAGATCTCAAAATGCAGGAGTTCTTGGGGCGCCTGGGTGGCACAGTCGGTTAATCCCACAACTCTCGGTTTGGCTCAGGTTCTAATCTCGGAGTCATGAGATCGAGCCCCACCATCCTGGCTCTGCACTCAGCAGGGTATCTGCTTGAGATTCTCTCTCCCTCTGACCCGCCGGCTCGTGCTCTCTCCCTCTCCCCCTCACAAGGAATAAATCTAGGCAGGAGTTCTTTAGGGGCCTGCAAAGATCCCAAGAGGCCCCAGGGAACTGGGAAGGAGGCAGGATTGCAAGAAAGTTTATTCCTCTTTCCAAGTGGGAGCAGAGACAGAAGTCCTCTCATCAGCAGAAGTTCCTAGAGGGCTGATGGGAGGGCTGGATGAAGCTTTCCAGAGAGGACGGGGGTCTCCTGCTATCAAAGCCCCCAGGGAGGAGCACAAGCAAGCCAGGAGCCACAGAAGATGGGCCGGGGGCGGGGGGGAGGGAGCAAGCCTCACGTACAGAAGGGAAGAAGGTGGGGAGATGGTCCCTCACCATCCACAGCTGGGAGAGGACCAGACCCAGTCTCTCCAGGTCCCATCGGACTGGGCCGGGTGGGGACAAGGCCAGGACTGGAGATGTGTGAGTGCAGCGTGGGCTCATCCAAGAAGCCCCAGACAGTGCTCTGAATGGTCACCCCCAAAAAAGATATGCAGATCCTAACTCCAGTGCCCATGCATGGGATGTTACTTGGGAAAAACGTCTTTGCCAGTGTAAAGGTCTGGAGGGGTTGTTATCCTGGATTAAGCAGATGCTGCTAAATCCAGTGACACATGTATGTAAGACACATGTATGTAAGACACACGAGAAAGCCATGTGGAGAGGGAGGCAGAGACCGGAGTGACAGGGCCACAGCCACGGAGGCCCAGGAGCCACCACCAGCTGGACCGGGCAAGGAAGGATTCGCCAGAGCCTTCAGAAAGTGCACCCCTGCCTGCATCTCATTTTCCGATTTTTTGGCCTCCAGAACCGTGAGGGAATCCATGTGTACTGTTTCCGGCCCCCAGTCTCTGGTATCTTGCTATGGCCGCCAGGAGACGAAGGCACCCTGACTCCGACCATTTCTACCACAAGCAGGTGGGGAAGCCCGCAGGCACCAGGAATCGCCCTGGGCAAAATGCACAAGGACCTCACCCTCCCACCCCTCTGCCATCATCAGAGGGCTGAGTAGGCAGACCCGTGTCAGATGCCCAGACATCTGCCTGGGCTCTCCATTTTCCCAAATGATCCAGCCCGAAATGAACCCATGTCCTATTTTCCTGCCAGCCTTTCTGCCAGCTGGGCCAAGACTCCTGTCTCATCCATGCCCACACCTCCCCCGCCCAGCCCCCCACTACCTCCCACACACAGCAAATCACGGTAGGGAAACCGAATTCATCCTTTAACAGGCGCCTTCAAATGTTGCCCCCAAAATGCCTCTGGCAGGTGAATAAAAACAGTCCAATACCTCCTAGCCAAAAACTTTCCTCTGGCACCTGAGCTCTTGTTCAGAAAACCCTTCCTTTGGGTCTGTGGGCTTGTGAGTGACAGGGCCCAGGTGAGCACGAACAGAGGCATTTGTCACTTATGCCAGATGGGACTGTGGCCTCGAGGACCTGCTAGGGCGACAGCCATGACAGAAGCAATCAGGGAGGAGGGATGCAGGCTCCTTCCAAGGAACTGAGGCTCTGCTCTTTGCACTCTATACTTTTTTTTAACTTTCTTTTTTTTTTTTTTTTGCCAAAAATTCAGTGGGGAATCTTCAGCCTGTTTCTTTCCCTCTCCGTAACTGCTGGACCAGGCGACCTCTGAGGCCCCTCCTTCGCTGCGTGTGGATTCTCGGATCAAATCGCCAAAGCCAAACAGTGCCAGACCACAGACTGAGAGCAAGGCTTTACCCAAGGGTATCTGAGGAGGTCCTTTGTGTCCTAATTTAAGGGAAAACAAGAGAGGAAAGAGCAAAAGAGAGAGAGAAAGAAAAGAGAAAAAAAATAAAGAAGGGAAGGAGGGAGGGATGGAGAAAGGAAGAAAAGAAAGGGTGATGGGAAGGAAGGAAAGAAAAAAAGAAAAGAAAAGAAATGGAAAGAAAAGAAGGGAAGGAAAGGTGGAAGGAAGGAGGAGGGGGGAGGGGAAGAGAGGGAGGGGAGGGGGGAAGAGAGAGGGAAGGAGGAATGGAGGGGAGACAGGAGGGAGGGAAGAAACCATCTCTTTGTGCTACAAGGGACTTTCTCAACCCAACGGCAGGTGAGCAGGCTTCCCAGTCCAACTTCCACTCTTGGGCTTCCCATTGGCCGCACTGTGTCCCGTACCCCAAACCACCCCACCCCACTGAAATTCACGTGTTGGAACCCTAACCCCCAGTCCCTCCGAATAGGACCGTGTTTGGAGACGGGGTCTTTACAGAGGTGATCCAGTCAAAGTGAGATCCCAATGGGATGGATCCAAACCCATGGACTGGTGTATAAAGAGGGGACATTTGGACACAGGGACACACACAGAGGAAAGATGACGTGAAGAGCCACAGGGACAAGAGACCATCTGCAACCGAGGAGCAAGAGGCTGGTTGGATCCTTCCCCTGGGGCTTCAGAAGGAAATACCCCTGCCCACACCTTGATTTCGGACTACCAGCCTCCAGACCGAGATGACAAATTTCTGTTGTTGAGGCCACTCAGTCTGCAGTGCTTTGTAAGGACACTTCCAGCAAACTAACACAGGGCAGAAGGTCACCATGGCTTATACCATGAGACATCACGCTGAGAAGCACCTCCAAGCCTCTTCCTTCCCTAATGGTGGCGCAAACCCTGGGCTGGCAGGTGGTTTGTGCCAGAGCCGGGGGAGGACCCCGGGTCTCCCCTTGGCCCCACCTACCCCTCCTGTCACACATTTGTGAGTTCTTCATCGTCCTAGGCTGTCGGATCGGAGTCATAGCCTCGCAGCTCAACCGTGAAAACGATTATTGTAAGCAAAACTATAGGGACACGGGTCAGGATACCAAAGCTAATAAAAATATTTCAGGTCCTGCCCAGCCATACGGCAAACATTGACATTCCCATTCTGTGTCTTAACACGTCCCCAAAGCAAGAGGTGAGAATACTGTAGTTATTTTCATAGTAAGAGCTCTAAAATTGTTTAAAAATAGCATATAATACTGTCAGTGGCTCAGTCGGTTAAGCCTCCAGCTCTTGGTTTCGGCTCAGCACATGATCTCAGGGTCCTGGAATCCAGTCCTGCCCCGGCTCCGTGCTCACTGGGGAGTCTGCTTCAGAATTCCTCTGCCTCCCTCTCCCTTTGACCCTCATCCTGCTCTCTCTCTCTCTCTCTCTCTCTCTCTCTCATTCTCTCTGTCAAATAAATAAATTTTTAAAAAAACAGTCAATTTTTTTTTAAATAGGATATAATTGAAACTTCACGTGGATTCACAGTGGCCTCTTACACAGTCGTCATAATTGGCAAAGCTTTATAATCTTGCCGCACATCCAGGAACCTCAACGGGATTCCGCAAGAACAAGACCGACAGAAAGCCCTTCCACATAAAAGGCACTCGAATAGATCATTTGCCTAATTAAACGGAATGATGGAGCCTCACAAATTGCCCTGTGCCCTCTAACTCCTGCTAATGGGGTTGGTTGGGCTCATCGGTGTGATTTCTCAAGAACTTCCTTAATAAAACTACTTAAATTATAGGGAGAAAAAGAGATTGGTCATCCTAATGCTCAACAAAAAGATAGTTAAGTCAAATCACAGAACATAAATGCAGTGGGCTTTTATGCAGTTAGTAAAAATGGTAAATATCATAGCAACAGAGACAATGTTTATATCCTGGTTTGCCAAAGAAAGCAATGGACACAAATACGCCACTTTGTTACTGCACTAGAGAAAGAAAATACAGGAGTAACAGAAGACGAGGAGGGAATTCATACAAATTAGCTGGGGCATTGGGTGGTAAGAATGTAGAGCTTTTCCCGCTTTCTGTAATGCTATGTTCCTTTTACGATTTAAGAATATTTTAATAAGGTATAAAAGAAGGCAAATACGGGAAACAAGACTCCCTGAGCTTAAATCATGACGCCGAAAGCCAGGAGAGAAACCCAGGCCAGGTACTACGATTTCCCGGCAGAAGATAATCAGCCCATAAAACAGACTCTTTGCTTGCATCCCAAACCACCTGGATGTCTAAAACACCCAGCGCTTTGAAAAGCCAGGTCCCTTGGAACTTTTCCATCATTTATTTTAATCAATCATTTCCAGGCATTGTCTTCACCTCATTAGCTCTTCGCCAGGCCAGCTGCAGAACGAGGTAGTCTCTGAGCGATGACACCCGAAGGCCCAAGGAAGGTCCCTCCCTCCCGCCCACATGCACACGCGCCTCCCGGAGCCCCCAGGGACCGCCTGTCACCACCAGGCGGGCCTGTCACACTCTTGCCTTCCAGCTTCACAGACAGATGGCTGGCAGGGCCGTGACTCAGAACAGCTGAGCCCTGAGGCGCCCACAGAGGGGTGAGCTCCCACCGCCCACGGGAGACCCCTTTCTTCTGGCCAAGTGCTCCCTCGATGTTCCCAGGAAAGTTCCCACAAGTCTGGGGTGACTGTTTTCCTCCCTCCAGCTCCACGGAAGCACAGGGACGGGTGCTTCCTGCAGGACCCCTGTCACATACCCAGTGGTTGTGGCCGCGCGGCAGTAGGACTTCAGAATGTTGTCTCTTGAGGTGCCTCCACCTGGGGTGGACAGGGTTGTGCTGAGTTCTTCCAAGAACCTTCTACAGCCATAGTGGGGCAAGTACAGTCTGGTCCATGTCCCTACCATAATCTGCTTTGTGTTCATTTTAACAAGCACTGATTATCCAGTGTGTAACCATCTCTGTGTTGACGATAAGCCACGCGTTCATAATTGTCATTTCTCTGGTCCTATCCCCTCCCCCCCCCAAAAAAAATCATTTAGAAGCATCTAGTCAACCAAATGATGTTAAGCGAGAGTTACTTTCCCCACTTTTAAATTCATTAAAGACACACTGATGTAACTACTGATCAGAGCTTCAGATCGACAGGAGATACCAGAACAGCAGAGCTGAGAGGCTGTCGTTCCGGCCCAAAGCAAAGAAATTAGATTTTAATTTCCCTTGGCCTCGTTCGGCTTTTGGAAATATTAATAATTGATAACCATGAGACTAGGCAGCTCCCTCCACCTCAGGAACCCCAAGCGGCGAGTCGCGGCACCAGGGGGTAAAGATAGATGAAACACGCAGCTCCCGGCTTCCAGAAACCAGGAGGACAATGTAAACACTCGGATGAAAACAGGTAACTATGCAAGCAGCTCCCAGCCCGTGTCCGCTGCTGCTCTAACACACAGACCAATTAGGCTTTTCAACTCTCAAGGGAATTATAATGCCCATGTGCTACCCCTCTGGTGAACAGAGAAGATACTTAATAAATATTTGTCAAATAAATGAGGGGTGACCTACTATTTTTTAAGACTCTTCATTTTCATAATGCTTAGTCCCAGGCAAGACTTCCAGAACACGACCTCAGGAAAACCACTGAATGCAAGATTAATCAAAGAAGCAAACCCAGCGGCTACTCCAGGGGGCCAGTGAGGCTTGGGGTGACGAGCCTGGCAGGGGGTTGGGGGAGGCGTTCACCCTCAGATGATCTCCTCCCCTTAAGTGCTAATTCAGCCTCTTTTCTTGGAGGCTTTCTCATCTCCAAACCTTTATTAGTCCGGCTCGTGGTTACCATTGGCTGGAAACCGGTGCCATGCGGATGATGCTGAAAGTTCTAGAGTGGAAGTCTTTTTTTTTTTTTTAAGATTTCTTTATTTATTTTGACAGAGAGATCACAAGTAGGCAGAGAGGCAGGCAGAGAGAAAAGGGGAAGCAGGCTGAGCAGAGAGCCCGATGTTGAGCTCGATCCCAGGACCCTGAGATCATGACCTGAGCTGAAGGCAGAGGCTTTAACCCACTGAGCCACCCAGACACCCCTAGAGTGGAGGTCTTTAAGGGTTGGGCGAGTGGAGCGGATGGTGAGGGCCAGATTCTTATGGGACAGAGATCCACGTGGGTAGACAGGAAGGAGAGGAAAACACAGTCATGATGGAGAGACCAGTTTAAGCAAAGGCCCAGAGGCAGAAATTCACCAGAGTGTTTGGCCAACTCCCCGGAAATTGGACAAACCAAGGATGGAGGGTCTGGATGGCATGCTTCCTGTGTCTACCCTAATTCACCTGCAAATCTACATCGACACAGACCCTATGCTCCATGCAACATGGGAGCTCTTTGTTATACAAAATCTTGGACCTTTTTATAAAATAAGTCATGTGTATTTGTCACGCATTGAGAACACGAGCTACTTAAGAGTTTGGAAACATCTCACACTTTCTGCCCACCACAAAACTTACTTCCTTGTGGGCAAAACCCTCAAGAACTATATCAGCCGGAAAATGCTGGACGTTTGGCACGGGGGAGTGGCCTGTTCCAAGGAGGAGGTGGGAAAGAATCCAGAAGCAGGGCTACAGGGACGGGAAGAGTAAAAGACTGGAGGCTGAAGGGAAGAGCATGTTGCACAGGGAGAGGATGAGAAACAGGGTCCTGGTGACACCAAAAAGGTGTCCCAATGTCAAGCAACTGGGTTTCCTGACTCATACCCGCTTCTTTCCCCAGAACGGGAGAGAAACTAAAATACCTTAAAAATTTTTCCTTGAGTCCCCACTGCATGGGACTCAGACCCTCCTCACTGAAGGAAATCTGACCGGTCCCACCTGGTCCTTCCCCTGGGGAGATGGTGGGACTCATCCAGTGACCAAACACCCTGGTGTCAAAGGACTGGGGGGTTTCTCGGGGGCAAGACTTTCAGGGCTCTTCGGAACAGTTCCGGGTCCCTGCACATCACACATCACATCACACACATGAAGGGCAGCTGAAGGCCGTCAGCCCCCGGCTCCTCCAGGTGGGAGCCACGCACCTGCAGCACAGGCCCATCCGGCAGCTCCTGGGGAGATGGGGGGGGGGGGAACCGGGGAGGGGTGCAGAATCTCAGCCCCCATCTGATGAACCAGAACAAATAGTTTAAGCAGAACCCCTCCCCCACCCCTGCCACCACCCCAGGATGTTCCTATATACACTCAAGTGTCAGGAACATGAGCTTTTTTTTACATAAAAATTATCCCTTAAACAGTCTGTGAGTCTGCGCATGCTCCATTTCCTTCATTGTTTAAATATCAGGGGAAACCATCCAAAAGTGGTGCCAAGTGAATTACAGCTTTTTATTAGCGATTACAGCAGCACACAGCAGGAAAGCTGCAGAGGAATTCTGCCTAAGGAAACATCTTTATTTCCTCTCTTCGTTCTCCTTCAGACTTCATGAAGGATAACCCAACAGTCCGCCACAGCCTCTTGGATTCTGTGGTTGTTTTATTAGGCAGGCACGTTTCCACCACGGCCCTGGTGACATTTTGCGCCGCGTCATTCTTTGTGTTGGGGGTGGGGGGGCTGTCCTGTGCGTGGCCAGAGGCTTAGCAGCATCCCTGGCCTTGCCCCACTAGACGCCGCGAGCGCCCCCTCCCAGTGTGCCACACACTGATGTCCCCAGTCACTGCCCAGGGTCTCCGTGAGGGGCTGAATGGCTCCCGGCTGAGAACCACCACTTTAGACAAAGAAAAAAAAACCTCAAAACCCAGGCCAAGCCGACCCCTGCAGGCTCCTGGGGAGAACCAGCTGGGTGGCCCGAGGGCCCACCCGCGTCTAAGGCGAAGCTTTCTGTAGATGACAGTAATGGAGACAAGCAGCCCCACTGCCGTCAGCTCAGGCCGCTGGCCCTTCTGCTTACAGAGGCTCTTTATTATTTAACCGGCAAAGTGCAAGGAAAGCCTTTTCGCCTTGTTATTGGAATGCCATGCTGAATGATATTAGAGGGTTTCTAACAGCACTGTTAGTGGGGGGGGAAAAAAAAGGCTGGCTAGTGTATCACCAGTGCAAACCATCTGGCCCAATCCTCAGCCCTGGTAACATAAGGGGGACCCTACTGCTGGCAATGCTGTTTTCTGTCTGAGTAGCCCCAGGGGGATTGGGCGGGGGGGGGGGCTGGGGGGGAGCTCCCACCTCCCCCTTCAAGCTGGCCTGGGCCTCACCCTCACTCAAGGCCTGCACACAAAGCTAGCTACTGTATTTTGCTGCTTCTAAGATGCACGCCCCACCGCCCCACCCCCACTTTGGCATCTTGGAAATCTGATTCATTTAGCCATCAGCCCGGTGGCAGGTGGGAAGCAGCCATCAAAGCCTGGTCAGGCGCCTACTGAGGCCTGACGCGCTCAGTAGGACCTTGGAGGTAGGGAAGAAGAAGCCGAGGGGAACTCTTCTGGCTCCTAGGAGACAGACGGTCAGGGAGCACAGAGGTGGGCAATCGGATGTCCTCAGGCACTTTCCTGCGGGGAGCAGAATGGGCCCATCTTACACCAGTCCCTGGACCAGCATATGAGCATCACTTGGGATCTTGCAAGAAATGCGAATTCGCAGACCACACGCCAGACTGACCGAGCCAGAATTTGCAAGTGGGGTCCAACAGCGCGTCTCCACCAGCCCTTCCAGCCATTCTGACGCTGTCCAAGCTGGGAAGCTCTCCTTCATGCCTCTGGCTTAAGTCCACAACGTTGGCTTATAGGAAGATATTAGTCCCCGTGACTTTTATTTCTTTATGGATTTTTATTTTATTTTATTTACTTGAAAGAGAGAGCACAAGCAAGGGTGAGGGACAGAGGGAGAAGGAGAAGCAGACTCCTGGCAGAGCAGGGAGCCCAACTCGGGATTCGATCCCAGGACCCTGAGATCATGACCTGAGCTGAAGGCAGACGCTTCACAGACAGAGCCACCAGGAGCCCCTTCTTTATGGATTCTTCTAAGAAATGCTACATCAGCAACACTCTAGGTGGGGACGACACTGTATAGGAGGGGAAAGAGTACAGAACTTGAAAAGGGCTGAGAAGCATGAGGCTCAAATCTGAAGAAGTTTCAAGAAGTGATTCCTCCTGGGGCACCTGAGTGGCTCAGCAGGTTAAGCCTCTGCCTTCGGCTCAGGTCATGATCTCAGGGTCCTAGGATCGAGCCCTGCATTGGGCTCTCTGCTCAGCAGGGAGCCTGCTTCCTCCCTCTCTCTCTGCCTGCCTCTCTGCCTACTTGTGATCTCTGTCTGTCAAATAAATAAATAAAATCGTAAATAAATAAGTTAAATCTATTTTAAAAAAGAAGTGATTCCTCCTGCAATTAATTTTAATTCTATTCCTTTACAGGTATCTATATCATACACATAATGTGCATGTATACATTTAGTTATTTTTCCCTTTACGTGTATTTGTAATATAAAACTAAGCATAAAAGAGTTCTTTGAACAAGTAGAACTGAAAATTTCTCAGTATGAGCAAGTCATATTGGCTTTGGGAGTAGGCTTTCCTTTTTCCTCCCCTGAGCGTTCACAGAACAATAGTGCGTCCTTGGGTGAACGGAGTCTGGGGTTCAGTAAAATGCAGTGTTGTGCGACCTAACTTGGCTTGATCCACCCCAAATCTCTCATGATGCAGTTTAATCCTTCCCTTCAGCCTGGTTAGACTGGTTAGTCGCTACCTTCTGTGCAATGACGTGTTCCACGCTCCAGGATGGTTAGTGGACCTTCTCTCGCCTGTCCTCTCCTTCACTGAACTCACCTACATCAGTCCCACGTCCCCATCCTCACAGCTCTCCTGTGATGTCCTCTGCATTTCCTCCCACCAACTGCGGCCCCTTTCAATGACAGAGTGTGCAGTGAGCTGCTGGGCTCAGCGAGTGGGATGTCTGGATCAGAGCTGGGAGCTGCTGGCAGAGGCTGGCTTCCATCCCTGAAGATGAGTGCAGTTGGGGCATCTGTGCGAGCCTGAGCACCATGCATGAACCCCTCTTTAAAATCCAGGACCCCAGAGTTCTCAAGCAAGTCATGAAACCAGAGAGGGTCCTTAGCACCCCAGCATGGGAAGCATGAGAAGATGACACTTAGGGACCCAGCTATCTGCCACCCAAACTTTCAACCAGATTGCTCTCTTAGGGCCTGTGGGAGCCATAAGATCCCTTAGCAACCCAACAAGAATGGACTAGAGGCCAAAAATAATTGCTTTACGGCCAGATCAGGACAACCTAGAGGGACCTGGGGCCTGAGCCCAGTGGCTGACGTGTCACGGGGAGCTGCAGAAGGCTGAGCCTGTTGGCCTAGCCCAGAGAGAGAGAGAGAGAGAGGCGGCCCCTCCTTTCTTGCTGGGCATCAGGGAATTCGGATGCTCAGCAGCAAGGCAGATTTCAAGAACCGGAAGCATCCGTAATGGCTGGGGGCTCAGCAGATGGCACCGCAAATCTTGGTGGATTGTAAATTCTTAGAGGCGATCGTGATCTAGCCATTGAACAAGGGTGGGGAATCCTCAGATTGGCATACGAAAACTTAAATCACTTGCAACATGTTAACTGATGTGTTTTCAGCTGTGGGGAGCTGGGGAAGGGTTGTTGTCCTGTTGGGTCTTGACTGGTGTGTGTCTTTCCTACGAGAACCAAAGCTCCAAGCACACAGCCTTGTATCACCAGCACCTACAGAAATGAATCTGCCCTGTCGGTGCTCAGTAAATAAATTGGCTTAGTTTGCCAACAAATCCATTGTTTCAAGAACCTCCTTCAAGCTCAGACTGGAGATTTTCAACTGGTCAGGTGGGGGATGGGGTGGAGAGGGCAGGTTGGTGTAGCGGGACCTCTTGGGAATTTTTTCTTAAAATTACATAAAGGTGCTACCACTTGACCTTGCGCAATGAGCCCTCCCAAGTACTCTACCTTGTGCCTGTACATGATCTACAGAACTGCCTTATGCAGCCGCTCTCTGGTTCTACGCTCACTTTACAGAGAAAGAGACTGAGGCATGACCCCACACTAACGACCAGAGTATCTGAAATACACTTTGATTGGCAAGATGCTGTCATTAAGAATGACTGCCCCGGGGCAAGGGAGTATGTCGGGGCAGAGACAAGAGTAAGAACCACTACTAAGTCCGTGGCTGAACCAAATCAGTGGCCATCTCTTGAGTTGCATGGCCCATCAAAATGCACAAGCATCCTCTACTTCATCCCCCAAAGTTCACACAGGTGTACCTGTGTGTGTATGTGTGTGTGTGTGTGTATCTGTGTCTGTGTGTGTGTGTACAAGTACAGAGAGAAAGTAAAGTATTTATATATGCATCTATAGACCCACACCTGTATTTTCATATATCTCCATACTGACACAGATACACACACACAAACATATATATACATATAATTTCAAATTATATAATGTTCTGTATAACTATGTATATCTTCGTATATAACAAATGTATAAACGGGGGCATCTGGATGGCTCAGTCAGTTAAGCGTCTGCCTTCAGCTAAGGTCATGATCCAGGGTCCTGGGATCTAACCCTGCATCGGGCTCCTTGCTAGGCAGGGAGTCTGCTTCTCCCTCTGCCTGCCACTCCCCCTACTTGTGCCCTCTCTGATAGATAGATAGATAGATAGATAGAGATAGATAGATAGATAAATAATTTTTTTAAATGTATACATAAAAGTACATTTGTATAATATGTAAATATAATAATTACATAATGATTGAATCGCATTATTGTACGACATCACACACGGTTTATCCTACAGTGTGTTTTTCTCACCACAGACCATCATCCCATAGGATGCTACCTCTTCCTTCTTTTTCCTGCAGCGAGTCTATGGAGATGAACTGTATCTGAGTTGCCCTCCTGAAGGACTCCTAGGATGTTTCCGATCTTTTGCTTGTCTACACGATGCTCTAGCAATTCCTCTTCTTTTTTTTTTTTTTTTTTTTTTTTTTTTTTAAAGATTTTATTTATTTATTTGACAAAGAGAAATCACAAGTAGATGGAGAGGCAGGCAGAGAGAGAGAGAGAGGGAAGCAGGCTCCCTGCTGAGCAGAGAGCCCGATGCGGGACTCGATCCCAGGACCCTGAGATCATGACCTGAGCCGAAGGCAGCGGCTTAACCCACTGAGCCACCCAGGCGCCCTAGCAATTCCTCTTCTGTGTTTAAGCGCCGCTGAAGCCATTTCCGCAGGAGCCAATCCCGGACGATGAAGCCGGGTCATAGCGTATGTGCGTGTTTTGTCGGATACTTCAGATACTTCGGAACAGGGTCTCCAAATTCCACTTCCATTATCTGCCAGTGAGAATTCTTTGGTGTTGTGGTTGCCAAATATGAGACACAACGATGGCCCGTCGCGGCGGCACCCACCGCGTGAGCCCCTCCTCCAGGCTCAGGTGCCAGCTGTGTCCTCAGACAAGCACGTGGTGTGGTGCTAGAGGGTTTGAGCCCCAGTGTCCTGGGACCGGGACTTTCGGCCGCCTCTCCCTCTAAATTGACAGATGTCGCTAGTTCATCATCTATAAAATGGGAGCGCTCAGAAATAAAATTTCCTGCAGAAATGGCCTCAGTTACTGAGACGAGGAACTGGCGCAGAGCCTTGGCCCACTCTTGTCATTGAAGCTAGCCTGTGTAGCTAGCTTCACCCCACAAAAAGCCAGTCTCCATCTCTCTCTCACCTCTCCCAGACACTTAGTTCACTTCTGGTTCTCCCAGTGTCCTTGGCCTTTCTACCTTCCTCCTTCGTCCTCTTGATCTTCCTGACCACAAATCCTTTTCCTTACACTGGCAACCCATCTTTACATCCTGATGCCCTTCCCTTTGTTTTCACCCACACCTGCCTGGGACTTGGCCCCTGTGGGCAGCTCTCAAGTCTCCCCAGCTTGCCCAAGCTTCAGGCCCACATAGTTGAATGCCTGTTAAAATCCCACAGGTCTGCGTGCCTGGGTGGCTCAGTAGATTAAAGCCTCTGCCTTCAACTCTGGTCATGATCCCAGGGTTCTGGGATCGAGCCCCGCATCGGGCTCTCTGCTCAGCAGGGAGCCTGCCTCCCCCTCTCTCTCTGCCTACCTATTTGCCTACTTGTGATCTCTGTCTGTCAAATAAATAAATAAAATCTTAAAACAAAAAATCTCACAGGTCCCAGGTCCACAGCATATCTAGCAACTAAGCCAACAGAGAATATAAATGGATAACATCAATGCAGCTTCCTCTTTGTAGCGCAAGTCTTTCCTCTCTGTGCACATAAACCATCAGCAGTAATCTGTTCTAAGAACACAACCCGGGACTGGCAGTAAACCAGCGAGCCTTGGTTTGCAAGTCTTTTCCTTCTTTACCGTTTGGAAAACACAGACAAAGGTGAACGTCCCTGGTCTTTGGCCATAATCTCTCTTCTTTGTGTTCTTTTTTTTTTAAGGTTTTTTTTTTTTTTAAGATTTTATTTATTCTTCAGAGAGAGAGGGAGAGAGAGCGAGCACAGGCAGACAGAATGGCAGGCAGAGGCTGAGGGAGAAGCAGGCTCCCTGCTGAGCAAGGAGCCCGATGTGGGACTCGATCCCAGGACGCTGGGATCATGACCTGAGCCGAAGGCAGCTGCTTAAACAACTGAGCCACCCAGGCGTCCCTCTTCTTTGTGTTCTTGCAAAGTCCTGCTCAGCAAACCCACACTTTCAGCTACAAGTCTGGAGGTATCCCATTCATCTGGGCCAGGAGCACAGTTGTTCAGTAATGCCAGCCAGAACTTGTATTACTCCCTAGTGGTTTCTGGAAATGATTTAATTCCCATTTCCTGCCCCCACACCTTCACCCACACTTCTATAAATAAAGATTCGCAGGGAGATTTGCACCTGTTGCCATCCAACTGCTAACCCCCATCCCCAAATCCAGAGCTGAGAAGCAAGGGCAAACACAGTTAGCTGCACACACCCAAAACAACAGGCTCTGCCAGTGAGGAGGCTAGCATTAGCATTGGAAAGGACCAAAGCCGATTTTTCCATGGGGTGCGGTGACCTTTCCTTTCGTGTTTATTTGGAAATGACCTTTAAGCTGCAATCAACAAGAATGAAATGCTTCAGAGGAATAAATTAGATAATGCAGATGTTCCCCAGTGGTAAGTTATGCCCAAGGAAAACAGGGAAACATAAAAGCAGCTCTGCCCCGGGAGGCCACCTTCCAGTCCGTCTATTAGACTAATAAGGGAATACAGAGTTCTCCCAACTCTTGTCAGTCAGACCACTGAGGACCTAAAGGCAGGCCGACCTAAGCAGGAAACATGATTGTTTCCAGAACTGAACCCAAACTACTGACATTTCATTCTGATTCTGTTTGGAGGAGAGCTAACTGTGTCACTTGCTTGGCCAACAAGTGAGTTACCATCTTGGGGTGGGGATATCCCAGTGGTCTGGGCCAAGGTCAACTTAGCAACTCGTGCCCCATCCTAGCCTCATCCCAATGCAAGACATCATTCATTTACAGTAATTGACTCATTACTGAGCATTTACCACACAAGCTGGGCTTTTTGCTGAGTGCTGGAGAGGCTGAAACAAGGGAGAAAAGTCAGCCCCCTCAAGGTCAAAGGCAGACAGCTGGAGGCACGACCCCCTCCGCCATCATGTTTCTCTTGGGTGTGTGTCTTCTCCTACTGTGTATGCTCGGCTCTACTCTCTCTCCTACTCTCCATGTTCCTCCTTCTGGCTCATATGCAACCCTGCCAGTGATGGCACTCCCAGGTATGACCAAATGATCCTTGAAATTCAACAAATCATTCAACCTTGAAACAGAAGCATTTAAAAAGAGACACTCAGAACCAAGGACTTGAGCCTCCTCTGCCACCTGATTAGAGAATCCTAGAATCTTCTTGAACCACAGTCTCAAGACAATCTTTTCCCTGTCCTAGGAATACATTGGTGGGGTGGGGGGTGGGAGGATCCTGCAGAGGGAGGAGATCCACCTTGGGAAAGGGAGTGCTTTCCTCTGGGGGAAGGGGCTTCCACAACAATCCTTGATCCCCTCCTGTGGGCCATAACATCTATCACTGCCCCCAAGGAAAGGATGCCTCACAGAAGGACTTATGTGGGGGCAGATGTGAAGTCAGAGCCCACTCCCACCCCGGAGGACAGCTCAGTCCTACCTCCAGTTCCCTTGGGAACTGCAGAGGGAATCAGAGCGTCAGGAGACATCCACCCACCAGAAGCCCCTGCAGAGCCACACATGGGAGCCAGGCGGACGGAGAGGGGAGGGCCTTCTGGGGCCCCAGAACGGCTGGATTGTTCTTCTCTTTGAGTGAAGGTGGCTTCTGGGAGCTGGGGACTGTGTGAGGAGGGCACAGACTTTTCAAGATTCAGAAGAGGAGGGAGAGAGTGAACACTGGCCCAGCCAGGAGGGAAAGGAGAGGAAGTAACAGCACATTACTTTCTGGTTTCCTGCCATTTCCTGGTTTCCCACCGCTCACTGGGGTGGCTCACGCCATCGCTCTGCTTCCTGTCCTGGGATGGAACCTGAGTGATGACGAAGCCTTAAGCACCTGTGAGTCCCTCCCTCCCCCAAAAGGAAAACAGGCACTAAGACAAATCCTTGTACATAAAGGTTCATAGCAGCACTATCCACAGCAGCCAAAAGGTGGAAACAGCCTAAGTGCCCACCAACGGAGGGATGCATAAACAATATGGATCTATCCATACAATGGAACATTACTTGCCCGTTAAAAGGAATGAAGTACTAATTAAACCTCTGCCTTTGTCTCAGGTCATGATCTCAGGGTCCTGGGATCGAGCCCCGCAATAGGCTCTGTCCTCGGCAGGGAGCCTGCTTCCTCCTCTCTCTCTGCCTGCCTCTCTGCCTATTCTAAATAAATATTTATGTAAATAAATAAATGAAATATTTAAAGAAAAAAACTCAAAATGCAATGACAATGACAGAAGCCGACAGAAAGAACCACATGAAGTACGAGTCCCTTTATTATTTTTTAAGATCTATGTATTTATTTTAGAGACAGAAAGCACAAGCAGGAGAGGCAGAGGGAGAGAGAGAGAGAGAATCCGAAGCAGACTTCCCACTCAGCACGGAGCAGATGGGGGCAGGGGGCTAGATCCCAGGACCATAAGATCACAACCTGAGCCAAAAGTGAGAGTCAGTTGCTTAACCAACTGAGCCACCCAGGCACCCCAGTAGGAGTCCGTTTATATGAAAGAGGCAGAACAAGTAAATCTGTTGACACAGAAAGCAGATTGGTGGTTATCAGGGTCTGGAAGGAAGGGGAGCGGAGAGTAACTACTTAACGGGTAGAAGGTCTTGTTTTGAAATGATGAAAATAATTTGGAACCACAAAGAGCTGGCAGTGCACGACACTGTGAAAGTACCAAATGCCACTGAATTGTTTGCTTAAAATGGTCAATTTTGTGTTACATGAATTTCAACCCAATTTTTTTTTTTACAAGTCCATAAGTAGGTTTCCCATAGTTAAGCTCCGACTGTAGGCCTCTGGAGAAGCATTTATTTGACTAAGGAAGGGTGATGAGAGAGTCCGCGGCCTACATTTCTGTTCTGGAAGCCCCAGTGCTACTCTCTACCAAACGTGGTGAAATTAAACTCTTCTTTTATTTCACTAGGGGCAGCATACGTCTGTTGGTTATTGACTGTCTCTACAACCAGACTGTAATACCAAGAAGTCAAGGATTTACCTGGTCTAATACAGTATCCCAGTGTCTAGCTATAGGCAGGCTCAGTAAATACCTTTAAATAAATATATAGACAATCCCACTTCCATTTTTCCCCTAAAAAAAAAAAAAAAAAAAAAAAACTAGGGGCACCTGGGTGGCTCAGTTGGGTAAGTGTCTGCCTCAGCTCAGGTTGGGATCCAGGGTCCTGGGATCCAGCCCCACACCCAGCTCTCCGCTCAGCAGGAAGCCTGCTTCTCCTTCCCCCTCTGCCTGCCATTCCCCCTGTTTGTTCTCCCCACCGCCCCCTCCCCCCATCAAATAAATAAAATCTTAAAAAAAAAAAAAATGAATGCTGGAACACTGAAAAGAAATAAAATAAAATAAAATAAAATAAAATGGGAAAAAAAGGAAACAAGAAATATTTTTTTAAAAAGCTATAAATATGTTGCTGGGAATGTAAACCGGTATAGCTGCAGAATGGAAGTTCCTCAAAAACATAAAAATAGAATCACCACTGGCTCCAGGAAATCCTTTTATCCACTTCCGGTATACGTCCCAAAGGACTGCAAACAGGGTCTCGAAAAGATATTTGCACACCCATGTCCATTGCAGCATTATTCACAATAGCCAAGAGGTAGAAGCAACCTAAATGTCCATCAAGAGGTGAATGAGTTGAAATGCAGAACATGCATGCAATGGGCTAGTATTCATCCTTCACACAAAGGAAATTCTCCGGGTTCCCCACAACTTCCATCTGACTTGGTTACAGACTGGAGCTACCCATGACCTCCCCCTGCTTTGGGTTCCCGTAATGTGCTAGAGGGCCTCCCAGACTTAGGGAAATACTCACCATCTACCAGTTCCCTAAAGGATATAAGAAAGGATGCAGATGGACAGCCAGGTGAGGAGACAAAAAGGGTAAGACCCAGGAGGGTCCCCAAAGCAGGAGCGTCTGCTCCCATGGAGTTGGATGTGTGACCCAGTAAGAGGATGCTTTCCCCCCACTGGAAGCTCTCCAAACCCAGTGCCATCAGGGTTTTGAGGGGTTTTGAGGTTTTCCTCACATTGACATGACTAATCATGAATTCCATGACCAGCCCCTCTCCCCGGTCTAGGGAAGTGAGAGACTGCACTGGAAATAACAAGGTTTTAGGGTTTTGTTTTGTTTTGTTTTGTTTTTTGAAGTATCAGGCTTTTAATCATGGCTTGGTCTTTCTAGCCATGATCCTCCATCCAGGAGCCAAGAAGAGCCCATCTGGAATCACCGCATTAGAAGGAAAGAGGCTCCTAGGGCTTAGCACTTAGGAATTCACAAGAGATTCAGGAGCCTGTGTCGGGGACAGGGCCAATGCCAAACGTCAGAATAAGAGGTGCCCCTAGTGTTCTTACCCCTTGGGAGACTACAAGGGTTTTGGAGCTCTATGCCAAGACCTGGGGACGCATACCAATATATATATTTTCTTTTATCTTAGAGATGGTTAATTGGATGTTATATAGTTTTTACAATTTTTTTAAAGATTTTATTCACATATTTGACAGAGAGAGAGCAGGAGCATGCAGGGGAACGGCAAAGGGAGAGGGAGAAGCAGACTCCCTGCTGAGCGGGGAGCCCAACTCAAGGCTCAATCCCAGGACCTGAGATCATGACCTGAGCAGAAGGCAAGACGCTTGACCGACTGAGCCACCCAGGTGCCCCGGTTCTTACCACAATTTTAGAAAGCGACAGACACATGTATCGAAGAACATATATTGCATATCTTTAACTTTTTTACCTAAGTGGGCCTTGGAGGGAGCAGCCGCACCTACAGGAGCCTTGCTGCCTCACTCTGAGTGTGGACCACCTTGACTGGTGAGGCTTTGGGCTGCCAGGCCCTGGAGGAGGCCCGAGCTCCGTCTCCTGCCTCCAGGAGCCCATCAGCACAGATTGGAAAAATGTTACATCGCTGGATAGAATTGCAGGGGGACCATCCAGACAGGCTCATGAAACAAGAGTTGTTAACAAGAAGAGTCTGCTCTTTGCCAAGAACTCGGCTGCAAAAAACGCCACCCAGAAAGTGTCAGGATCAATGTATATTCTAAGGGGGTCTCTCCTAGAGGGCAAGGAGACCCAGGAGGGACAGAGTGGGGGCCACCGTGGCCTGCTGACCCGCACCATTTGGAACTTCCAAAGGAAGGGAGCAAGGAAGGGTGAACCAGGCCCTCCCACGCTTTGGTGCATGGGTGGCCACACCATAGGTCATGGCCATATCTGGCCACCACCTGTTTTTGTAAATAAAGTTTTACTGGAACACCGCCATGGAAACTCACTTACATGCTCTCTGTGGCTGCTTCTCCGACGGTGTGAGAATGGGGTAGTGGGAACTACATGGCTCCAAAGTTGAACAAATTTACTCTTTGACCAAGGTCCCTCTGCTTGAGGGAAAGAAATCAGTGTGCTACAGGAGGGGAGGATATATGCGCCACTCCTTATTCCAAGACCAACAACATTCCCTGCTCCCTTTTGTTTTCTCTGCTGTTCCACATCCTAGTGCAGCCAACTCCCAACTGTGCACGCAATGGCCCAGGAAATCCCAAAGCTGCAGATAACGCAAAACATTTATAATTGGTTTCAGATGCCAATAGGAGTCGCCCATCTCCTTCCTTTCCCCAGACGGATTTCTCTTGCTGATCATGCATGACTTAGGCTGATGTTAAGATGCAGCCTCGCTCCCACAGCACCCTCCACCACCCCATGGACCGCAAAGTGGGGAGGCAGAGGCGAACTCAGAAGGGAGCTGAACCCCAAAGGAATGGGCCGCACCACGCAGGACCCGGCAGAAGCTGAAATGCAAATAAGAAACAGGAGTTGTCCCTAAAAATAATCACTTAAACTTTAGGTAGAGCCTGCTTTGAAAAGCTGACAGAAATTACGGATGCATTCCCCAGAACAGTGCAAACATATATACACATCCCAATTTTGCATATGAATTCAGGAGATACACGGTGCCTTGAAATGTATCCATAGACACCAGCCAGATGGTTAACGCTTCATCTAGAACAGAGGCTTTATTTTTCCCTTTCATTCAGTCAAGGAACCCTTTCTTCGATTAAGATGTCACGAAGACGCTCAATATTCAAAGTATTTTAAAGCTCAGCTTCTCTTCCTCCTTCTCCTCCCCCCGCCCACCATGGAACTTTCTGAGGCCATTTCTGGAAGCATTATGCAGTGGGCTGACAGCTTTGTGGTCAGACCAGGGGAAACTCCACAGCTCCCCACCCTCCAGTGGATGCCCAGGGAGAGGAACATGGGGGCAGGGGAGTGGTTGAAACTTATTCTTCACCCAAAGACTGGAAAGATTGGTGGGTTCTACCTCTTAGGAAACACACTGGCACCTCCCAGCTACTGAACCTGAAAGGGCTGTTTCTTGTGGCTTCACGGCCTGGAATTCAGGATTGCAAACAAGGAGGAGAGACCACAGAACGTCAAATAATAATGCAGAGCCCCGAGAGAGAGAGAGAGCTGTGCCAATGAGTCCATGAGAAATGGCCAGCCAAGTCACTTCATATCTTTTATGGATGAAAGGCATAAGGACTTTTCTTCTTAATGGTGAAAAGAAAGGTAACAAAGATGTGTCATGAAACCAAAGCAGGAGGAGAGGGCTTTTGGCGAGAGTAGTCCCAGAAGGCTTTCCAGAGAAGCAAGAGCCTGGACTAGATCTCAGGGTGGGCAAGACATGTCCTGTGGCTACTCCAGACATCCATGTCCTTCTTACTCGGTCACGAGTCTCACTGTACCACCCTTCAGACGTTGTTCTGCTGGGATCCCTCGGCCTCGTCACCCACAGAGCTCCCCCAGACTGATGAGCAGGGACAGTAGCAGTGTAACTGGTCCATAAGCTCTGATCCTGGACCAGGCCTGGCTCTTTACATGAGCTTTCTTGTCCAACCCTCTAATGACCCCCTAGCCCCAGTTTTAGCACCATTTCTGAAACATCATGCTGCATATGGCAAACTCCCAGGGGATAGCCATTTGTTTGGGAAGTTGAATACATTTTACAGCTGGGGAAGGGGTGGTGGGTGGCGAGACTCCCAGTAAAATTCCAATTTCAGATAAATAACCATTTCTTGGGACACTGTGTGTCCTGTATTTTATGTAGCAACGCTAGGAAGCAGGGGTCGGTCACACAGCTACAAGATATCAAAACAAATTCAAGCCCAAGTGGTCAAGTCTAAATCAGGTTTCTTGGGCCTCTACACTATTCCACGCTGCCTCTCCCTTCTTATCTTTCCATATAGTCCTTCAAATACACCACATTTAATACACTGCATGGCCGTCAACAAGTGTATGTGATAATTTCCTTCTTTAGGGGAAAAAAAATCACCTTGTTCTTTATAATTGTTTAGCTGTCTTCAGGAATCCTTTCTCCTCTTTAAACTCAGTTAAAGAAACCCCGATTCTGGGGCACCTGGATGGCGCAGTTGGTTAAGTACTGGGCTCTCGATTTCAGCTCAGGTCACAATCTCAGGGTAGTGACATTGAGCCCCGCATCAGGCTCCGTGCTGGACCTGGAGCCTGCCTGGGATTCTCTCTCCCCCATCCCTTAAATAAATAAATAAATAAATAAAATTATGAAATCTTAAAAACAACAACAAAAAAATGCCAGTTCTTAGCTGGGTTCATGGCAACCTGGGATAAAGACTACATGTCCCAGGATCCCTTGCAGCTACGTGAGCGCATCCGACTACCTTTGAACCAGGAAGTGTCCTGAAAGGAGAAAGCTTCCTCTTTCCTGCTGGTGGAAATGCAAAGCAATGGCCATCACTCTAGAAACTCTCTTGGACCCCAAGCGACCTCAGAGATGAAAATAGCTACAGCAGAGCAATAAGACAGGAGGAGACTGGGTCACTAACACTGTGGGACACAATATCAGCCCTGGACTACTTGTAGATAGAGCATTTCTACTAAGTTAAGCCATTGCTCTCTGGGTTTTCTATTACTTGGAGTTGAGCTTAATCATGTTATGCCTGACCTGAGCACCTAGAGCAGGGAGGTGCTGAGGCGTTGGAGAAAGACTCAGGGAAAGTTTGTAGAAAGGGTGCTGGCAGCATATATGAACAACTCCCTGCATTCCAGAGTCTAGCCCATGAACCTCCTCCCCTCATTAACCTCATGAGGTTAAAACCCCTATAAAATCAAAACCCCCTAACCTCATAAGGTTAAAACCCCTATAAAATCATGGTTTAAAAAAAAAAACTCACAAAATCCTTGACCTACGTACACCTAAATGTAGTTTTATACTTTTGTAAGGGAGGAGAGGATAGCTAGGAAAAGAGTACTTTCTTTTTCTTGGATATCCCCCAGAGACTGAGATTTCAATGGTGTGCAAGGATGAGTTATTAATAATATGGCATTGGACTAAATGAGCTGGCATTGCAGCAACATAGAAAATCAAAAGACTTCATCACAAAACTCCCACTATTATGTAAATGCACCACCACTTGGGAAAATGACGAAGTATGAGATTCATTATAAATAATGTTTTCATCCCAACCTTCACAGCTCTTGGAAACTTTCAATACATGACCCAATTTATTAGCTAAAAGAAACAAGATCCCTCTGGAATACTTCTCAGCGACTTCCATAAAATCTTAAGCTTAAATCACTCATAAATTATAAATCATGCAAATATGTTGTATCAATTTTTAAGACTCTAAAATTCCAAAAAACTCTCTTGGTCCTTAATGTATTTCCTGGCCCAACTATCATTTTATTGTAAAAATTATTAGATTAAAAATATACATGGTAAATATATGTAAGTAAATGGTAGCATGTGTGTATCCATCAGTTTTGATTTGTATGTAACAGAAACCAACTCTGATTTATTTAAACAGAAATAAATTGTATTAAATGGTTTTTGAGCTGCTGGCAAAATCCTCAGGAGGAACAAAGATTTAACAGCCAGGCACAATCCAATAATTACACTATAGAACTAACCCAGTGAGGACAGCCATGCTGCAGCCCTCAGGGGTTGGGCACTGCCTTCTGCATCTCCAGAAGAGCCCTGGATTCCATTTCTAGAACCTGGACATAATCACTGCTGTTGCTACCACCCTAATAAGAATGGATACAGCATGGTCCTTGCTTCTTTCAGTCACCGACTTCTCATCCAAAGCCAAGTGTAGGTACTTATGATTAGCCTTACCCATATCATGGCACCCATGCCCCAGTCTCAATTCTGCAGATTTTTAAAACTGATGAAGCACGACCAAAACAATGAAGTATGAATAACTGGATGAAAGTTGGTTGGAAATTTTTAAGCTCCTCGCACTGCTGCCGGCAGTCCAAAACACTTAGACTCTTTTACTTTTTCTTCAAGTCGGCTCCATACTCAGTATGGAGCCCAACATGGGGCTTGAACTCATAACCCAGAGATCAAGACCTGAGCTGAGATCAAGAATCTGATGCTTGCGGTGCCTGGGTGGCTCAGTGGGTTAAGCCTCTGCCTTTGGCTCAGGTCATGATCTCAGGGTCCTGGGATCAAGCCCCGCATTGGGCTCCCTGCTCAGTGGGGAGCCTGCTTCCCCCCTCTCTCTGACTGCTGCTCTGCCTACTTGTGATCTCTCTTTCTGTCAAATAAATAAATTAAATCGTGTAAAAAAAAAAAAAAAAGAATCCGATGCTTAATCAACTGAGCCACCCAGGGACCCTCATACTCTTTTTTTTTTTTTTTAACTACTTACATATATTTGGGGTTATTTTTCCCTCTTGTGGAAGCAATGTGTGCATTTAAAAGTAAGAAAATACAGATAACAAGATGAAAATAAAAATGCCTCCCCATCTCACCGCCCAGTGACAGGCAGCATGAGCTTGAGGACAGTGGCTTCAAGCCCACAATCTAGGTTTTGACTACCTGAACAAAGAACCCCACAACCTAAGGCAAGTCCTTTGACTTCTCTGCCCTCCATTTTCCCATTTACTGTTAAAAGAGAATATTAACGTCCCTTCCCTCACAGGACTGTATGGATTAAAAGAAATAAGAAGGACAATCCCTGAGCAGACACCTGTTATAAAATAAGTTTCTAAAACACTGGCGGAAGGGGTGCCTGGGTGGCTCAGTGGGTTAAGCCTCTGCCTTCGGCTCAGGTCATGATCTCAGGATCCTGGGATTGAGTCCCGCATCGGGCTCTCTGCTCGGCAGGGAGCCTGCTTCCTCCTCTCTCTCTCTCTGCCTGCCTCTCTGTCTACTTGTGATCTCTCTCTGTCAAATAAATAAATAAAATCTTTAAAAATAAATAAATAATAAATAAACAAATAAATAAATAAAACACTGGCGGCTATTTCAGGGTCTTATTCATGCACAGATCTAGATATTTTTACAAAAATGGCACATTTCATCCAGCCTCTATTATTGAACACCTAAGGGTCTCCAAGTATAACGATTACCAATAGCACAAAGAAGAAATTATATGCCTAAAAACCACCCCAAATTATGTGTAATCAGAAATTTTTAAATAGGGAGGCAATTATTAAAAAAAAAACTCAAAATACAAAAAATCTGTTTCAAAAGAGCTTGTGAAATATTGTGAACCTGAGACCATAGTCCACCAAAATTACTAATTCAAACACGTACCACATATATTGCCCACAGTACTTGGAGATGATAATCATTTTGTTCATCAAAGTGCTTCTCGGGGAACCTGGGTGGCTCAGTGGGTGAAGCGTCCGCCTTCGGTTCAGGTCATGATTCCAGGATCCTAGGAGGGAGCTCCGCGCTGCGCTCCCTGCTCAGTGGGAAGTCTGCTTCTCCCTCTCCTCCCTGCTTGAGTTCTCTCTCTCTCTCTCACTCTCTCGCTCTGTCTCTCTCAAATAAAATCTTAAAAAACAAAACAAAACAAAACACCAAAGTGCTTCTGACCACCTCTGCTGTGTTCGGTTCAAGGAACGGAGGAGGCCCACCGTCTGTGACCTCGCATAGAGACGGGCCCCACAGCAAGCTGGATAGAGATGGGGCTTTGCAATAGCTGAGTTCAGATCCGTGGGAAATTCCTCCAGGGTTGCCAGGCAATGATGCTATGACCCTCGGGTCCTGCAGTCACCTGCTGGCCGGACACACGGCCAGTGCCTGCATCTGCAAACAGCAGCCTGGCACCATGGACCACAGAAGACGACCCCACAGTGAGTGCACGCAGTGCAGGCGAAGGAGACGCAACCCTCCCCAGCCCAGCAAGCCAATGCTTGCCTGACCTGGAATTCTCTTGCTGTGGTCTCCACTCCATGAAGACCCACCATCATCTGGCAGTAGGGGGTGTCGGGGAGCAGGGGCAGAAGAATGAAAAGCAAATAAGTTCTGGATGCTGAATTTCTCTCCTCTCCTCATTTGGCCTCTTTCCAGCCTGGGGCATACTTTCCTAGTGACAGCTGGTCAGGAAGATGAAGTCGAAGTGAGGCCTGGGCCATCTGTTTGCCATCACCCCATCAGGCTCTGCCCCCCTCTTCCTGGGCACTGCCCTCCTCTAGAAGTACCTCTGGCCTCTCAGAGCCCTGGAGGGGGCTTATCCACTTTCTTCTCTGCTTCTGAAAACCCCGGTCTGGTTCCAAGTAGAGCTGGGGCCCTTGTTTGGGATAATGACTTCCTCTCTGGACGTCGGGGATAAAATGCTCATTCTGCACACTCCAGAAGGACTACGAAACATAGAGGGTTGAGCAAGAGGGCCACTACCAAGCCTCACACTCTACAGCCCCTCGCCACCCTGCGCAGCTTCCTGCCTGCCTGCCACTTCCTAATTCAACAGCAGTGGTGTCGCACCCTAATCCTTGAGATGCGAACCTTTTCGACAGCCACTCTGATCACTCCCGGCATAACTCTGAAGAATGTTCTGTCAAAGGGAGCAATTTGCTGGGAAAAGCAGCCCCCATACTTCTGTCCTGGCAGGTTTTTATTACAAACTACATTTGCATGGAAACAGGATTTGTTCTCCGCTTCAAAGCAGCTCCGGTTTATTATCCCCAAATAAAACCATAACTCTCTCCAGGCCCTGGGATGACAGCGAGTCCTCAGACACGAGGACTGTAGGGGGCGGGTGCCGGCCTCTGCGCTCTCAACAAGAGATTGGACAGAGTCTCTCTACAGACGTTAAGAGAACAACTCTGCTAAAGGAAGAGGGGGACGGAGGATCCGCCCCACAGAGATGTTTAATTCTCAATTAGCAGAGGGAATTCCTAGGTCTTTGACCTCTTTCATTTGCTATGACAAAATTTTACGGTATTGATACAGAAGATGTCTCTCCCCATCACCCCCCAGTCCATGGGCAGGGCGGAGGAGGACAGGAGAAGGGAAGATGGCGTATTAGAGAAGAGAAGATGGCGTATTAGGTGCCGTCAGGAGAGCACTTGGCATCATCAGCTTGCAACATGTCCCCCAAAGACAGTGATTCCTACGTAAGGAGTGAGCAAGTGTGGGGAGCAGGCAGCCGGCGGATGGCACAGATGGCTCTCAAGTCGGAGAAGCAAGTGGGGTGCTCAGGAGAGTGGGGAGGCTGGGGAACCCGAGCTGCTGGATGTGCCTGGGGGAAGGGGGTGTGTTTACGTGAAGCTACACCACGCACAGAAAAGACGGGAAGGCCCACAGATGGCAATTTTTACAGAGGTTGGGTCCGGGTGCGAGGATATCCAGGGTTTCTTGGTTTGAGTTTTTTACTCTGCTTTTCTGTGTTTTCAAGGTATTTTCATTGCACGTATCATTCTTTTGTTTTTAAATAATAATAATAATTTGTGGATTTTTTTTTTTTTTTTTTAAGAAGAGCTGTGCTCCTATGACGAAATAGGAAAGTGAGTACGGGTGGGAGTCAGGGCTGGGAAGGAGGAGGGCAGCGCCGATTTTTCTGAAAATGTACACAAGGGACAAAGCAGAGGACTGGCTTTTCCCATCATCCCTCCCACCCAACTCCCCCCAAATGGCCCAAAGCTTCATTCCCACCTGGAGTGGTACCATGGGCTCAATGTTTGTATGCCCCTGAAAATCCATATCGAAGTCCTAACTGCCAACGTGACAGTATTAGGAGGTAGGGTCATTGGGAAGGTGATTAGGTCATGATGTTGGAGCCTTCGGGAGATGGACCAGTGCCCTTATAAGAAGAGACACAAGGAAGATGGGCTCTCTCTCTTTGTGACGACACAGCCAGAAAGAAGTTGTCTGCATGGAGCCCGGAGAGTCCTCACCAACCACCAAACCTGCCAGCACCTTGATCTTGGACTTCCCAGACTCCAGAGCCGTGAGACCATGAATGTTGTTTAAGCACCACCACCACTACCACCACCACCCACCCCGACATACACACACACACACACACACACACACACATGCACACATGCACACACTGTGGTGCTTTCTGATAGCCCAAACAGACTAAAACAGGTGGCAAGATATGGGAGCAGGACTGGGTGGAATGGGGGCTTCATCCCACCCACATATGGGAACCGACGCAAGCACGGCTCACCCACCCAGCACCCACTACCTACTGCAGACCAGGAGCCGGCTGACTGCAGAGAAATCACTCGGGGAGACGATTTAAATGCAGATTCTTGGGCCCCTCCCCATGCACTCAGTTAGGTCTGAGCCAGTGTCCCAGACCATTCTTGTGCCCACTGATATTTGAGGACTGGTGGAGAGACAACAGACACAAGAAACAGCCGACTGTGAAGGACCCAGGAGCAAACCTTGTCCCTGCACCAAAGAGGGGGTGCATCTCTGTCATGAGGGGTCCGAAAGGCTTCTCTGAGAGCTGCTGTGCATGCTTCAGTGATAGACAGGCCTGACTCTGTCTCTTACCAACCACTAAATTCACTGATATATCTTTTCAGACATTTTTAATCTACAGATTTCCCCTCCATCTTGTCTTTGTATTCCTTGTAGAATATTGGCTGGAACAGATTGCTTGTCCGGTAAGATAGATGACCTCTCTTAGGCACAGCCAGATGGCATTACTCCCTTCCTTCAAGCCCTTCCCTGATGCCTCACAAACACAGTCTGGAATTTCAGGAGTGGAAGAATTACCTGGGAATCTTGCTAAAATCCAGGTTCTCCAGCTGCCTCTCTGGATTCCCAGTTCCAAGGGTTATGCAAGGGGCCTGGAATCAACATCCTCAGGAAGCCCCGTGGGAAGTCGGAAGCAGGTGACCCATAGACCACATGAACGGGAAACTCTGCTCCCCTCCAGCTAACATGCCACTGGATACCCATATTAGTTTCCTAGAGCGGCCATAGCAAGTACCACAGACTGGTGGCTTCTCGCCAAAGAAATGTATTTTCTCATGGTTCTGCAAGCTAGAAGTCTGAAATTAAGCTGTTGGCAGGAATATGATCCCTCCAAAGGCTCTAGGGAACGATCCTTCCTGGCCTCTTCTAGTTCCTGGTATGGCCCGCAATCTTGTTCCTTCGCTTGTAAGATGCATCACCTCAATCTCTGCCCCCATGATCTCGTGGCCTTCTCCCTGTGTGTCTGTGTCTCTGGGTCTCTTCTTACACGAACACCAGTCATACCGGATTTAGGACCCACCCTAATGACCTCATCTTCACTCGTGAGAGACCAAACATGCAAACAGACAAGGGCCAAACCATATATAAAAATAGGATTCTGACCCACAAGCGGCAGCCAATCCAGAGGGCCAACCATTATCCATAGTACCCAGGATCCGTTAAACCTTTTACACTTTGACCTTAGCCCTGCCTGCCTTTCCCTCTCTGTATTCTATGTTCCTTCTACACCGACCTACATTCTACGCCCCCAAAGGGCATCCACTCTACTGTCTGAACACTTAGCACATTACATTGAAACCACGGGCACATCTCCCCCACCAGATGCGGTACACTGCTCAGTGGGAGTAGCATCTCACTTGCCTTTACATCCAGGGGACTGGGTGCAGTGCCTAATATGTATAGCTGCTTCATAAATATTTATGGTTAAACTGCATGACCAAGCATGTGCTTCCCCCTTTGTCCATCTGAAAAATTCTTATCCTTTTAGACCTCGCTCCAGGGTAGGCACCAGCATCACCTAGTGAAGGCTTCCTGACCCCTACCCCAGTCCGTAGGCAGGATTCTCCCCATATCTTGCACACTTGTCTGTTGACATCAGTCTGCTCTACTAGACAGCTCCCTAAGGCTGGGTATGTTTTTCATTTCCTTATCTCCAGCAAGAACTACAGTGTGTGGAAGTGAGTAAATGCTCAAAAAAAAAAAAAAAAAAAAAACCTGTTATATGGATGATTCTTGGACGAAAAAAAAAAAATCCCTCTCATATTCTTCCTGCTCCTTCCATAAGCACCCCGCATCCGCACTCACACCCACATACCCCTAACGCCTGCAGTCACTTCTGTATGTATGAGCTTCTCCAAACACAATGCAAGAGAAGTCCTATTTGCTGTTCAGCTCCATCCTTCCCCTCATGTGTTAAAACTCCCTCTCCCTCTCTCTCCTGTTACATTTAATAACATTTAGCACCTTAACATTTAATAACATTTAGCACACACACACACACACACACACATTCAGCCAGATGCTTTCCTCTTCCCAACTAAGGTGCTGAAAGAACAGAGTGCACCTGCCATCACTACCACCTCTCTATCCACTCCTCCTCCCTCCTCAACATGTTCCATCTGCCTTCTGCCCACACCACCTCTGAAGGCACCAATGACTTCCTAGGTATTCAATCCAACATGCATCTTTCAGTTCTCCTCTTCATAACCCTACTTCTTTAGCCCTCCCTGCCTAGGAGACTCTCGCTTCTCTACATCCAAGACAACGATTAGGCTCCTTTCCTGCTTTTCTCTCTCTGGTGCTTGTGCTCCTCTCCTTCCCTCCCTCCCTCCTTCCCTTTTTCTCCTGAGGACTTGTCCCTTAAACATCGGCATTCCCCATTCTCTCTTCTTCTCATTTCTATATTCTCTCCAGATGATCTCATTCATTCTGCTACTTCCAACTATCATTTTAGAGAATAACTCTCAAATTAAATGTCTAGCTCAGTTTCTTTCTCCCAAGGTATTTAGACTCACAGCTCAAACTATTTACTGGGCATTTCCTCCAGCTTTCCCATAGGCATCTCAAACTGAGTGCAAACAAAATGGAACTCTCATTCTCTTCTGCCCACACTGTGCTCTCCTCCTCTAGTCTTTTCCCATAACTGGTACCACCATCCACCAGTTACTGAAGCCAGAAGCCTGGGACCATCTCCCCATTGTCCCCCTACTCCCTCATTCCCCAAATCCCATAACTCGCTAGCTCTCCAGAGTCTTCCCTCTTAACTCTCTCCTCTGTAGCCATGGTCTCACATCATTTGTTACAGCTCAAGCCCTGAACAGCTCTGTCCTGACTCCTCCCAACAGATTCTCCAGTAACCTCTTCCCCAACCGGTTTCATCTACCCTTGATCCACTATTTCATACCCAGCCCAATTATCTCATCACATCATACTCCTCATAGAATCCGCAACATCCCCCATGTCCTTCAGCATACAGTGCAAACTCCTTAGCATGATGTGCATAGCATGGGTACCACTGCCTCCATGAAAATGTCATGATGTCAGTGTCTGTATCTTATCCAGACAGGACCTAGCCCAAAGCATGTGCTCAGAAGTATTGGCTGAATGAATAGATGGGACAGATAAGGGATCAGAGAGTCAAGAGGAAGAAAACAAGAGAAGATAGCTAGCTGGAAGGACAGTCCAAGGAAGAAAATTCAAGAAGGAGGTACTGGTCGATTATATCCTTTGGTCCTAAAGATCAGTTGATGCCATCAGCCATGTGGAGGTGTCTAACTAAAACAAAGTTACATTTTCACAAATCTGAAGGAGCCACTTCACTTTGCTATTCATAGTCCTAACCAACCCCAGCAAAGGATATGTTTATCAAAAGCTAAGTCCATCCAGAGGGAAAAAGCACCATGGACATATAACAGTTCCGCTATGGGCTGGAGGCTTCAGTGGCCATCATCCCTACCACTACCAGATGAATGAATGCAGAAAGGAATGCGCAGAAGTCATCCCATGGGTAAGGACCGAGCAGGAGCTGATCGTGATCAGTAACACTCAGCGAACCAGAGCAATAACCAAGTCCAAAGCTAACCAAGCCATTAATACTTAGCTGGTTAAAAACAATCAAACAAACAAACAAACAAAAAGACATTCACATGTATAAACAAACACATATATACACATATATAAACAAAATAAAACCAAACAACAAGTGAACTAAACTCCAGGGCAGACTGCCTATGAAGGCATCTGGTCAAACATGGCAGATTAAACACATGTAGCTCCCCCTTCACTTCTGGATTCCTCTAACATGATGGTAAAGAAATTTTTAAAAAGCAAAATTTTGTAAGGAGAACTGCAGTGGGAAATGACAATACACAAGACAATGACAATACACAAGTGGAAATGACAATACATAAGAAAATACCAAAAAAAAAAAAAAAAAAGGAAATTAGAAAGGGGCCAGGGAGGTAACTGACTCTGTAGGATATAGAAAATGGAATGTGACCTTGAACAGGTAAAGCCAACGAGAAAGAAAGCCAATTCAAGCTGCCAATCTCCAGAAAGATCCTGGAGTCCGAGGCTCTGGGTAGGGTTGGAAAGAAGAGGATGGTTGACTGGCTTTATAAAAAGGGTTTAGACATCACAAACATTTTGTGATGTAGCTATGTATGGTGAGGGACGTTACCTCACTTATGGCGGTGGTCATTTTGCAGTATCTCCAGATAGTGAATCATCGTAATATACACCTGAAACTAATATAATGTTATGTCAATTACAGTTCAATTTTTCAAAAGTGCTCAGAACCTTAGATCCCTTCCCCACCACTGTACAGCCTCCTTTACCCTAGTTTAAAAAAAAAAAATGATAATGTTTACTCAGGGAAGTGGCTGAAACAGCCAGGCTCTGGATTTGGGGAAGGGTTAGGATATGGTACAATACTGCCAATGGGGAAACTAAACAAGTGTCTGAAGGTCTAAATCTTAGTGAAATCCTCAACCATCTTCTCCTGCTTGGCTCTAAGAGCATGGTAGCCAGGCTGACAAAGTCCTTAAGATCCAGCTTGGGGACTTTCCGGAAAGCTGGCAGGCTAACAAAAACAATCTACAGATTAGGGGTGGTCCTGCACCAAGTGATCTGCTCTCCCCCACCTGAGAATTCTATAGTGAATTCACCACTCGACAGCCATGCCTGCGTATAGAGAGCATTCAGCAGGCATTTTAATGTTTCGCTTTTAAATATAATCAATAATCACCAAGGACACCTGAAGAAAGCCTTGACATACAGATAATAATAAATAAGGAAAAGGAATTTAAGGGAAATAAGTAAGCAAGAAGTAGAAGAAAACTGAAAATAAATAAAATCCTTAGAAACTTGAGAGTAAAATATTGCACCCACAAACCACGGACAGAAGGCTATTACAGAGAGCATGTTCAGAGACTAGGACCAGCTCCTACAAATTAAAAAATACAACAGTTGACATAAAAGATTCAACGGAAGGGTGAGAAGATAAAAGACCACTCAGAAAGTAAAACAAAGAACAACAAAAGGACGGTAAATAGAGAAAAGCCAAGAGGGCTGGAGAAACAATCTATCTGAATAACAGAAGTTCCAGAAAGGGAGACAGTGACAACAGCGGTGGAATAATTTCCCAAAAATGAATGTAACCTCATCTTTCAAAAACAAGGAACATGAGCTTTCAGATTAAAGAGGCCCACTGAATAGAGGCCAAACACGACAAACGGTGCAAACAGAAGTGATTAACCCCAACGCATAACCTCATGAAATGTCATCACTCCTGTATTGGAGAGAAGAGTCAACACAGTTTTGGAGAAAAGTTGGGCACATCAACATCCACCCTGGAAAAGAGGACAGGATATAGGACTGCCTTCAGAATTCTGCGGGAAGGGGACTTCCAGCTGTAGAACAGAATTCTACAACCGGTCAGATCGTCAGTTGAAAGCGAGGATAAAATAAAGACATTTTTAGATATGCAGAGTAGCCAAAAAAATTACTCTTGTCCTTGTCTATAGCTGTGAAACAATCACCCAAATTTTAGTGGCTTAACACAATACACATGTATTGTCTCATACTTTCTGTGAGTTGGGAATTTGGGGGTGGCTTAGCTGGTTGGTACTGGTGGGGGGTGGGTTCCCAGGAGGGGACAGTGAAGGTGTCAGGGACGCCACGGTCATCTGAGGCTTGACTGAAG
The DNA here is from genome assembly GCF_964662115.1 of Mustela nivalis. NCBI lineage: Eukaryota > Metazoa > Chordata > Mammalia > Carnivora > Mustelidae > Mustela > Mustela nivalis. The sequence continues at coordinate 54,892,297 of NC_139036.1, forward strand.
CTCACTCATAGGGCTTTTGTTTCCTACCATGAGGGACTCCTGGTGACATGGCAAATGGTCGTCCTCAGAAAGAATGATCAGAGAAAGAGAGAGACAGAGGAAGACAAATAAGTAGGAGGAGGAGGAGGAGGGAAGGAGAAGGGGGGCGATGTAAGAAGAGGAAGGAAGGGCAAGCCAGGCACCAGGATAGAACCCACAGTGTCTTGTATCCTCTCTAACGTCCGGAGTGGCATGTCACTTTGGTCGCATTCTGTTGGTTGCATAGACCAATCCCAGTACAACGTGGGAGGGAACCAGGAGATGAGGATTACTGGGGATCGTCTTAGAGGCTGGCTACCACGTGCCCTTCCTCAAGAAGCTCCTGGAGGAGCTGCTCTACTCAAACGAAGAAGCCATCCAGACACAGAGTCAGGGAGAGGGAACAGATAACTAACACTGGAAAGCACCCAAGAAAGGCCTCAGGATGATGGAGAAGGGAAGCCCCAGCATGGGAGCCCCACAGCCGACATCCAGGACAACCAGTCCAGACCGAGTAGAAGGACCAAGAGAGCCAGAAAGGATGCCTCCAAGCCAAAACCAAAAACCAACAGCCTGGATACCTTGAGAGAAGCCTTTCCGTTCTGCCAGAATTTGAGGAGGAGTTATGGACAGTTACATAGAGAAGTGAACACGTTTTTTCATCTTTCTTTTTTTTTTTTTTTTTTTTAAGAGGTAATCATTAACGCCAGGGAAAACACAGGCTCTACAAGAAAGAAGAGAACAGCAGAGAATAGTGCTTGAGTCAGCTTTAATATTTACACAGTTATAACAATGCAAACACTGACCGCTGATTCGTAACTATACCAAGAGGGAACGGGGGAGGGAAACGCATTGTCTCAGCGGTGAGCTGGGGACCTCGCCTCAGAGGAAAAGAATGGAAAACAGGAAAATCAAGAAATGGAAGTGTGAGCATGACGTTTGTACCCATGGAGGTGAATAAATAGGAGAAAAAAAAAGCCGAAAAGGACTGAAAGTGGCCCCCCTCTGGCAGTGTATGAGACATGGAAAAGCACAGGGCCTCGATCTGGCCATTCTGCTTGAAAAGCTTACTCCCACTACTCGACTTCTTGACCACGTCCGTGCAGAACTTGACAAAAATTAAATTTAAAATAAAAAGATGTGACTGGCTCAACAAATCCTCCTACCAGCTGGAACCCAAGATCAGCATATCTTGTCAGCCTATTTTTTTACTCCCTGCGCCTCAAATTATAGGCAAGGATATGATTTTGGAAGAAATTACCCAGCAAGAGTAACTCTGGCCCACTAGGCAGCCTCTGTCCGCTCAGGGCTCCGGGGCTAACCCTCTCTCTCCACTTACAGAAACGCATCACATGCTCGTTAAGTCGGGCGCCACTAATTGCTTTCTGATGGACTGCCAGCCTTGTGGCAATGTGCCAAGGATGGAGACAAAGACGGTTTTAGAGACGACAGCCCCTTTTGCCTCCCTCTCCTGTGTGGGATATAAGGGGCCACGAAAAAAACATCTGATTTCCGAATCAGATGGGCCACCTCAAAGGCGATTCTCACCCCGTGTGCTTTTTGAGCACGTGCTAAGGAGCAAGGGCCCAAGTTGGGGGCTTCGGAGTTTCCTCCCCAGGAGAGGACACAATCAAAATTCGGATCACAGAGCTGATTGGAAAACAATCTTTCTCCCCTTTCCTCTGACCAGCTCTTTTTATTTATTGAATGAACGGGCGGATGGAGGGCTGAACCAGTGAGCAAAAGTGGGTGTCTGTGCCGCGGGTTCACGGACAGGTGTGATCTTTGGAAGCGCGGTCACGTGGCCAGTGCCAATCACATCAGAGCTGAACACCAGAGCAAGGACTGGCTGTGCCCGAACCGTTTGACAATCCAACAGCACGGAGAGGTGCTCCTCTTGGAAAACGAGATACGCACCCAGTATCCCCACTGCCAAGCCATTTTTGGAGCTCGTCTTTGAAAATTCACTTTGGAGCCCAAAGCACAATGTTTAGATTAGACTCGCTGGTGCCAAATCATCATTTTGGGTTTTTTTGTATTTTTTTTGGTTTTTTAGGGATGGTCTGATATCTGGAACCAGCAGTATTTTGATAAGTAACTTAAAATTTGTGTACATTATGTATACATAGAAGAGTTGTACGGAAAAAACATTTCTGAAGTTCCGTTCCAATGAATTCATGATGGAAAGAATGCAAAAGTGAGTCCATCTGTAGCGTCCTGCGGTGAGGTCAGGTCCTAGCTCCACTGTCGCTGGCTCAGTCTGGCTGGGCTCAGGCCCCACAGTGGGCTTGCCCACCGCTACCAGGAGCAAAGATACCTCCTAAGCCCTGACTCCAATTACTCGAAAGGGTTCCATGTTCCAGCAGGCTAGAAACAAAACCCAGGAATTGTCGTGCTTCACAACCCCTATTAAAAAGGTCTTGCCAGGGAAAAAGATTGAGTGTCTAAAGTGGCACTGAGAAATTAGTTTTTGGTGGCAGCTGCAGGGACAATCTGTCAGAGCAGAGAGCTGGCTACAGAAGGAGAGTGGAGTGGGAGAGGGGGGAGGGGGAGGAGGGGCAAAAGCAGCCACTGGCAGCTATGGGGGCCGGGGGGACACACGATGTCTCATGGGGACATGGAAAGCCCCGGTCCCCCTGTGCAGCCCAGCCATCTGCTCTGTTCCGACGGGCAGGCAGGCAGACACCATGAAGCTTGGGGACTGGTAGCTGGACCAGCAAACAAAACCAACAGACCACTTCCCCGCACAAGGGAGAAACCCTGCGTCAACACTCGCTTTTGGAAAGTGGCCGAGTCTCGGCACTGGAGCTTCATGTGGCTCAGCGAAGCCCCTCCTGCCCTTGCAGCTGAGACCCCGATCCATGCCCACGGGTCACTGTGGAGCCACCACCCGTGGAAAAGGAAAATCTGTCCTCTTTGCCTTGCAGAAACTTCTGTGCTGCTCAGTGACAGCCTCACCTGAGGCTTCAGGACACAGCCCAGGAACAGGCACGAAGCTCCCACAGACAGGTCTTCTAGATCCTTTTCCGCAACCATTCTGCTGTAAAAATTCCCTGGGCACAACCTGCATTGGCCCTCCAGGCCTCCTCATCTCTGCCCGGCCAAGGCTGCAAGAAGTTGTGGCTACCTCACTCCCAGAGAGGCTACCCTGATCTGGCACAGAGGCCAGGGAGAAGGGAGATTTTCCTTGTCAGCGATGCCACAGGGGACACAACTCTGGGGGGAAGGGGACACAGGGGGAGGCTGCCTCTTCCGGAGGACATCCGAATGTTCGGCAAGTGACGGGGTTCCAGGCTCTGCAGTCATTTTAATTCTATCCAGGCTACATCCCCTCCCTGGATTGGAGGGTGGTGCAGAGGGGAGGAGGGGGGTATAAGAAAACTGGAGAAGTGGGCTTTGGGGCCCCGTCCTGCAAGGCCTGGTGCCTGGCGTGAGCAGAGGCCCAACGGGGCGGTGAGTTCTGTGCGCTCACCCCACCCTGAGGCCAGTAGAGGAACTGCAGCCTCTCTGGAAACAGGATTTTAATTAACCGCAGTTATTGGATTAACTCCCGGTGCCTCTTGCTTCTTGGGAAACAGAGGCCCCTGGGCAGCAGAAATGTCTGACCTTAGGAGAGAGAGCTGCTGCACTGCCATCAGAGACGCTAGGCGTGCAGACCCTGCTGCCAATATCAGGTCAGCGTTTCCACTCGGAGAGCCTTTCCTATGGACGCATGTTTCCCCCATATCCTGTTAAAATGTAAATATTCTACGTCCCATTAAGGAAGAATGATCATTTCAGCCAGTAGAGCAGGGAGAAAAGGACAAGGAGCATGTTCAGGGCTGGCAGGAGTTATCCACAGAGAAAGGACCTGGTGGGATTTCTCGGCAAGGTCCCTGGCTGCTCACAGGTGCACAGACTCTGCTAAAGAACATGCCAGAAAGAAAAGCGTGATTCAGTGCAGTGATTCTAGCACTGTGGCCAGGATGAAATCTGGCTCTGATCTTCCCTGCTCTTAATAAAAACGAAACCACTGAGACCCATTTGCTGGTTCTGGCCCATTTATGAAATTGCTGCCTGCTCCTCAGAGCTGCAAAACACCCATTCCTACAAGAGAGTATCTGCAATGGACACTTGCCAAGGGGAACTGGGGTGCTGCCCCCTCCTCTCACCCCGACATCTCACTATGAGACGAGAGAGTTTGCCACCCGACAGGGCTTTTCCTTACGAGAGGGACAGCTGTGAACAGAAACTCTCGGGCCCAAGCTTGCACAAATCCGGTCTGGGGCCCCCTCTAGCCAAGGAGCAGGGTTCCTGGGCTCAGGGGGTGGGTTGTGAGTCCAAAGTGACTCTGGGATAAAGAGACCAAATGGGATGTTGTCTGACCTGAGACAGATTTTTCACCCCCGCACACCCTCCCCACCAACCTCATTTCCTCTACCTGTGAAATGAAAAGGTTGTACTATCTGCGGTGTTCAGCTCCAGCTGACATTAAAATCATCCAGGGAGCCTTCAAAAACTAGCTGGGCCCCATCCCAGCTCCGTTAAATCACAATTGTTATAGACGGAGCCAGGGCACCTTTAGTGTTTAAGACTCCCTGAGTGATGCTAGGGCCCAGCCTGGTCACAAAGCCTTGAGCTAGGTGCTCTCCGGGGCCACCGGGCTTCTGTGAGTCTATAAATCCAACCCTAAAGGCTGTTCCCCTTTGCAGGGAAGGGGCTGCCCTGGGAGCAGGCTAATCAGGCAGCTGGGCTCGGGGGAACCAGGTCGTACCTGTTGTTACCTGACTCTGTCTGGAAGGGGAAGGGAAAAGGGGTCCTCAGAGGACCAGTTGGTTGTTGGGGCCTCAGGGAGCTAGAAAGCAATGCGGAACTCACCAACATACATCATGAGGTTGGGAGGCAGGGTAACACTAAAGGGAAAGGAGCTTAAAACAATCAAGGCTATTCATGGAGGAAGGACAAGTCCTCCCCGACCTTAATCAGCCTCTGAGAGTGACTACAGGGGACTGGGGGGGAAGGAGCCCCTTCAGCAAGTGTGGTTTCTGCAGAATCACGCCTCAGCCCTAGTACTTGGGAGGGCAGAGTGGTTAAGCTCTGTCACTCCACAGCTGTGTGGCCTTGGGCAGGTTACTAAACCTCTCTGGGCCTTGGTTGCTTTAGTCATCAATGGGGTCAGTAGTAATGGTGATGTGCTTCACAGGGCTGCAGTGAGAATATATGAGTAAATAACAAAGTGTTATTGGATACTAGGACAGTGCCTGGCACACAGTGAACAACTGACTTCGCGCTGAAAATTATTCCCAGGGAAAGTTCCAAGGCTAAATAAATCAGGGAAACACGGAGTTTGAGACAGATAGGCTCCTTCACTGCAAAGCTTCCTAAAATAGCATAATGATGATGATACACACCTCGAAACCTGGGAAGATTAAATGAGATAAAGAATGTAGGAGACCCTCCGCTCCCCATGCACATAATGGGTACATAAGAAATGTTAGCAATGAGGTTATTAGTAAGCGTTGTGGATCTTTAAGAGAAGAAGAAGTGTCTTTCAAACTTGTGCTCTTTTTCTACAAGGCATCTTAACGAATGATCCAGGAAACACTCTTGGGGAAAAAAATCAGAGAGCAGGGTGGCCGCACGTCTTCCTGCTCTGTTGCCGAGGGACTCAAGAAGAGGCTCCTGTACAGGGTGCGAGCAGCCGGGACTCCGTCCTCAGGAGCGGGAGCGTTGTCTTGCTGGAGCGGGAGGGCTGGGGAATCGTCTCCTCCAGCCCCCACACACCGTGCGGGGTGGGGTGCCTGTGGAAGGGGCACAGGTCTGGGACCCAGAAAGAGCTGATTCGACTCGACCCTGTCACTCCCTAGCTGGGTGAGCCCGGATAAGTCACGGTGCCGCTTGGAGCCTTGTATCTTTCCCTGTATCATCATGGGAGGGGGGCTATAAACCTGAGAATTCCTAAACTCCCTTCTGGATCCAGGATTCTGTTTATGTGCCCTTCTGTCACAATGAGGGAGACAAGAGAAAAGGGAATTGTGTCTAAGCCATGGTGTCTTCCACCCATGATCCCAGATGCTACATTTATTTACAGTGGTTTCCGCGGAGGTTCTAATCCCTGCTACTCACTCAGCCACTGTAGTAGTCCGTGGGGGTGGAGGATGTGAACAGAGAGAAAGAAGGAAGTGGCCCAAACCGCACCTGTCAAGGGGTGGGGGGGAGAGAAATGAAGACTTGGTCCTCACGTTAACCCCTTCTGTGTCTGAAAAGACCATGAAACCCGCTCTGCCAAATGGCCAGATTTTTTAAAGAAATCTGGGGACCATATTGCATAGTTTCCAAAATAAACGTCAGGCCCACGATGCTGGAAAGGGTTTCTCGTGGCACCAGGTAGAAGATGCAGTCTCGGCGTCAGGACGCCAAAGATGACATCGCGATTTTTGGGGGGAAATGCGATTGGTTTAGGAGTGACAGGGACAGAACAGCTGAAAACAGGAGTGTCCCTCACGCCCCGGGGCCTTCTCTTCCTCTCTACAGTGGTATGTTCTCCGCTGCGGGGAACGTTGATCTTTCCACAGCAAGAGAGACGGCAAACTTCACCCTCGGTGTTCCCACAGCGAACAGAAAAACCGTACTGGGGGCTCCCAATCAGGCCCAACCCCGCCGGCTCCTCCCTCCCCTCCAGGCTTCACTGTGAGACTTCCAGCCACTAAACTGACCGCAGAGGAACACTTTCCCCCATTCAACTTACTACGCGCTAAGAAACTTGGAATTTGTATTCACAACCGTGTTCCTAGAGTGTGCACTTCTCACCAAAATAGCCAACCAGAGGAGCACCTCCCCAGATTACAGGCAGAGCACAGGCCTGGCCCTTTGTCCTGCTTGGGTTCCTGATTTCCTGCGGTCTATTGTCTCTCTGATAAGTGCTGACAGAGGGAAGGGTATTATTCAATTGCTTTAAAGACATCAAACAAGCCAGAGCCAGGTTTATCTCCTCCCCACTCCATGGGTTTTCCTGGCTCAAGGTTCTGTTACTTAGTTACTAACTGAGCTGCAGAGAAGTAGAGGCAGCCTAGGGGTGGGGGTGGGGGTGGTGGGCAGTGCAGACTTCATTCAGCGCAGGGAGGGGTTGGGGGAGAGTCAAAACAATAGCCATTAAAAGTCAAACAGGGAACCGGAGCCTCAGGGTTGCTGGTGAGTACAGGTGGCTGCAAAGCCAAGCTGGTCTTTGGAGGCATTCAAAGCCAGGAGGGGGAGGCATCTGTTATCTAGACAAAATCAACAATCCTTCTTGATTAAACGTTTTCTGCTGTCAAGGTCAATGCTATTCAGTCCCCATTCACTGCCCTGCAGAAGAGACAGGTGCACCTGAGATGGATTGCGCCAGTATTTTTTCCTGACTTAGGCAAGGAGAGGAGATATCACAGGAAAAGGACAGGAAGGGGCATTTCCCTGGTCCATCTCCAGGATAAAGAACACTGTTGGAGGAGTCACCGGAATGGTACCGCCTGTTGACCCGCAAGCCGCCCTCAGGCCATTGGAGGCCCATTATCTCCTTCCCTGTTCTTGGCACGTACATTCCACCCACTGTTCCAGTACTAGGAGCCACTTCGAGGACGCAGCCTTGAGAATAATGTCATCAGAGGCCATCTGGCCTTTAAAGCCGCTATATAAACCTAAAAGGTTTTCCACCACAGAGATGTACTCATCTTGCAGTACATAAGACAAGGCTCCTAAGTAAATTCTGTTGCTTCCTAAAACCACCACCTACCACACTAGAGTGGCCTGCCTGTTTCTGTCCTCCGTGTACAGGGACCAGTTTCAGGTATCACCCAGAGAACTCCGAGGCTGCGAACCACCAAGCCCACAGAACCACCCAAGCAGCCTTGAAAGAAGATGATCTTGATCTTCCAGAAGCGGCCTGCTCTTGATGGTGTCGTACTCATCATACTAAAATAGAAGTCAAAACAAACCAAGCATTGTCCCATCAGGGTCACTTCATGGGGAGGAGGATTGGGGAGTCGAAGGCCAGTGGTTCATTTCTTGTGTAGGTTACAAAACTGTGCTTACTAAAAAAAAAAAAGAAAGAAAGAAAGACATGTCTAAGCCTTTTGAAAAGGTAACGCGATCACAAGGAAAGACTTCTGAGAGTGGAGTGGGCACTTTGAGTGTCTTGCTTTTCCTAGAAGCCGGGTGGATCGCTGGTTTTACACTCGAGATGACAACAGGTATGGCACAGGACGCGTACCCCAAGGCTGCAGAGTTCTGAGCCCAGTTCCACTCTGCCCTCCTGGTACTCTCCCCACCCCATCTCTCAGCCGCCCAGGAGCAGGGGCACACCCCTCTAGTGAGTGTCGCACCCCAGCCCCTCTGCTCTACAAGGAGGGGTCTAAAGAGAAGCCAGTTCCCAGATGGCTTGGAACATGAGGCAGCCACTGGCTCAAATTCTGTCTAGCTCCTAAGCTCCAGGATGAGGGATACGAGCCCCATCATAGCCAACATTTCAAAAGGAGACAAAGTCAGCAAAAAGCCCTGATCCCCACTTCCAGCAGAGGGTATCCCAAGACCCAGCATGGCCCAGAGAGAAATGTGCCGCTGACTGCTACCTTCCCTGGTGGTTTCTTTCCTGGGTCCCTCACCCATTTCTAGGGCTCACCCTACCTGCTAAGCAGCGCCTGGACTTTCACTTTTAACTGGTGAACTTGGACATCAGGTAGTAGGGTGGACAGTCCAAGGCAGCTCAGCCTATCGAGAATACTGTAATAGCTGTAATAGCTGTTTGCTTCCAGTTCCCCGTCTTCCAAAAGTGGACCCAGGCTAGCGGAGTGCATTCATGTACTTGGAGGAGGTTGAAGAAGGAGAGGCCCCAGGATTATGACTTATTAATCTATCGCTACAGAGGCTGAATCATCGCAGTCAAAAATGAGATCGCTTTAACTGGGGCGATTCAGCTCCCACTTCCTGCGAGTCCCCCTTGGCTTGCGCACAGCATGCGGCAGGGGAGTTGAGCTGAGTCCAGCAGGTGCTGACCAACAGGCTTACAAAGCCCGGCGACCGGCAGTATGGTCGCTGCCCCTCTGAGCATGTACGGCTGGGAGAGGGCAGGAGTCGCTGCTCCGCTGAGCCTCTGGCGCTCCTTGAACCGAATTCAAGTGCGGGCTTGCTCACTGGGTGGGCGGGGAGGAGTGCCGGGGAGGAGTGCCGGCCACTGCATGGAGAAGGGTTTTCCTCCAAACCCACTTCCTCCCTTCTCTCCCCCTAGTCCTGGAGCCTGGGATGACCCAAGGCAGTCACAGCTTTGCCAACCTGTCTGACGGAAGAGATGGCAGGGGTCCCCGCGCGAGTCTGCATCCCCGGGGCCGCCACCCCAGCTGCCTGGAATCCGCTGGGTGAAACACACCCGATTCCGTGAAAGCGGTAAGAGGGAAAGCAGCGTGTGTCCCTGCCGCAAGGCGGAGATCGGGGTCCCTTCACGCCCCCCGGCGCCCGTGAGCTCTGCCCGCAGCCCCCAGCGGATTCTCCGCGGCTCAGCCCGGTCCTCCTACGGCCCGGAGGGCGGAGCGAGGCTGCTGTGACGTAACGAGGGGGGTGGCGTGGGGAAATGTGCCGAGGGGCCGGGGCTCCGCGGGGCCAGTCCCGGCGACGCAGCCACCCGTGCGCGAGCGATCGCTCGGCCACCCGCGCCCCAGCCCCAGTCCGCGCTCGGCGCCTGGGGTCTGCGAGCCCTTCGGGCTCCGGGCGGCGCACGGGGCGGGCGGGAGCCGGCAGCGCAGGACGCGGAGCTCCAGGTGCCCGGCAAGCGGCTGCGCGCCGTGATGCCCGGCTGGGTTGGGGACTGTCGCTGGGTGCTGAGCTAGTGGATTGCAGCGGAAAATCAAAGGTGAGGCGTGTGGGAGTGTGTGTATGTGTGTGTGCGTGCGTGTGTTTTGTGTGTGAGAGAGAGACGCACTTGGGCACCTGGGTGGATCTGCGCTGCATGGTGGCTCGCACCTCAGTGTGTCCGAGAGTAGGTCCCGGTGTGGGGTTCTCTGCCCTGTGCCTTTTGGGGGATGATTTTTGTGGCAAGGAAGGAGAGCGGCTGTCCTGCCATGAGTGGGGGCTGTGGGTCATGTGTGCAGGAATGGACGTGTTCACACCGCCGCAGGCTGCTGCCCCTGGCATGCGCCCTTATCCAGTCCTCATCCCCCAGCCGGCTGCTCCAGGAGGTAGCTGCGACAGGGACAACTTCTCTCCAAGCCACCTGCAAAGAAGCCTCCACCCGAAGAGAGCCAGGCTGCTGGGGCGGGGAGGGGCCCGTCCCTTCTGGGGGCTTCTGTGGGCATGCATCCCAAGATCCGAGCCTGGGAGGGGCAGGCAGCGGAGCAGAGAAAAGGGAGCGATTCTCCATCCTTCCTTCCCCCCAGGGAGACGGATGCCCAATGGTCTAGGGTCCGCTTCCCCAGCGCTCAGAAGGAGAGGACAGTTTGCCTATGTTTGGAGAGAATGAATCCCTGAGTGGCCTGTGCCCCCGAGGCACTGGCTAAGTCCCCAGGCAGCTGTCCCCCGCTCCCGGCGGTCCCTGATGTCTCGCCACCCCCTCCCTGCGTTTAAGAAACTGGGGTGCTGGCGCAGCTGTCTTTAATCTCCCCCATGGTCCTCCTGGAAATAGCAGGGAATTCTTTAGGAAACCCTTTGATCTTAGAGCCATCGAGTTGGATGATGAGAATTTTCTGTGCCATCCTGAGAACCGAACAGACTGTCCCGAGTCTCACCTCTCCCCCACGCCCTTCACCAGTGCTGCTTGGGCTTTTCTTAGGCACTGGAACCCCCCACCCCCACCCCACGGTGGCCCGCACCTGGCTATTGTCTCTTTCTCCCGCCGGTGGGGCGGTGGGGCTCGGCTATGGGGGTGGTGAGACCTACTGGGTTCAGCAGGCCACTGGATAAGTGGCGGTGGGGAATGAATGGAGTGGATGAGGGCTGTGGGGGTGGAATCCTAGGGAGAAAGGAGAACTAAAGGCGAAGAGGATTTAGCATGTTTCCCGATGCCCAGTCCCCATCCCCATGCTCAGTTCTTAGGCTCTGGGGAAAGGAGGGGATGCCCCGGACCATTCTCACCCTCCTCTCCAGCAGAGCACAGACTCCGTCTCAGAGAAAACCAACAACCAGCCATTTCCAAGGTCTGTAACTCCTGGGCTGGAAAAATAAAGCAAGCAGAAACCCAAACTTCCTTGTGCATTTAATCGAACCACAATCCAACAAGTATTGATTGCTTGACATGGGGCTCCACTTTCACTGGGACCCAAATGAAGCACAAGTCACTCGGAGACCTGAGGCAGCAGGCTTCACTGTTAATGAAATCAGAGTCACTGTGACTTAAACTCATTCTTCCTTGGAGGAGCCTCCCCACCCTAGACTGGCTCCCCAGTTTACCTCCTCTGCTACCTTCACCGAGCTCTGCCCTGTGGTTGCTTCCTAGCTCTGTGGTTGCTTCCTAGCCTGCTTAGAAAAACATTGACCCCATGCAGTTTCAAGCCATTGACTGAGACTCCAGCCAAAAAGACAGAATTAGGGCTGGAGGTTAGCGTTTGACTTTCCCCCACCCACCTGCACCATCATCAGCCTCATCCCCAAAGCTCTAGACAGAGTTTCTGCCACCCAGGGGTCTTCAGACTCACCCAGACTTTGGAGTATGACCCTGCATGTTACACAGACGGCACCCTGGAAATGCTAGTGGTTAACGTACGGTCCAGTGGAGGTGGCTTTAGTGGGATTCTGGGTCTGTAGAATTAGACTACTCATAAGACAGAAAAATGGTGGAAACAACCCAAAATGATCAAGGGATACCAAAAATGGTTCCTTTACAACTTTTTTTTTTTTTTTTTTTTTTTGAGAGCTGCCAGATTTTGCTTTTTACCCAATGCAGACATTAAATCCTGGGTCCCCAAAGTACTTAGCAGAAAGGTCAGCCGCAAAGCCCAGACCCCACTTTACAGACAGTCTTCTGGTAGGGAAATGAGCACAGAGAGGATAAACAGTGCACCTGGCAGTGCAGAATGAATCAGAGGCAGAGGCAGGCAAGGGTCCTCCAGTACCTGTTGCTGGCAGAGGCCCCCCCTAGCTAATTAGCAGTCCCTCCCAGCATAAAGGAGCCATTTCCAATCTTCACTTGGGCACGGAAGTTGGGGTGGGGGGGATGCCCTGTTCAGGAGAAATGTGTCCGCCGAGTGAATTATTCCCGCTACGTGCTGAGCACACCACCCCTTACCATCTTCTCTATTCCTGGAATGACCTCATTCCTGCCCTCCCTGCTTCACTCTTCATATACTCAAGACCCAGTCCAAACCCTCCTTTTATGAAGGCTTCTCTGAATTCTCCAGGAAAGGAGGCATCCTCAAGCACTGGGTTCATTGCTCCACAAAATTCCTACCCTAGATGAGCTGGCTTCCTCTGTCTGTCTCCCCCTCCTAAACTGGCACCTCCAGGAGGGCACCAGCCAGGGCTCGTGCATGCCTGTATCCCCGGTGTGCCAAACAAAGAAGTCCCCCAGCCCTGGATTTTGCATGACAGTAGATAAATCCTTTACTTAAGTGATGAGCTATTGTTTCAGATCTTAAGCCAAGCCGGTAGTGTTACAATTACTTTCCCAGCATGATGGTAAAACAGGTGTCAGCTGTTTTAAACCAAAGCCCAATTATCAGTCACTCAGTTATCCAGCCCACTGAGCAGTGGATAGGATACTGCAAAAAGTGCAGTAGGGTCGGGTGTCCCCTGTTTAAATCTCAGTTCTACCTGTTCTATACGGGGGATGGAAGCAAATTACTTAAACTCCCTAAGGCTCAGTTTCTCATCTGCAAAATGGGGATGCTTATCCCACTTCCACTGGGAAGATCAAGGGGATAAGGAGTGTGAATGAGCTACTGTGGTGTTTGGGATTCACTTCTGTGAATGAGCCTGGCTCCCGTATTCCTCCTTCATGGGGGATCCCAGGCAAATCCTCTGGGGTGCTAGAAGAGGAGCCTTCTGGGGCAGCATCTCCCTGAGGGACCCTCTGAGGCATGTGGAGGTCAAGCGCTGGAGACTGGAGAAATGAAAACAGAAGAATCAAAATAAACTAAATCTACATTTTAAATATAAAGGCCAGCCAGACTTTCATTTTTAGTATTTAGGATCATAGATTTGGTCATTCTGTGGGCAACTTTCCGCAGATTGCAGATACACGAGATGGCACCGGAGAAAGGGGGGGCAGGTAAGATTGGCTGAGTCCTGAGTATGAGCCCAGCACAATGCTATGCTAGGCGCTTCCACACGGATCTCATACCTCAACCTTCCGATGCCACCATTGTCACCAGTGGGAGTCAGAGTGGTTAGGTGCCAGGGACGAGGTCATACAGGCTTCCTGGTGGAACCCTGGTTTGTTTTACCTCTAAAGTCTGGGGTTTTTCCACTCTGGGGTTTCCAGAATGGAAAGACTCCAAAGCAGTCAGCAAGTCCGCAGAGACGTCCTCGTGGGGAGCAGGCCGGGAATGCTGGTGTCAGATCGTTCTGAGTCAGGGGCTGGACTCCACATTCTGCCTTTTTACAGTCTGTTCCAGTCAACTTCTTAGGAATCAAAGGACAAATTTTGTTTTTATTTTTTAGTTTTGGTTTGTATTGGGGGATTTCTTGGGGGGGGGGGCATTGTTTGTTTGTTTTTTTGCAGCCACAGCCATCTCCCACATGTGCGTCACCAAAGATGACAAGATAAACTGTGATGATTTAACCCAACCCCCTCCCCCCACCTCCCGCTGGAAAAACAACTCAAAAAGTCTGCACACTGATGAGAATGGGCCGGTAGCTCTAATGCTCAAATAGACAGAAAACACACTTTTCAACTGAAGAGTCTGTCTGAGAAGGTAAACCAGAAACACAGAAGGCTGGGGAGAGCTTAAGTAGCCTCTGACTGATGGCGCCATCTTCCTTTTTTCCTTGCAGATGTCACAGTGGATCCTTTGCCTCCAAGACAAATTAAGGTGAGAATACGACCTCTGGCTGTCTAGAACTAGCCTGAGAGTGTAAGGCAGCCATGGATATGGGATATGAGCTACTCAATGAGAGCCACACTTGGCTTTCCCCTCCATTTGACCTTGATGGCTCTGGGGTGGCGGCCAACAGCTCCAACCAGACAGAGCCGTACTATGATCTGACCAGCAATGCAGTCCTCACATTCATCTACTTTGTGGTCTGCATCATTGGATTGTGTGGCAACACACTTGTCATTTATGTCATCCTCCGCTATGCCAAGATGAAGACCATCACCAACATTTACATCCTCAACCTGGCCATCGCAGACGAGCTCTTCATGCTGGGTCTGCCCTTCCTGGCCATGCAGGTGGCTCTGGTCCACTGGCCCTTTGGCAAGGCCATTTGCCGGGTGGTCATGACTGTGGATGGCATCAATCAGTTCACCAGCATTTTCTGCTTGACGGTCATGAGTATCGATCGATACCTGGCTGTGGTTCACCCCATCAAGTCAGCCAAGTGGAGAAGACCCCGAACGGCCAAGATGATCAATGTGGCCGTGTGGGGAGTGTCCCTGTTGGTCATCTTGCCTATCATGATATATGCTGGGCTTCGGAGCAACCAGTGGGGGAGAAGCAGCTGTACCATCAACTGGCCAGGTGAATCTGGGGCATGGTACACGGGGTTCATTATCTACACCTTCATCTTGGGGTTCCTGGTGCCCCTCACCATCATCTGTCTTTGCTACCTGTTCATTATCATCAAGGTGAAGTCCTCTGGGATCCGAGTGGGTTCCTCCAAGCGGAAAAAGTCTGAGAAGAAGGTCACGCGGATGGTGTCCATAGTGGTGGCGGTATTCATTTTCTGCTGGCTTCCCTTCTACATCTTCAATGTCTCCTCTGTCTCAGTGGTCATCAGTCCCACCCCAGCCCTTAAAGGCATGTTTGACTTTGTGGTGGTCCTCACCTATGCTAACAGCTGCGCCAACCCTATCCTGTATGCCTTCTTGTCTGACAACTTCAAGAAGAGCTTCCAGAATGTCCTCTGCTTGGTCAAGGTGAGCGGCACAGATGACGGGGAACGGAGTGACAGTAAGCAGGACAAATCCCGGCTGAATGAGACCACGGAGACCCAGAGGACCCTCCTCAATGGAGACCTCCAGACCACTATCTGAACGGCTTGAAAAAGAAATAACACGCCAAGCTCTGCCAAGTGGCATGTGCTCCCTGCCCCCACCCCTCCCTTCCTCCCATCCGTCACACCTGGCTTCTAGAATAGGGAATTGCTCAGCATGAGTCCAATCAGAGAATAGTGTTTGAGTCGGCTTGTCTGAGTGAAAGATAATGTATTAAATTGATGACGCCCCTACCCCCTTCCCTTTAAAGTGAACATTTAAATGCAGGCAGACAATTCCAAGTCAGGAGAAGACGAGATCATGCCTGGGTGTGATCTGTAGAAATGGTGAAGCTCAACAAAAATAGAAAAGTATATCTGCGTGTTTAAAACCTAATATGTAACCTGTGGTCTTAACATTTATACTTATCTCTTCTACTACTCTCTAGCCCCTGTATAGTCATTACCTATGTTTCCTGTGTTTCAAAGTACACGAGTAGTCATCGAAGTGTGCCTAGTGTAGGTGGACGTTTATTCCAATATGGTACCCGCAGAAATGGACCTGCCACGAAGCCAATAAAGTTTAAGCTTCAGGGATCTCTCATGCTTGGGCAGTGTTTTCACATGACCACATGTTTTTGAAAAAAAAAAAAAATTGTAAAAGGAAGACATTTTTGTATTCTTTTTCTTAAAGAGGTCTCCTTAAAGCTTCCAGTCTCTCAAACCCACCTCGGCCCCTGGGTATTGGCCTTCCTAATTTCAGACAAGTTAGACCAAAGTAAGAAGGGAGAGGGAGAAGGGAGTGGAGGGCCCAGAACATAAATGCATGTGTTTTCTCGTCTTCGATATAATCAAAGAATTATTCACGTCCTCAGAAGGACACACAAATGGTTGGGGTTGTCGATTACTGGATTTATCAAAACAAAGCCTGCTTTTTTATAAGATTGCATTTTTTTCCTCCTTTATTTGTATTAGTTCTTCTTAGGGAGCCATGGAAGAGGAGAGTGGAGGAAATCACTGACATGAAAGGCAAAAAAAAAAAAAAAAAGGGACTGTGATTCTTGTGGGGAAAGCGTTTTTCCCCCACCATGAAAATAAATGAGTAAGAGTAAAGCAAAATGACATCTTTACAAGAAAGCATGAAATTCCTTTTTTTTTTTTTAAATGCCCGACATGGCTTCCTAATGAAAGAATGGAAATATAGTTCAATGACTCCTCTATTTTTTTTTAAGGAGTTGATAGAAATCTAGGCACTAAAATCAATCAATCATCAATCAATCAATCAATCACAGTGCACTAAAGACCTGAGGCCCCTGTTCCTAACACAGGAGCCGGTGTAGCAGCCTAGCACGTAGCAGGTGCACAAGGAAGAATGTCCGAGGGAGCCCCGCCCCTCACAGGCACACCTGTACCATCTTCCTCGCCCAGTAGACACGCCAAATAGCCACCTTTAATTCCACACTCTCTGAGCTATTTCTCATGCACAGTCCTAACGGACAGGCACTTCACACCGTCGATGACATTTTTCTGTCCCTGAAATGTAGATGAGCTCACCGACAAGTGGTAAGATGAGATGATACCCATTTCACCGATTGCCAGGGTCTGAACAAATACACACTCGTATGTTTGTGGGGGCTCCATCCCCTCTGGGTTTCTTGGAAAGCCTCACTCTTAGTGTCTCGTATATAGGTTTTACCATAAAAATGAGTTCTCCTCTTCTGGTTCCCTGAGCAAGGGCCGTCTGCACGAATGACTAAGAACTCCACCCGTGATGGTCACTGTGAATGGGCTGCCTTCCTCCTGTCTCTACTATGCTCACCACCTCGTTCCCAAAAGTATTTACTGTGGCCTAGAGAAGTGTGTTCGGTGATATTATGACAGATCAGTAAATCCATGCAAAAATTAAAAGAGGTACAATTAGAAGATGCGACTCTAAGCAAAGCCATGACCCAGACGTGCCTGTGGTAAGATCTGCCACTACTTGTGGAGGAAAGGTCAGCTACAAGTTCCGCTGAGGACTTCCTGGCAGCCACGACAGACAGAAGGCTACTCCTCCTCCTCTCCCTCCTCCGCCTTAAAAACAAGCAAAAATTTGGAAGGAAATGCTTTAAGCCCAACAT
This sequence comes from Mustela nivalis, assembly GCF_964662115.1. Lineage (NCBI taxonomy): Eukaryota > Metazoa > Chordata > Mammalia > Carnivora > Mustelidae > Mustela > Mustela nivalis. Next base: position 54,909,504 of record NC_139036.1, read on the forward strand.
TACCTTTACTAATAATATGAGACGTTCCAGGGTCTTTGAATAAAGGCTGATTTTTTTTTTCTTTAGGGAAGTGATTCCAAGGGACCAAGAAGTGATGGAAATAATTTCAGGAAAGACAGACTAACCGTGTAGCCCTCAGGCCCCTGCAGTCAGACACGGCCTCCAAGGAGGCCATCTGAAGTCTTCAAACAGAATGCCTATCCAGGTTTAAGGTCAGGGCTCATCAGCACCGTGGCTGTTCTAAGGGGCCTTTAAGACTGAAGCTTTACTTCTGTCCAAATCAGCAGGCAGATTGCTGTGATACGCTGTGCTCTGAATAGCAGATATGCTATGCTCTGAAAAGGAAATCTCCACTTTTTGAAATAACTCTTTCAGGGATAGCTGGCTCTCTGGTGGCTTTCATTCTTCCGAAAGAAGGAATAAACCTTTTAATTTCAACGCTAACACGATTTTAATTCTGAAATGTAAGCTGAGCCTCAAGTCAACATTTAATTATGAACATAAATCTGCTGGATGCTGGGAGAGAACCAAAAAGCAAGGCCACTCGTTGATTTGTGGGCAGCTGAGCATTCGGATGAACGCGAGCTACTCTGTAACCTACCCATTAGCGCGGGTAGTCAAGAGCTAGTTACGTCTGGGTGAACGTGGCGAGAGAGGGGTCAGGAGAGAGAATGGGACGCTGTGGCCCTTGAAGGGCATTGGCTTGTGGTGGACATGGAACGTGGAGTTGACACTTTGGTGGAGTTTGTGCCACGGGTTGGGACAGTCTAGGCGGACCAGCAGAGGAACACTGGGGGATAGGAGAACACTGCATTTCCTTCCTTTATTTTTGGAAGAAGAAAGAGGAGGAGGAGGCAGGAAGCAGAGGAGAAAGAGGAGGAGGAGGGTGAGGACGAAGAGGAGGAGGAGGAGGAGGAGGAATCATTACACTTCGCTGGCTGTGGCTGCTAGGAAAGTCCTGAGCGGAACTTGCAGGCGACCTTCCGTGACGTAATAGCGTGGGATATTATGCATGAACTGTGGGGTCGCTTTTCCCGTAGTCTCCTTTTAAAACTATGCCTCTTTTTATTTCTGCATGGATTTATTTATCTATCACGAATGGATGCAGAGAGGAAAATGTGGGCTGGCGCGTGGGACTTCCAGAGCCGGCCAGGAGCCGGAGTCTACTTGCTAACACAGATTTAACCTCCGGGTCGGAACACACGTGTTGATGGCTGGATGGGAGCCCCGTGCTGGAAAAGTGTACAGTCTGGTCGTTGAGAGAGGTAGGAAGGAACGTCTGTCGGGATACGTGTTCCTAATCAGCTCCCAGCGTGACTTTGCATCAGGACCGCTGGGTCAGGACAGAAGGCAGAAGTGAACTTTGGCCGAGTTGGAGGAAGGAGGCAAGAGAATCACCAAAAGGCTCCATATTTGGTTGGGAAGGTCCCGTTAGTCTTTCTGGACCATGTGGCCTCGAATATAAATCACCACAGGTGGCTAGCCAAGCATTTGAGCTCAGAAGTCATTATTTATATTGGGCTACTTGTCTGATCCCCACATTTGCTGGATTCAAAAAATACCGAATTTCCTATCCAATGTTCTATCAGAACAAACCTTCACTTACACGGGTTGTCCCCCTTCTAATATGTGGATTTCTTGGAACATTCCCATAGGCAGAGTCTCATATTTTTTTTCTAGCAGCTCATCTGGAAAGTTGGCCCCAGGGATTATATTCCACTTAACAGCTGAAAAGCTTCCGTGTGTCCAGTACCCGAGTCAGCAGACCGTTAGGACTGGGAAAAGCAGCTCCAGGACAAGGGTTTGTGCCCCCCCCAGCCCACCCACCCTCCACTGGCCACCAGGCTTCCTTTAGCTCCCCAGTGACCAGACACAGCCCGATCAGCTAGTTTTCCCCCTTAGATGTGTTAGGTTGTACGTATCTGGGCTGGACTTCAAAACAGAGTTAAATATTAGCCAAGACTCCACCAAGCCGAACAGAAAGGTATTGATTTTAAAATGAATATCATATTAAATGAAACACGGCGCCTCACTCACTGGATTCCGTGGATGTCTGCCTCCCAGTGGACGGAGATTTCCAGCATGAGACGGATCACACAGACCCAAGCTCAGGGGGTGGAGAGGAAGGGGGGATGCTTTCGCTTTTCACCCCTCTTCTTTCCTGGCATTACTGAGGGGACAGATGCAGCGGAGAAGAAGGCCTCTCTGCCAGGATACTGGTGTCCGGTGAAGGGGAGGAGGCTCCCTTCCGCCCCGGGGCCTGTGAGGACTGGTCAGATGTACAATGGGCCTCACCTTATAGGAAAGCCTGTGGACGAGTGTGAGGCAAGATGTACTCCCAAAGAAACCTGAACTGGCGTCCCACAGCCTTGCCCACTCCCAGTGTTCAGTGCCTGGGGCCTCCGGTCACTTAAGCCACAGAGCGGGTCCCTTGGAGGGCAGTCAGGAAAGAAAGGAAGCTGAGCTGTGGGTCCCGGTCAGACAGCTTTAGGCCTGGACTCAGGGGAGACACCATCATCTTAGGTCCTTACAAAGGTCAGATTGCAAAGCGTCCAGAACAGTGGCCCAGAGGGAAAGTTCTAGTCTCACGAGAGGACATCAGGGTCATCTCTACCGGACCACCCGGCAACTCACCTCGGAGGAGCGGCAGTGCCACTCCTGGGCCGTGTTTTCCCCTCCTTCCTCATGGATGGCTGGGGTACCAGCTCCCATGGAGGTTCCCGTCCCCAGGCGAGGGTCAGTGGCCATTACTGAGAGGGTGGTTATTTTTCCTCCTGGGTATTATTTTTAGCAAGAAAGCTGAGTAGTTCTCTTATTACCTAACCAACGCTTTTTGGTTTTCTCAGCATTCGCCAGCATCCTAGTTCTCAGGACAAAGGGCCAGTCTCCCATGGCTCAGTACGCTCTGTGCTCCCAAGCACATGCACCCCCACGATGCAGGGCACACACACCACGAGACACACGCGTGGCACACACATTCACGTGCGTGCATGGAACACGCCATGATGCACACGCATTCACACGCGATACGCCTTCTAGATCTTGTAGGCCAGACGTTCACATGCTTTGGCTTTCAGGGGAAGGGACAGAACTATAATTTAATAACTCACTTGAAGTCTAGGAATATACACTCTAACTTTTTCTTTTTTTCCTTTTTATGGGGAGGAAAACGTTGTATATAAGCCAATTTTCCCCTCCAAATAGCCCCTGCCTGATCATTGACTGCCTTCTTGAAGCCATCCTGCTATCTGTCCCTGCGAATAACAGGCCACCTCAATTTAAGGAAAAAAATAAAATGGTAGAGTTGGCAAAACTACAAAACTACAAATCATCCCAGCCAGGCACCCAACGGGAAGCATGCGTTTTGCTAACAGTCATAGTTTTGCATAAGAAAAAACACACAATTTCTTTGGAGAAAAATCACTCAAAATGATTTTCAAATGGTTTTCACTGAGGACAGTGCCTAACAGGGATTTCTTCTGGCCCTGTGCTGCCTTTTTGTTTCCCCCTATTGAGGTCTAACCAACAGATACTACATTCGTTTCAGGTGTACAACATAACGGTTTGGTATTTGCACACATTGTGTGAAGGTCACCACAGCAAGTCCACTGAACATTCCTAACCATACATAGTTCCAGAATTTTCTTTTTCTTGTGATGAGAACTTTAAGATTTACTCTCAGCAACTTCCAAATAGGCAATACAGCATTATTAGCTCAAGCGGCCGTGCTGTACCTTACCTCCCCTTGACTGTCTCACTTTGTAACTGGAAATCTATATTTTTTGAGTCCCTTCAAACATTTCACCCACCACCCCCCATTTCCCGCCTCTGGCAACCACCAGTCTGTCCCATGTATCTATGAGCTTGGTTTTGTGGGGGGGTTTTTAGTTTTAGATTCCACATAAAAGTGAAATCATACCATATGTATTTCTCTGATTGATTTCACTTAGCATAATGTCCTCAAGATCCATCCACGTTGTCACAAATGGCAAGACTTCATTCTGTTTTTATAGATTGATAATATCCGTGTGTGTGTGTGTGTGTATCACATTGTCTTGATCCAATCATCCACTGACAGTCACTGAGGTTGTTTCCACATCTTGGCTATCATAAATAATGCCGCCATGGACATGGGGGAGCAGATACCTCCTTGAGATCCTGTTTTCATTTCCTTTGGGTGGATAAATGCCCAGAAGTGGGACATCTGGATCATAGGGTTGTTCTGTCTTTCATGTTTTGAGGAACCACCCATACTGTTTTCCAAGGGACTGTCCCCGGATTGACATTCCTACCGACGGGGCAGAAGAGTTCTCTTTTCTCCACATTCTCACCAACATTTCTTTCTTGTCTTTTGGATAACAGCTGTTCTGACAGGTGTGAGGTCATAGCTCTCATTGGCGTTTTGATTGGCTTTTCCCAGATGATGGGTAATACTGAGCATCTTTCCATGTATTGCTGGTTTCTGTATGTCTTCCTTGGAGAAATATCTGTTCAGATCCTCTGCCCACTTTTTACCAGATTTTTTTTAAAGATTGTATTTGTTTATTTGACAGAGATCACAAGTAGGCAGAAAGGCAGGCGGTGGGGCGGGGGGTAAGCAGGTAAGCAGCAGGTAAGCAGGCTCCCCACTGAGCAGAGAGCCCTATGCAGGGCCCAATCCCAGGACCCTGAGATCATGACCTGAGCCAAAGGCAGAGGCTTGAACCCACTGAGCCACCCAGGCGCCCTTTTTAAAAAATTTTTGTTGTTAAGTTGTATGAGTTCTTTATATATTTTGGACACTAAACCCTTATCCCATATATGATTTGCAGATGTTTTCTCCCAGTCAGTAGGCTGCTGTTTCATTTTGTCCTTTACAGCAGATCTTCAGCTTCATGTAGTTCCACTTGTTGACTTTTGCTTTTGTTGCCTTTGCTTTGGGTGACAAACCCAAAAAAATCATTGCCAAGAGGTGCCTGGGTACCTCAGTCATTAAGCGTCTGCCTTCAGCTTGAATCATGATCCCAGGGTCCTGGGGTTAAGCCCCACATCGGGCTCCTCAGCGGGGAGTCTGGTTCTCCCTCCCCCTGCTCTTGTGCTCTCTCTCTTCCTCCCCCTCAAATAAATAAATAACATCTTTTTAAAAAATCAATGCCAAGACCAACATCAAGGAGCTGACTGCCTAATGTTTTCTTCTAGGACTTGTATGATGTCAGGTTTTACTTTTAGGTCTTTAATCCATTTTGAGTTGATTTTTGTGTGTGGTGTAACACGGAGGTCCAATTTTGTTTGTTTGTTTGTTTGTTTCTGCATGGGGCCATCCAGTTTTCCAAACACCATGTGTTGAAGAGACTGTCCTTTCCTCATTGTCTGTTCTTGGCTCTTTTGTTATAGGTTAGTTGACCATATAGACGTGGGTCTATCTGTGCTTTCTCTGTGCTGTTCTGCTGACCTTTGGGTCTGTTTTTATGCCATTACCGTACTGTTCTGATTATAAGGACGGCTTTGTGCCCCTGTGCTTCTTAATGCAAATCTGAAGTGGAACCCTTTGGGGGAAGCGGAGGTGCTTGGCCTCCAAGAAAATGAACCACGGTTCTCTCCCTCAGGCATGAACGTACCTCAAAGAGGCTCGCCAACGTAAAAGAAGTCTTCCCTTTGTCCATCGTCCCACTACAGGGCATTTCTGGGCTTCAGGATATCTACATCAGCTCCTTTTTGGTGCTTTCTAAGTACCTGCCGGTATGTGACCGGGAAGACAGCTATGCCGCCCATCTGTAATCCCGACACTTCGGGAGCAAAGACTTGGACTGCATAAAGGCTCACTCTGTTTGGCTGCAGCTTAAATGCCTCTGAACAGATTAAAATAGTCCCCTGAATCTTTCTTCCTAACTTCCAGGTGGATGAGCACCGTTGTGTTTATGAGGCTTGCTCCGGAAGGCAACAGACCGCAGGTGGTTCATTTTTCCTTGCTTCTGCACCTCCACACAGCCACCTTTTGCATGGTCCTCGCTCCAAGGGGCCTGTGGGCAGAAGGTGGCAGCATCGTATCCTCAGCGGTGCTGTATGTGGCCTCTGCTGGGGGCGGGCCGTCTTTGCAGCCAAGGAAACCCATCCCTCCTCAACCTTAAACCGAACACTTCTAGTCCAACAAAATAGAGGCAAAATCTGGTCTGCTACAGCAACGTGGTTCTGGGCTATTGAGTCAGCGTGGAAATGGGTTTTTAGAAGATCTGGGATTTCATGGCTTCCTTCACTGCCTCCAGGACCCGTGAGGTCAACCCTCATTGCTGGAGAAGCACCAACGCAAGGCACTGAAGTGGCAGGCGGACTGAGTCCCCAGCGAACCCAAATGTCGGGGGTGGGCTTCGCCTTCCAGAACGCCAAGTCAGCTGAGGTCCTGAGGGACTTAGGGAGTGTCAGCGAAGGAGACGGGGAGTCTGGCCCTGTAAAAATAGCCCATCAGAGTTCAGGTCCTTCAGCCGTTTCCTCCATCTGTCTTCCAAGTCAGTGTTCTCTCATGTTTATTGAAATATATGCCTATATTGAAATTTTAAAAATACCCTCTCTTGACACATCCACGATGCCCGCCTTTAAACAACAGAAGGGCACCCCTTAGTTTTCATAAAATGAGAATGTGAGGAGTGCTTTTGAGGGAAATAGTCAGTGGGGGCATTTCATCTTACGAGGGGATGATGCCAACCTGGGCCTCTTTCCTGTCCCCGTCCCTCCTGGCTTTTGGTCCCAGCCTCGGACAGAAGCTGTCTGCTACACAGCTGACCAGGAGAGACCAGTCCCGATTAGAACCACCCGCTAATGGAGGCCGCTTCCCCGTCTGTGCAGAGGAGGGGACCAGCCAGCCCGGCCGCAAATGAACAGCCTCCTACCCGATGACCACGCGACTCTCCAGAGTGATTAGGAAGCCTTTTTTCTGGGGGGGGGGGGGTCTCCATTTCACTTTCCAACAGCCTGAGAATCACGTCAATTAGAAAGAACAGAGTACGGAGTTGGCTCTGACAGCGTGCCCGCCGACAGTCTGCCGTGGATGGAATCTTCCCGTGTTCCCTTGTCTACCCATCACAGCCTGGCTGTCACTCCCAGGAAACGACGGTGGGTTTTTCCAAACAGTCCCTCAGTCATTCTCACGGGAGACTGAAAGCTCGTCCTCCACGGGCACGCACACTGCATCTCCCCCCTTCCTCGCTGTCTGAGCAGGGCTGACATTGTGGCCGTCGTCCCGCTTCCTGAAGGTAGGGGAGGTCACAGAATCCGAGCCCCTCCTGGCCCCTCCTACCACATCTGTGAAGGCTTCCATGCTCTGGACGCAAGAAAACCAGGGAACATCCAAAAAAGCATTTAGCAACCCCTATTGCAAAAACTGTGTCAATGCGTGGAAGTAATAGTTTTACCCTGTCAGGAATAGGTAGGCAAGCAAGCTATTTTTATTACTCCTGTGGTATTGTGAATGTGGTGGTTCTTCTTAATGTGACATTCCTGCATGTCCAGTGTTGAGATGAGATTGCTGAAACTGCCTTTGCCTTCCAAGAAGCTCTAACTAGCTCTGTGAGTGCGTACGTTTCTCTGTATGTCAGATAAATTGGCCTCTATCTTTGCTGTTATAATCAACTGTGTACGCTAGAAAGCAAGAAGCAAACATTGCTTTTTAGTGATTTCGCTTTTATTATTATTATTATTATTTGCAAGTGTACTGCTCTATAAACTACCTTCCCACGATATCATACTCTCCACTGAAGGGACTCGGGCGGAAGTTTACTCATTATTAGTCTACCTGTGTGAGCTCACCTCTGCTCCCATCTACCTCAGAAAAAGACTCTACGCATTCAGGAAAATGGGCCACAGTCCTAGGTCATGAGATAACCCACACTTTCCAGGTTTCCCAAAACGTTGAAACTGGAAACCTTAGGATTTTTTTTTTTTAACTCTAAGCCCCATGAAAAGCCTATAAGACATTTTCTACATGTCTTAGCAATCATTTGGAAGCAAAAGAAAAACAAGATTTTGAGATAGACAACCACTGCTGAGTACTATTTGGTGCATAGACTGATCCTTAAGGAGCCGATGTGATGGCTTCCAGATTCTGGAGCCGAGCTGGAAGAGCATGGCCAGGTCACGGTAAAGCGTGCGGTGAAGGGGGTGCCCTCAGTGTGCCCTGAGGATGTGCCCCGTCCAGCTGATAGCAAAAGTAAGGCCAGGGAAATCTCAAGTGTTTTAAAATTAGGTTAAGGAAAAGAACTTTTTATCACCTTCTCATCTTCTTTTCATTCACTGAAAATCACAACAAAATTTCTAGCTGCTGAAAAACAGGGTCTTAGCTACGGATCTCAGAAAAGAAAGTGAGCTGACTTTTGGAGTGCTCACGGTGGACCAGTCTCCGTGCTGGGCACTTGACAGGCGTCATCTTATTCAGTTCCCCCAGAAGCCGATGCCCGCTCGGCAGACGAGGCAACCGAGGCGTGGCGAACTTGCGTCCCTAACCCAAGCCCGCGCTCTGAACCGCTCTGCCACATCACCCTCCTACCCATGAGCTGTGCCTGACCTTCCCCAGCCCATGCTTCCCCGTCTGCAAAACAGGGCTAAAATCACGAACCTCACGGAGTTGTGTAAGAGTCCGGATGAAAGAAAATATTTTATAGAATTTGTCGCATTATCAGGCACACAGAGGTACCTAGAAAATATTAGGTTTCCCTCACCTTCAATCACAGCAAAAAAAAAAAGGACCAGAAACTTTTTGGTTGTTAAACAACGAACCATTTTCCAAATCAGCTAATATTAAACTACGGCTCTCACTCCTGCCATGAGTGGAGAGTTCAGCTGGCATGGACAGCACCAGCCACGGGATGCAAGATGAAAGCTGGGCCAGGGCCGAAAAGTAAATGCATTGTGTGTCTGCCGAGAAGGTGTCCACATTTTCTATCTACACGGGGTGATCCCTCCTGGAGAAGGGGCTTTCCTCCCCCGCCAAGCCTAACTAAACTTCGGTCTCCTCCAGAATGGGCCGGGGATATAACTCCCCCCCGCCCGCCCCAAACAAACAGAGCCTCCTCTTCCCCAAACATTCTGGAAACTTAGCAATTCGTGACATGTTGGAAACTGCTGAGTTTGTTCCTGGTGTTTCCTCCGGTGTGAGACCATGGTCGGCCTGGTGCTAGCCAGAAGGCGAGGCTCGTGCCGCTAATCCCAGGTCTGTAACCATCTGTATCGCTTTCGGGTCCAGCTGGAAACAGATGGCACACTCCAAGGGGGTGAACTAAAATGAATGTAATGAAGGTGCTGTGTGCAGAGGTGTGGGTGGGCGTCAGGGCAGCAGCAAGAGAAGGATGAGGCTCCTGGACGCCGCAGACAGGTGGAAAACTTTACCAGCCCTCCGGCTGGAGGGACGAGCGAGTGGATGATGTCACCTGGGCCCAGAGAGATCGGCAGCCACAGGGAAGGTGCGCGTCTACAGAGGCTGTGTCTGTAAAGCCACTCGGCCGGGGCCGGAGTCCGTGAGGACCCTCTGATCTCCTTCCACAGCTCCACCCGAGCTGGAGGGGAAGAGAACCAAGGGAGGCCGGACACAGAGGCCCGCCTTGGGGCACCCAGCAGGGAGAGGCCCAGAGCACAGGCAGGGTGGCAAGGAGGAGGCATGTGGACCGTGGACCGTCACCAGCACTCCCATGAACGGCCCAGCCCCCGTGTCGGGACCCCGGCACTCTCAAAGCGGCCCACTCTCTACCAGCATCGCTGGAGGGAGTTCAGGGACACTGCCGCCTTAGGTAGGGGTGAAGCTGAGGGGCCCCGGCGGGGGCCTTCCAGTGTCAGCACCACTCTCGAATTCCCAGAGGATAAATGGGATTTTCAGAAAATCATCATCAGATGGTGCAAAAGGGGTCCAGGGTTTGAGTGCCACCCACAGAATATTCCGGCTGGTCCGCTCCCAACTCTGCTCCCTACTCCGCTTGGGGCACTCACGCTTCTGAATACAATTTTATGATCTCCCTTTGGAAGGAATCATTTCCTGTGCACACAATTTCGCAAGTGTCAAGGTCGAGTAGGATACTCTTCCTCTACTCCCATCTACACCAAAAGCCCATGAAAAAACCAACCTGGCTCTTCAGCACATTTTAACCAGTTGCATGTGCTCCCCAACCATATGTACAAAACACCCCAACTTCACATTTTCTTGGATCTAAAGATCCAGAGTCTTCTATCATCCAGCATTGGGCCAAGGAGGGTTGACGTGTCTCTTTACCCAGCAGGACGTAAACAGAACACCCCACAAACACGCACCCCCAACCCAGGAGAGGGAGAGCCCAGCACAGCTTCCTGCAAACCCAGCTCCTCCTCCTACGGCCCTGCAGCTTCCACAGAGCTCTGCTTTCCCTGGGTCCCAGGCTCTGAAATGGACCCGTCCTCAGTAGACGTCTGCCACTACTTACAGTTTTAGGCTGAGGGCATGCTAAGACAGGGCACAGTCCTGCCAGTGGCTCATCCCAAGGAAAGGCAGACTAGAAACTGCTTCTTCCCAAGCTACTCCTTCAGGTGTGCCAGGAGGGAAACATCATCCCACCGAACTGCACCCTCGCAGCCGAATATTCTCAGGGGGCAGCCGTGCACCCCTGGGAGGGTACTGATCTCTTCTAGGTGAGCTGAGGGTGGCGGCGGTGTAACCCAACAGCCTCTCTTACCCATCTGCGTCTTCAAGCTGAAGACACTCCCCCAGGTCGGCCGTGACCACCTGTCCTTCTGCCGACTCCCAGTATCACTGTCCAGGATATCAGCCTGTGTGACCTCACTCCACAGACAGCCCCGAAGCACCAACATAAGGGAACAAGACGGTGAAGATGGACAGAAGGTTTGGGGGTTGGTTATTTTTTTTTTTTTCCCTAATTCCACAAGTAACCTTCAAAAATGCAAAGAATTTACCTCCTTTGGGGAGAGAGGGCAGGGCTGATCAGAAGGTGACTTCATTTCACACTTCCAAAATTCAAGTAAAGCTGATTATTTTTTTTTTTTCTTTCATGGGAATTCTAAAGTGAGGTGTACTTTGAATATTTACTGATTAGCATTGTTAGCATACTGGTAAATCAATCAATTACAAAGGTAAATTATTATCCGTGCACTAAAAGCATAGTGAGCGTCTACTTTGTTGCGAGACACTGTTCTGGAAGCTGGGAATTCATCGAGATGAGAGACAGACCCAGGCTCCCTCCCTTGTTGTAAGGGAGACACTCAAGAAACAAACACAACATGGGGCGCCTGAGTGGCTCAGGGGGTTAAAGTCTCTGACTTCGGCTCAGGTCATGGTCTCAGGGTCCTGGGACCGAGCCCCGCATCGGACTTTCTGCTCAGCGGGGAGCCTGCTTCCTCCTCTCTCTCAGCCTGCCTCTCTGCCTATTTGTGATCTCTCTCTCTCTGTCAAATAAGTAAATAAAATATTTAAAAAAAGAAAGAAAGAAAGAAAAGAAACAAATACAACAAATGCGGGAACACGAAGCCTCAATAGTGACCGATGCTCTGATGGAGGTCATGGAGAGCGAAGACAGGTGGTTAGGCACACAGGCCCCAGAGCCAGACAGTCTGGTTTATACCTCAGCTCTGCTACTTCCTAAGAGACTCGCGGTGAATCATATAATCTCCCTCAGCCCCAATTTCCTCCTTGATAAAGTAAAAATAAGAACAGGACCTAGTTCAGAGGAATTTGTGAATTTGGCGAACTGTGAGCATGAAATAATGTACTTAGTTCATATGCAGAGTCTGTAACAGAGGCTGACATGCAGCGAGCCCCCAATAAATGGTAGCTCTTCCTATTTTAGATGGAGGCAACCCAGGTGGGCTTCTCAGAAGCGGCAACCCCCATGTGGCAATCTGGTAAAAGAAACAGCCAGATGGGGTGCCTGGATGCTTCAGTCCGTTGAAGTCGGATGCTTCATCCGACTCTGGGTCAAGCCTGAGATCAAGCCCCACATCAGGCTCTGAGCTAAGTGTGAAGCCTGCTTGAGATTCTCTCTTTGCCTCTCCGTCTGCCCCTCCTCCACCTTGCCCATAGTCTTTCTTTAAAAAAAAAAGCTAAAATAAATTTAAAAGGTAAGAAAAGAGGGCGCCTGGGTAGCTCAGTGGGTTAAAGCCTCTGCCTTTGGCTCAGGTCATGACACCAGGGTCCTGGGATCAAGCCCCACATGGGGCTCTCTGCTCGGCAGGGAGCCTGCTTCCTCCTCTCTCTCTGCCTGCCTCTCTGCCTACTTGTGATCTCTGTCTGTCAAATAAATAAAAAAATCTTCAAAAAAATGGTTTAAAAGGTAAGAAAAGAAACAGCCAGAGTGAAGAAATGAGCGACACCTTGTTTATGAAACAGAAGGAAGCTAGGTAAGGTAGTAGAGGGCTGAACAGGTGAGGCCATGCAGGGACTTGTGGTCTTTGATGGTAGTTTGCCTCTGTCCCCAATGGGCAGGAAACCATGGGAAGTTGGAAGCAGGGGATGTGCTAGGATGGACAGTGGATGGACAGGAAGGACAGGGATCTATTGTAGATCCGGGATCAGCAAGCTATGGTCCGAGGACCAAAGATGGCCCCTCTGCCCGCTTTTGTATACAAGCGTTATTGGAACACAGCCATGCAAATTCATTTACATCCTGTCTAGTCCTGATTCCCTCTATGGTGGCCTTGTTGGATGGTGACGGAGACCGTGGAGCGCGCAAAGCCCACTGACGTTGGTTCTTGCTAGGAAAAGTTAATCAGCCCCGATTTTGGAGGAAAAGAACCTGTAGGACTTGTAAGTGGGTGGGCTGTGGAGGGTGCGAGAGGGAGGGGTCGAGGAGGATTCTGGGTCTCCAGCCATGAATCCCTGGGTGGTACCATTTTCAGAGACGGAGATGCTCCAGGGGAGGGGGCAGGATGGGTGGCAGGCAGAGTCGTTATTTTGGATGTATGAAGCTTGAGATGAGCCTGGGGTGTTGCAGGAGCTCAGGCTGGAGTCACAAATGGACACCTCCCCTGCAGACACCATTCCTTGCTCTCCGTTTCCACTGCTGCAGTGACACTCTAACTCACAGGGCCACAGGGCAGGAGATCATCACCTGGACAGGGAGCGCAGACCAAGAAGGGTTGAGCCTGGGTCTGTGCAGCATCAGAAGTCAAGCACCGGAAGAACCAGCAAAAATAATGGGGAAGTGCTTCACCAGGTAGGAGGGAAGGCCGTGGGGCATGTCTCAGGAGCCCAGAGGAAATAGTGTCCACAGGGGCAGGTCGGATATGCTGAAGCTGAGATGCAGCCGAAGCTGGCAAGATGGCCTTCCTCGCTGTTACTGGACGGGCTGGGGATGTGAGAAGCCCGGATGGGGGCAGCTGAAGAAGAGAATCAGAGGGGCCTGGAGACAACCTGTCCTCATGCAGAGAGGAGAGATGGGCAGGGGCAGACAGGAGGCACGCAGACAACAGAGCATGTCTGTAACGTGGGAGCTACCAGAGAATATTTTAAAGATCCAGGTTTTACCCACCATTTGAAAACTGAGCGTTCCTACAGAACCTTTCTGTAGCCTGACTGGCTCAAAGAAGCAATTACCATTAATTCATACGGGGAAAATGGAAAAAAAAAAAAATGCTCTCACGCCCCAAAAAATCACCTCTCTTAGCCTTTTCTGAGTGCTCTCCGGGCTTCTGCAAAACCGACGCTGGATACTGTTTGCGCTTTTTGCCTGTTGTTCGTAAAAGTGAAATCCTCTTTCTTTTGGCTAGCGAAAACAGGTACCAACAGAGGTCTTTCTTCAAAGCAAAGGCGCCTAACATGACCTTTTGAAAAGCGGGGGATGCCTGTGATGGGAATGATCCGGCCGAGTGGGAGAAAACCGGACCGTGGAGAGAAGGAAGTGAAGCCTCTGAGAGGTGGGGAGTGAGATCCAGAGGTCAAGTGGAGAGGTCAAGGGAGCAGGAACACTGCTCTAACAAGAGAGCCCACAGAGAATCTAACTACCTACACCAGCAGGCTGACAGAGGCGGCGGGTTTCACATGAGGACATCCGTGTCTGATGACTTGGATTTTTTCCCTACAGAAAGGCTCAGCAGCGAGGGTGGAACAGCAGGGAAGGGAAAAGACAACGTACAGGACGTGAAGTCTGAGCCTGTTACAGAGGCACCCACTGCTCATCAAATGTCTTTTGTGTTCTCCACGGCACCTAGCGCAGAGCTAGTGAACACCGTACGCATTCAATCCCACACTGATTAAGGACGTCACGTGTGCAGCAGGAACTCTGCAACACCTTTCCGCCACCCCTTTTCCCCCCCAGTTAAGGTAATGAGAAGGTGTGCAGCCCGGACGTTCAGGCTCCTTTCATCGTGGGGGAGGCCTGCCTGGCTATTTGTCCAAGGCAGAGGGTCAGGAATCTGCAAAGAGTTAAGTCAGATAACCACCTCTTCGTCAACCCCGCAGACACAGCTGGTGCACACATCTAAAGATGAGACATCAAGATGACTGCGTTAGGCTCCATCCCACTGGCATCCCGGCCCAGAGGGAACACCCAGCCTCGGAATCCCACCGACCTTGCGTCTGGCCCGCCCCTGGCATTCCTTTTACCAACAAGGGCTGCCTTTGCAGCATCAAATTCCCTATCTTTCCTCCCCTCCCTGTTCATCTGTTGTTGCTGCCTCTCCTTTTCTTTTTTTCTCTCGCCTTTTCTGTCTCTTCTAGGGCAGCCAGAGGGGAACCTATTTTTAAGGTTCCCAGGTAAGCTTGCTGCTTCTGCTTGTTCTCTCTCCTCTGGGTGTGCCCGGCGCTCTTCACATCGCGACTCTGTGAGGGGATGGCCCTCCCTCTGACATCATGGTAGGGGGTCCGGGCTGGTGTGTGTGGGGGGGTAGTCTTCTGCGGGTTTGCTCTTCAAACGGAACATGGACCTGTCTGACTTGCGGCCACCATTTGTCAAAGGAGAGAGACTGAAACAAGCACGTGAGAAGGCTGATATGGTGAGAATGTCTTATTGCCTTTGGTACTTTGACTATTAAGTAATTGACGGCAGAGGATCCTTTCTCTTTTCCCAATGCAGCCTTGGGACCGGTACCCTGTGATTCTGTGACATGTATTCATGACCCTAGTCACTCATCATGCAAATATTTATTGACTCAGCCTAGGATCCAAGGTCTCCGGGACCCTTTCCCAGATGCTAGACCGCATATTGCATAAGGGAAGGCGAACTTGTGGTCTCTGCAAAGACCAGTTTAGAACCCTTCTATTTCAGGCATTACGCTGCCTTGCTTTCAGTATTCCTATTAAAAAGTACATGTCCCCCCAACAGTCTGAATGAAACCACAATGCCAGTCGGCTCAGAGACAGCAAACATGTCAGGACAAATTCCCAGCTTTGAAAGCGAGCCCTAGGGGCGCCTGGGTGGCTCAGTGGGTTAAGCCTCTGCCTCATGACCTCAGCTCAGGTCATGATCCCAGGGTCCTGGGATGGAGCCCCACATGGGGCTCTCTGCTCATCAGGAAGCTTACTTCTCCCCCACCATCTCTGCCTGCCTCTCTGCCTACTTGTGATCTCTGTCTGTTAAATAAACAAATAAAATATTAAAAAAAAATAACAAAGAAAGAAAAAGAAAGCGAGTCCTCCAGCACACAGGCTCTGGGTGACCAGGCCTGGCCACAGTGGCAGGTGCCACGTGACCCCAAACCACTCTCCAGCTCTGGTCCGAAACTGCTGAGACAACTGCAGAAGGTAGCAAAGAGCGTAGGCACCATCTGAATGTTGCTCAGAATTGTTTGGCCCATCTGTCTCTTGATGTTCTGAAATTTTCTTTGAAGATAATAATGTGACACAAGAAAGATCAAGGACTTTAGAGTCAGGCTGACCGGGATGTGTAGACAGGCTTGGCTGCTGACTAGCTGTGTAATCTCGGGCAGGTGACTTGGTTCTGCTGAACCTGGCTTTATCTAGCAAACAAGCATGAGACCACCTACGATGTAGGATTATTATTAGGATTAAAGGTAACATATGCGAAGTGTCCAGATGGGGCTCAAAATAACAACTATTATAATTGGCAGAATGCCTGGGTTTTAATTCAGAAGCCCAGGATGATCTAAACATAATCTCTTAAATGTAAACACTGGCTGTCTTTTACCCCTTAAAGATTTAAGGTACAAAAAAGAAAATGACACCAAGACATCCTCCCTTCCCTGCACGCGAAAGGCACGGCACACACTCCGCCTTAAACCAAAACAAAATGATGGCGATAAAACTCGTAAGTGCCCTTTGCTCACGTACCCCTTGAGAAAAACAAAAAGACTAGTTTCTCCTCTCTGCCACTCAGTCCCCAGCACCTTCCTTGTCCGGCTGCGGAAGCTCTTGACCCTCATCCTGGTTTGGAGAGCGCCAGACAGCAAAAAGCCAAACCAAACCAAACCAAAAACAAACAAACAAAAAAGCCACAGAAGAGGAAGAGGACGTGGAACCTTGATGCAGGAGGGAAAGGAAAAGAAGACAAAGTCATGGACACCGCACCTCCAGTGCCCGGCTTCCAGGGCAAGAAGTTTTGGCAACTGCCTCTGTAAGGCACTCAGTTCTGCGCGCAGAAGAGCAACAGCGACATCTTCAGGGCAGCTAGAACTTGGCTGGGGAAGCAGAGGAAAGATCTGCTTTCAGACCATAACCCCGCAGTGAAGATGCCTGCCGAGAGCTGGCCTTTCCTCTACCTGAGATGATAGGTGAGTGCACAGCGCAAGTCCTCTCATACCATCTCCCAAGTCCCCCACCAAAACTGAGGCCTCAACAGGCCTCCCTCTTGCTGTTAGACAGGCAATCAGCCAAACTCTTCCGGAGCTGGAAACTCGGAAGGGTGTGTCAGTTAGGGACTCTAGGGCAACCAACCAGGCTGATTTTGATCTTCAAAGAAATGAAATGTGTCAGTAAGAACTGGGCAGCTCGTGCAGTCTCCGGGAAAGCTGGAGAACCAGGCTCAAGAGATGGGAACAAAGGGAAGTGGAAACAGTCAGAACCCAATCAAAGCACAGCACTGGGCCATCCGTTCTGATGAGGGGGCCTCACTGTGGCCACCCACGGCTGCCACCAGCAGCACCGCCAGCATGGGCAGCTCGGAGTTCCTGCTGGATTCAATGTCCCTGCTGCCGCCTGACATCTCTTGCTCTCCGTCTAAAGCCCCAATCTGTTGTCTGATTAGCCAATCCCGGGCCCACAGACTTGCATCATAGCTGTAAGGGGTCCCTGGAAAAGATCTCACCCCACAGAGGTGATTTCCCCAAATACAGAAAAGACATTTCACAGATGCTGGGCAGAGAGCATCAACAAAACGTCCCCTACAGAACGAGACTGATGTGACAGCAGACCTAGCACCATGGCGTGTTTTGAGTCTGTGGGAGGTTGTGTGACAAAGCAGAAAAATCACATGCCAGGAATTTAAAAATCCCAGGGAGATCCCATTCCTTATTAGCTAAGCAACTCAGGTGGGCAAATAAGCTTCTCTGGGTTTTTGCACGGAATGGAAATATCCCTACCTACTTTGTAAGGCTGATGTGTATACCAACTCAGTTAACTTCGTGTACAGGCTTTGACAATTACACTGAGTAAACCCTTTAGTGTCTTGGGGAGCCAGGTTATCCAGCTGTAAAATGAGGATATTCCCTACGTCGCAGGACGTCGTGAGGTTTAAATGAACGGCTTGATTTACAAATTGAAATCTGCTGTTCGGGATTTCCCTCAAAGAAACAGAGGTGGAGGGTGGACACAAGAGAAGGCTGACCATGAGGTAGCGGTAAACCTGGCGGGTTGGCACAGGACACCATGCTCTCCAGGTTAGCGTATGAGCCCTTCCATAATAAATGGTTTTTGTTTTTTTGTTTTTTTAAACGAGGGGTCTTGGAAGTACCTAGAAGAGTAAGGCCCCGCTCCCCGCCGCGCACCCCCAGGCGCTCTTAGCCCCCTCCTCTGGCCCACCACCCTCCGCCCCACGCGGGAGCCTGAGCATCCTTAGTGGTGAAACGAAAGCCCCCAAATGATGGACATCAAAGAAAAACCGAAGCAAAGCGAGCGGACGCGGGCCTTCGGGAAGAGGCGATCCGGAACTGCGAAGTGGCCGATGAACCCGAACGGCCCCCAGCCCCACCCGGGCACTGCATTCGGCCAGGGACCCAGAGAGCGATGACAACGACGCCACGGAAGGCCGCACGCCCGGTGCCAGGAGGCGCTGCGGCGAGCCGAGGCGTCGGGCTGTGCCGGGCCTTCGGGAGGCTGTGGCTCTCCGCCTCCCGAGCAGGCGGCGCCGTCGGACCGCGGACGCAGAGTTAGGACGCGGCCGGGCGGCACCTGCCCCGGGGCGGGAGTTTGGATCTCCGCCACAACGCGCGCGCAGACCAACGGCCCGCTCCCGCGCCTGCGCCAAAGAACAACAAAACCACCGCCCGTCTCACCCCGGCCCCGCCCCTCTGCCGCCCGGATGAGCTCCGAACCGGCAAGGCCCGCAGTGGGGCGGAAGCGCTTCCGCCCGCACCCAAAATGGCCGCCGGGCGGGCCTCCGGGCGGAAGTGACCCGTCAGGACGCTGACGGGTCCACCATGGCGGCCGCGGTCGCTTCTCCCGCGCTGAAGCGGCTGGATCTGCGCGACCCCGCGGCGCTTTTCGAGACACATGGAGCGGAGGAAATCCGAGGGTTGGAGCGCCAGGTGCGGGCCGAGATCGAGCACAAGAAAGAGGAGCTGCGGCAAATGGTGGGCGAGCGGTACCGCGACCTGATCGAGGCGGCCGACACCATCGGCCAGATGCGCCGCTGCGCCGAGGGTCTGGTGGACGCCGTGAAGGCCACCGACCAGTACTGCGCCCGTCTCCGCCAGGCTGGCTCGGCCGTCTCCCGGCCCCCAGAAGAGGAGCCGCAGGTCAGCCCCTCACGCCGGGTCCCGCACCCCGGTCCCGCACCCCCCTGGGGACCCGCCTCCCGCCCTCCCGCGGCCGCCGGTCCGTCCCCGTCCCCGCGCGAGCCTCACCTGCCTTGGGGAAGAGGCTGCTGCGAATTTCTAGACTCCCTTCCTCCGGGGAGAACGCCGGCGGTCCTTTGGCCGTCTGCGGGCCCGGCTCATTCAGCAGCTCCCTTCGGAGCCTTCCTGACTTCCGGGCCCTGATTCCCTCGCCTGTCTCGCGGCTTCGCTGGGCTCTCCCAGCCTTCGAGGACAGCGCCAGGGGTCTCTCGCTAGACCAGCTCATTCCCTGGGTAACGTTTCCCGACATGCTCACAACCGGTTTTCCCTTATGTTGCCACCTTCCCCTCATTTGGTTCATTTCTCATCCCAGGCTCTCCCCCACCTCACTCCCGAGAGCAAGCTCCCCAAACCCAAAGAGCTATTCTACCTTTGGTGGAGTCGTTGAATGACTGGACCAGCCGGCAAGCGCCCTTCTTCCAACAGTGGAACATTTTCCTTTTAGGGAACTAAAGTTATTCTAATCAAGTTATCCTAAGTGGGTTTTTTTTTTTTTTTCCCCTTCAAACACTAATGATTAGACCTGGCCTGCGTGGAACGATTCAGCCCTAAGTGCATCCTAATACTGGAACAGCATTTTGCATTCCTAGGGAATATCGATTTAGGAATGACTAAGTGAACCGGTAGGGAGGGTCAGAAAGATAAACCGGGAGTTTGTTAACGACCCCTTATAGGGGAAGAACCCTATAGGACATGGAAGAACTTCCAAAATACAACTTAGAACTTCTCCCTCTTGGAACTTTTTAATACGACTGTGTTTTAGAAGAATCTGGGTCAGTGGGCAGGGCTCACACAACACAACCTTTGAAATGAGAGACTTCGTCCCTCTCCTCTCTAAGCTGTGCATTTATACCTGCCTCCTCCTGGGTGGCCAGCCTTTCCTATAGCTGAAGATTGATTCATGGTTTATTAGAAAGCTAACTGGTACTGTGCCTGACTTCAGAAATGTATTTATTTTTTATAGTTGTTATATCTGAGTTATTCTCAGACCCACAAAAATTTGAGTGCCTTCTGTGTGTCCAGGCACAAAGAAACAGAAGCCCTCTAATTCCTGCTCTGAAGGAGCTTACAATCTAGTCGAGGGATTAAATGCATGGAAAGTTGATGAGAAAACTGAATAATTCAGAGTAACAGTAGAAAGCATTTTAGGATAATGGGTGATTGATTAGAAAATAATTAACGTAATTTACCGTGAGATTTCTGAAGGAAGTCACTTCAGGCTTGAGTCCTTCTCGGTAAGGAGGGCCTTCGTGACAGATGAGATTTGGAATGTAGGTCTGGAGTATGAAAAGATAAGAGCAGGTAATCAGTTTGATTAAAGCAGGAGTTCTCAGTCCTGGTGCTTTTGACATTTGGGGCTAGATCACTTTGTTGTAGATGGTTGTGTGCATTCTATGATGTTTATAAGCAACTCTGGCCTCGACTCACTAGACACCTATAGTACCCTTCTTCCCCCTCCTGATGTCTTCAGATCAAAACCATCGGAAGGATATGAATCTCCTGGGAACTTGGGAGTGGAGTGCTTAGGTATGCTAAGATATATATGGAAGGCAGATGACTAAAATTTTGGTAGGGAAATGAATTTAGCTTTGAACATACCGATTATGGAATGGCAGAGAAACTTAGCAGGGCAGCAACAGGAAAGGCGCCAGTGGGACTTGGGAGTGGTGAGGTCTAAAAAAGAGGTGGGTGTGGTGTTCTGCTAAGAGGTGATGCTCTAGGGTAGGAGTCCTGGAGTAAGGCAGACTGAGACCGGGAGAGGCCTGAGCACTACACGGATGAAGATCTGACGGATGAGTAACAAAGGAGTCCTTCACACACTCAAAGAAGCAGGAGCAAGTGTAGGGAGGCTGAACGTCAGAAGAAAGAAGGAGAAAGCTCACTTGAGTGGTGGTCTGTAGGGCTCCATGCTGTCAGGGATAACCAGGCTGAGATGACCAAATTAAGTTTGTGTCTCCATGGGACTGAGCCCAGGTGCACCCAGCTGGGAGGGTTGGGTGGGCTATACACCGCTCCTGACTTGAGTCATTCCTCAACACCTAACTTTGAGACCTTTACCAAGTGGCATGGACTCGGGCATAAAGCTTTGTACCCTACAGTACCCCCACATTTCTCCACAAGCCTGCCAGACGCTGACCTTGCACTTGTGTGTTCTGCCTTTGTGCTGTGCCTTCCCTTGTAGCCCCAGCAGCCTTCGCAGGAGAAGTTCTACAGCATGGCTGCCCAGATCAAGCTACTCTTAGAAATTCCTGAGAAGATCTGGAGCTCAATGGAGGCCTCCCAGTATCTCCACGCCACACAGCTCTACCTGCTCTGCTGCCACCTTCACAACCTGCTCCAGCTGGATTCCTCTGGTTCCCGATTCAGCCCTGTCCTCTCACGATTCCCCATACTCATCCGGCAGGTCGCGGCAGCCAGCCACTTCCGGTACGTGGATCCAGCGAAAAGATCTGCTCTAGGGACGGCCATACTTCACCACTACCGGTTTACGGAACGTGTCTTCTATCCTGATATACCAAGGTCCTTCTTCCCAAGATGTAAAAAATTCCCTGTTGCTCTCTTTCCTCATCTTCCTAGGTCAACTATTCTGCATGAAAGTAAGATGCTGCTCAAATGCCAAGCCGTGTCTGACCAAGCTGTGGCTGAGGCCCTGTGCTCCATAATGCTCTTAGAAGAGAGTTCTCCTCGCCAAGCCCTAACAGACTTCCTGTTGGCCAGAAAGACAGCTATTCAGAAACTTCTAAACCAGCCACAACATGGTGGGTTTGGCTTCTTTCCAAAATAAAGTCCTTAAACAAGGGAATGGAGAAGGGGGAGCCGAGGGGAGACTGAAGCACCTAGAATGTTCTCTGTTTCTCACTTTACTAAAGAAAACCGTTTACAGAAGGATGGTTTCTTCTTGTAGGTGCCGGCATCAAGGCCCAGATTTGCTCATTAGTGGAGCTGCTGGCTACCACTTTGAACCAAGCTCATGCTCTTTTCTACACTTTACCAGAAGGTCAGCTGCCAGATCCGTCCCTGCCATGTGGCTTGCTCTTCTCAACTCTGGAGACCATCACAGGCCCGCATCCTCCCGGTGAGCTCTTAACCAACCTTCCTTATTCTCAGGTTATTCATCTGTTATTGACTCGGCACCTGCCATGTGGCTGCTAGTGCTGGGCTCTGGGGATACAGCAGTGCACTGGACAGATACGGACCCCATCTTCATGGAGGCCACGGTCTAGTGGTAGAGGCAAATACTGAACTCACAAATACTTATCAAATAACAAAATGGCCACTACTATGGAGGCAAAGTAAAAGTTGATTTGGGAGCACTGAAAAGGAGGCACCCCACTAGTGATGCTTTCCCTGGAGAATGATTTTTTTTTTTTTTTAAAGATTGTATTTATTTATTTGAGAGAGAGAGAGGCCTTGAGTGGGGAGACGGTCAGAGGGAGAAGCAGACTCCCCATGGAGCTGGGAGCCCGATGTGGGACTCGATCCTGGTACTCCTGGATCATGACTTCGGCTGAAGGCAGTTGCTTAACCAGCTGAGCCAGCCAGGCACCCTGGAGAATATTTAAAACCTGAAAGTTCGGTAAGAGTTAGGTGAAGAAGGCAAGGGAAAGAGTTCCAGGCAACAGGGGTGGGATGTGCAAAGGTCCTGAGGCAAGGAAGATGTTCATATATTTGAGAAACTAAAAGTAAGCAAGGGAAGCTAAGGGGGATTGGGTGGGAGGAAGAGCAGCATGAGGAGAGACATGGCCAGTCTATTAGATGTGACCAGATAATGCAGAGCTGTGCAGACCAGGCTAGGGAATTTGGACTTTTTTATCCAGAGAACGATGGATAGCTTGTGAGGACGTTCCAGGCTTACTCGTCTTCTACACTATGTTCCCATACATCCTGTGCTTTTATTTGATAGCATTTATCCTAACTGGAATTAAATACAGTTGGCTTTTACATGGCAGAGGTTCTCCATGGGGTCTGGAGTGGATGCCAAGAGCTCACCTGGGAGGCTGTCGTCATTACCTGGGTGGCAGATGATGGGGGCCAACTGGACAACTTGGACATCTGTTTAGCAGGGCATTTGGTGGATTGGTGGGGAGGGTTTGGAAAGGAGGTGTCCAGGTTTACTAGAAAAGGAGCTGGTTTGAAAGGGCTGATTATGAGTTCACTCTTAAAAATATTGCTTTAGGGACAGTTAAGAAAATATTGCTTTAGGGACAGTTAAGCCCCTGGAACGGGAATGTGGAGTGGGCAGGTGACTGTGGGTCCAGAACAGCAATAAGAGGTCCGGCTGGAGACGCAGATCTGTGCACATGGCTGTTGTCTGAAGCTGTGGGGCCATGACAGGAAGAAGAGAGGACGGCAGAGGACTGTGCCTCGGTGCTCCAGAACGCAGGCCAGGTGGAGGAGGCCAAGCCAAGGGTAGCAGAGAAACAACATGAAGACAGCCACCGGGTCATTTTCAGAGAGACAGATGTATTATGTAGCCTCTCCTTGGGCTTTCTTTATCTTCCGAGGGAGCCACTTCCTTATGCCCTGGCTTCCCTCTCGGTGCTTCCACCTAATGCTTTACCCCCTCGTGCAAGGTGAGTGTGGGCTAATTATCATGGCTTTGGATGACAAGTGCAAAGGACCCTAGAAGGACTCCTGTGTTTCCAACTCTGGAGGTGCTCGCTCACGCACAGAACACAGTGAAGGGGCCCCCCAGAGTCACCCCACAGATGCCTGTGTCCTTCTTGGGAAGACACCTCTGAGGTGCTGCAGCCCACCAGCCAGGTGCGGGGTCTCGCGCTGGCCGGAGGATGGTGAGGAAAGGGAGACTGTCACCTGGTGACAGCTTCGAGGGCCGAGCGTGGAGCGCTCAGTACTGCTTTCCCTCCCTGCCTTGTCCCCACTTCTTCCTCCCTGTCCTCCCCCTTGTCTGCTGGGGTGCCCAGAGTTGGCGGGAAGCTGCCAGTCCCCTGATGAACATACATTCTAGACTTTCCTATCCCAGGGGTCCAGGCTGACATGCCCAGAGGAACACTAGATGATTTTTGGAAATTGCTTCTAGGTCCATTTTTTAACATGCCTTTCAAAGGACGGCCCTGATGACTTGTCATTGGGCCTTCTCTTAGGAAAGGGCACCGGCGCTCTGCAGGAGATGAAGCTCTGCAGCTGGTTCAGACACCTGCCGGCATCTGTCGTCCACTTCCAGCCGGCGCTCCGGACCCTGGCGCAGCCCATCAGCCAGGAGTACCTGAAAGACACGCTGCGGAGATGGATCCACATGTGAGTAGCCAGAACTTTCCTGAGGCCGGCAGGGACCACCCATGCAGCCACATGAGGGCCAGTGAGGCCACTGAGAAAGGAGGGAGAGACGTGATCGTCCAGACAGTGCTCTGCATGTGCCCTCTGGGTTGTACCAATCACTGGCTCAGCCTGTCTTTTAAATAAATTAAATTAAAAAAAAAAAAAAAAAAAAGAAAGAAAAGCAGGACTCCACTCGAAAACCTCTACCTGGGTCCCCACATTAGTACTTGTATCTCTCAGGGTTTTTATAAATATGTATAAACAGCGTTTCTGGTGAAGTTGGGGGTGAGGTCCACCCTCGCCTCCCTGAGGTATCTGTTTGGAAGGAAGTGTAGAGCCCTCTGGAATGGGGGCCGGTTACCCCCAACTGTGAAGAACCAAAAATGAGATCGTCTTTCACGTATTACCTACAGGATTTAATATTCTGTGTAAGAGTTCGGCCACTCTTAAGTTTTTATTTAAATGCAATGGTTTTTGAAGCCATTCCAGGGGGCTCTAGACTTCCTTCCAAACAGATACCTCAGGGAGGCGAAGGTGGACCTCACCCCCAACTTCACCAGAAATGCTGTTTATACATATTTATAAAAACCCTGAGAGATACAAGTACTAATGTGGGGACCCAGGTAGAGGTTTTCGAGTGGAGTCCTGCTTTTCTTTTTTTTTTTTTTTTAATTTAATTTATTTAAAAGACAGATCACAAGTAGGCAGAGAGGCAGGCGGAGAGAGAGAGAAACAGGTTCCCTGCTGAGCAGAGAGCCCGATGTAGGGCTCCATCCCAGGACCCTGGGATCATTACTGGAGCCGAAGGCAGAGGCTTTAACCCACTGAGCCACCCAGGCGCCCCTGCTGCTTTTCTTAATAAAGTTGTGAAAACCGTGAATCTAAATCAGATCCAAGAAAAATGATTTTGTCGCAGGTGTAACGAAGACATTAAGAACGGGATCACCAACCTGCTTACGTACGTGAAGAACGTGCAAGGTCTCGCAGGGGTCCGCGATGCCATATGGAAACTACTTACCAGCGAATCCACCAGTCACAGCTGGGAGGTGATATGTGAGCGGCTTCTCGAGAAGCCGCTCTTGTTCTGGGAGGATCTGATGCAGCAGCTGTTCCTGGACCGATTACAGGTGAGGAGATCACATGGTTCGGGTGCTCCTGGCCAGTCCTAGTACAAGCTTTTGACTGGGGGAACTTGGGTCCCCTCCTGAGTGTACTCTTTCTCGGCTGACTGACTCAGGGATGGCTCTTCTGGAAAACGAACCATAGAAATGAGCAGAGATCCAGACTCTGGTGCAGAACGAGACCACGCCTCTGTCACCTGATCGGGAACGCGTCTGTAGCCATCAGCGACGACTCCTTTCTCTGCCACCACTGCGTCATCCTCCTGAGCATGCTGGAGAACACGCAGAGTGCCGGGATGGACTGCCGCTTGGGGCAGATTTCCTGACAGGAGTCCTGACTGGAACTCCTCTCTTGCTTTCTTTCAGACTCTGACCAAAGAAGGCTTTGACTCCATCTCCACCAGCTCCGAGGAGCTGCTCGTCTCGGCCCTGCAGGAGCTTGAGGGCAATGCCAGCAGCTCCAGTTCCAATAAGCACATCTACTTTGAGCACAACATGTCTCTCTTCCTGTGGTCCGAGAGCCCACAAGACCTGCCTCCTGACGCCGCCTGGGTGAGCGTGGCGCACCGAGGGCCCTTGGCCAGCAGCGGGCTCTCCATGAAAGCACAGGCCATCAGCCCTTGTGTCCAGAACTTCTGCTCTGCACTGGATTCTAAACTGAAGGTGAAGCTGGATGACCTCCTGGCTTACCTCCCCTCCACAGACACGTCCCTGACCAAGGACATCTCCCCCGGGCCTGCCAAGGGCTGTGCCTTCGACAGGTATGCGGATGCTGGGACCGTGCGGGAGACGCTGCAGACCCACTCGGTGGCGTGCATCAAGCACATCACAGAGCGCGTCCAGGCAGAGCTGCAGGGCACCGAGCAGGCCATGCAGGGGCAGCAGGATGTCCTCGGCGGGGTCAAGTTGCCTGCGGTGCTCTTCATGGCCAGACTCTGCCAGTCTCTGGGAGACCTGTGTCCCCATCTGAAGCAGTGCATCTTGGGAAAGTCAGGGAGCTCCGAGAAACCTGCAAGGGATCCCAGGGCTCTGAAAAAACAAGGAAAGGGGAAAACACAGGAAATAATTCCTGTGCAGACCAAGTGGCAGGAAGTTAAGGAACTCCTCCTCCAGCAGAGCGTGATGGGCTACCGTGTCTGGAGCTCAGCAGTTGTGAAGGTGAGTGATTCGCACACCGTCTTCCCGTGCTCACCAGGCAGCCCCATCCTGCCTCCCTTCCGTCATGTTCCAGGCTGGCCAGCGCAGGCAGGTCTTTTTTTCTTTTGAGAAAAATTCAATAAAACCTATTTTATTTTATATCTCTGTGATGTACCTGTAAGTATTGAACTAGGGAGATGTCAGTTGTAACAAAGATGGCATGTGTAGCTTTGGCATAGCTTGACTTTCCAGTCTACTTCTATTTTTTCTTTTTTTAATTTGTTTCTTTAAATTCAGTTAATTAACATACAACGTATTACTGGTTTCAGAGGTACAGGGCTGGAATTCATCAATCTTACATAATACCCAGTGCTCACTGCGTCGCGTGCTCGAGGGAGTAAGAGTTCTTACTTCAGATGCTTCCACTTCTCTGGGGTAGTGAGACAGCACAGATGTAAAAACCTTTTCCATTCAAATGTTTAGCCTAGATTTTATAGACACAAACTCTGGCCTTTTGTCCTTCCATCTGATAAGAATGACAGACCTCCCTGGACAAGGGTCTAAATTCCCCCCTCTTCCACCCAAATGTCCTATTTCCTGCAGTCTCCCCTGGTGTCTTCAGGGGTGGCCCCTGACACGTGTAAGGTAGTTACTACAAAATTCCCAAGGCTGACGTAACCAGCCTGAGAGTGACGTAACCAGCCTGAGAGTGACGTAATCAGCCTGAGAGTGACGTTTCCACTTGCCACCCTGCACGTGACTGAAGCAGCAGAAGCTGGGCTGAAGAGAACTCAAGTAGTTTGAGATAGTCCGTAAAGGAGCTGAGTGGCCTGTTGGCTATCTGCCTTTTATTACCAGGTTTTGGCTCATGGATTCACCCAGTCGTTACTTTTGGATGATGCCGGCTCAGTCCTGGCCACAGCCACCAGCTGGGATGAACTAGAAATCCAAGAGGAGGCCGAGTCCGGCAGCAGTGTCACGTCCACAATCCGACTTCCTGTACAGGTGAGCCGGTGCCCCCAGGAGAGCACCTATGGGATGGACTGGGCCAAACAGCCCGCTCTGCAGAGAGGAAAAAGACAGGAACATCAGGCAAAATACAGCTTCCTCAAAGAGCCAAAAGTGGTATTGGTAACTTTCTGCCATGGGAGGAGTAGACATTGGGCCAAGTAGGTAGTGGACTGTCGGAGAAGTCAGCTAATGATTATTTCCTGTGTAGCCTGGGCTCTGCTTGTTGGAGAGCTGCTCGCCCCAAAGTGAAAACAGCATAACACATAATGCCACCTGCCAGGTCAGCCCCCAGCCACCAGAGCAGTGACAGCGATGGTCACTTTTATCTATTAACTGGCCAGCTTGGAGGGGGTGCCTGGGAGGTCCAGGTCCTGGAGCATGAGCCTAGTAAGGATAAATGGACCCACTTTTACCACGTCTCATTCAGTGGCAGCAGGTCACTGACTCAACAGTCCTTTGTTCTTGTAGCCATCCTGGTACGTCCAGTCCTTCCTGTTTAACCTCTGCCAGGAAATTAATCGGGTTGGAGGCCACGCTTTGCCAAAAGTGACACTGCAGGAGATGCTGAAAAGCTGTATGGTCCAAGTGCTGGCTGCCTATGAGAAACTTGCAGAAGAAAAACAGGTGAAGGTAGGTGTTTGAATTTTTTCCCTCTAAAAACCTGATGTTTTTTCCCTCGGGTTTGGGCAGTTCCCAGCAAGGATTCCAAGTGTCTACACTCAGTGCAGGCTAATCGGCTAATCGGTAGTGGCTTCCCGTTCTGCAAGTTCATCATGCCCCCTCCCCAGCATCAAGCAGGTCCGTACTAAAAGGCAGTTCAGTGGGAAGGGAAAAAGGCCTGGTGTCCCAACCCCAGCACTGCCGCGTATGTGCTGTAGCCTTGGACAAATCACGAAGCTTTCTTGGTTTTTGTGGGGTCAAGTGTGGTCACTTGGAGAACTGCTTGGGAGGAGTGGCGGGTGACCGTGCCCAGGGCAGCATGTGGCACACAGAGGTGCTCGCCTGAGCGAGCTCCTGTCTCCCAGCCCCCCACCGCCCTCACCCCTTCCCTGGAATATTCTGCCTGCGGTGGATCTTCCTGTTTCATTAGTGATATGTTTAAGATAGCACCAGCTCCTGACCTGGGAGAGAATTCAGGGACATCTTCTCTTCTGAGCTTCCACAAAATGCCTCTCCTTCATACAACAGATTTTTTTTCTTCAAAAAGGGCAGTCTGGAGCACCCGAAGCCTTTGTTTGAAGGTTTTCAGTTTGGTTTAAGACCAAGTTTTGAACAAAACCCATTGTTGTGACATCAAACTGCCCTTGTTGAGTACACAAAGCTGGTGCTTCTGAAGCAACAAGCTGTATCCCAAACTAAAACATGAAGCTGTTTACTCTGCTCCCGTTACAAATCCTCTCCCTTCTTGGGTGGGGACGGGAAATTCATTTGCAGAAAGAAGGCGCCTTCCCAATGACCCAGAATCGGGCCCTGCAGCTGCTCTATGATCTGCGCTGTCTCAGTGTTGTTCTGACGGCCAGGGGTGAGGAGGTGAAGACTGGCCGCAACAGACAAGACTCCAGGTACGCGCGCCCCAGCAGGCGCTGCCAGGGCCGCCTCTGCTGAGGACACACAGCTCCTTTCCAGAAAGCCACCAAGAGACAGCCTCTCGTCGTGCATTAGCTGTTGGCTTTAACCAGGAAGTGCTCGCATGACCAGCTAGATGAGTAATGGCCACCTGCTGGTAAATGCCATGGTCAAGTGCGGTGGGCGGAATCTCAGGCCTCTCTCTTCTGAGTCAGCCTACCAACTCACTCTTGGGTATAATTTGAGCCTCTGACTCTGTCGCTGACATGAGGAAGGAAAGGACTTCACTCAGCCATCTCAGCAGGCAGGTTAAAACTTTTGAGGATTACCCAAGCCTGATGGGCAGTGACAAGTGCTACCAAGCCAGCAAGTAAGAATAAATCCAAATACGGGGTTTCGTTAGCACTGAAATGCCATAAGGTTGGGTTTTGACCTAAAAAAAATGTGAAGAATAATCATACTCCTCTTTCCAGACTTGAGAAAGTGGCTGACTATCTAGAGGCGCTCATTGACCCATTTGACCTGGATGTTTTCA
The DNA here is from genome assembly GCF_964662115.1 of Mustela nivalis. NCBI lineage: Eukaryota > Metazoa > Chordata > Mammalia > Carnivora > Mustelidae > Mustela > Mustela nivalis. Next base: position 54,939,102 of record NC_139036.1, read on the forward strand.
CGCCGCACCTCAACAGCAACCTTAACCGCCTGGTGCAGCGAACTTCTGTAAGTCCCAGACGTGCTCAGCATGAACGCAGAGCTGCGGGCTCAGACAGCGGTGTGAATCCGCCCCAGCCCTTAGTACTCCGGCTGGCAGCTTCGGCAGCGTCGGGAGGGGGCCGGGATGCAAATAGCTCAGGTTAGTTGGAAGGACTGAAAGAGGATTAGGTTAAAATCTCACTGCGCAGCCCTCCAGCTGTAGGTAAGGATTAACGAGGTTTTATCGAGGCCTCGGAAAGAGCGATGTGACTCTGGGATTCTGACCTGTGGGCAGTGAAAAAGGTAATTCTAAAGCGTAAACATGCTGCAAGGAACATTCCCCAAAAGGACAGTGAGAAACAAGAGAAGGGATTTTCTCTTTTTAATTGGACAGGGACAAGCCCTGCCTGTCCCTGTGCCCCACGTCCTGTCTGTCAGGTTCTGTTCGGACTGGTCACTGGAACAGAGAATCCTTTCACCCCCCGGAGCTGCACATTCAACTCGCAAGAACCCCATAACATACTGCCGCTGGCGTCGAGTCAGATCAGGTGAGGAGTCAGAGCTTGTGTGAGGGCCCCCGAGCTTCCTGTTCATGCCACTGAAATTCTTCATCTTGTCTTGGAGGTTTGGCCTTCTTCCACTGAGCATGACAAGTGCCCGAAAGGCCAAATCAACCAGCAGAAACATCGAAACCAAAGCCCAGGTAAGTGCCGAGAGCAGGGGGCGCACCCGGGGGATCCGGTCCCCTGTCTCCCGCCAAACCGCCCGACGAGCTCCCCTTTCAGTAATCGATAAAGAACCGGAGGACAAAATGCACTAATGCTGCTTTTAATGGCGGCGCAATATAGAAGTACAAGGTTTCACTAGCTTGAGCTGAGAGGAGTTTTAAACGATGCCCATTTATACTATCAAGTAGCCTCATAATAGAGACGTTATCTCAGGCTGCCAAGGCTGTAGAAAACAGGACAGGATGGAGTTTATTTCTTGCTGTTCGCAGGGTGGAAGAGGTAACCGCTTAACCCAGCACTACCACTGTACTTGTTTAGAAAAAAACAACTTGTTTTGTTGCGGTGGCTTCATCTTCCTAGTTCTTGCAATTGGGTGGGGAGAAAAGGGAATTTGCTTCCTCGAGTTTGACATGTTGTTAATACACGTTTTATTTCAGTCGACTGCCATCTCTTAGGCCCGCAGGAGCCCTCCTGGGTATTTCTGAGTTGTGTCGTGTACGCGTGTGCTTGAGCCCAGACGGCTTGTCTTCTCATAGCATCTAGTTCTGTTTGCTTTCCTCTTGGGACAGAATATGCTAGCAATGTGTCCTTTCCACTTTCCCTGCCATCAAACCCAGTAGGACCAAACTTTGCCTCAAACATCTGGTTGTACAACATGGGAGGCGAGAGTGAAAAAGCATAGGCTCCCCGCCCAGGCCTTCCCCTCCGCAGGCCGGGGCGGCCGGAGCTCCCCCGGAACCCTGACTCTCTGCTTCAAGTACTGACCTCTAAGTTCTGTCCGTAGGAGAGGCTCAGACCACAGAAAGGAGGTACCTATGTTTACCCTTTTCCTAGGATAGTCCTCCTCTTCAAATGTTCATTCTGTCCCATAAGATCCCATTTTGTCCCCTATGTCCTTTGTCAGGGTTGACAAAGCACAGAGTCCCCTGGCTAGAGCTATCCATGCTTCTGAGATCCGCTTGTGTGTGCCGTGTGGACTCCGCGTGCCGTGGCGGGTGTGAGCAGGCAGGAGGGTCTGGGTAGACTCTAAGGCACTTTCCTCTACATGCATGGCAGGTTGTCCCCCCGGCACTCTCCCAAGTGGGTGACCCAGCACAGCCTGGCTCCTTGTTCCGACAGCTGGTCAGTGAGGAAGAAGACGCATCCACGCCTTCGTTGTTCAAGCTAGGTTGGCTCTCTAGTATGACTAAATAACACGGGAACATATCCGTCTCTCTCTAAATAAATACTACATCATTTCTGCTAACGGTGCCTCTGCTTGTTTGTTTCTAAGCCACACCAGTCTTTCCAGTTTCAACAGTGGAATGTGGCCCCCCACTACCATTAGGGGTCTCTTTACGCATACAGTGACTCCTTGTCCAATGGTTTCACAACACTTGTGACTTGAGACAGCAGTTCAGATAGCTTACAGTCGGTCAGCATTCCCCAGCGCCTTAGTTCTTGAACCCCAAAGCGGATTCCCAGCAAGATCACGGAAACTGCTGATAGAACAAGTCAGTGAGTGAGACAAAGGTCATTACATACTCCTCAACTGTCCGAACTGTGCCCTGTTTCCTACTAAGTCTGAGATGGAGGCTTTGGAGTAACGGTAGCGGAAGTGAGCCGGGTATACAAGTCTGAAAGACATTCTCTCTGGAAATACAAATATATAACAAAGAGAGAAGATAGTTACTAGCAAGGCTGCTTCACTGACACAGTCTAACTTGGATCTGATTGTTCTCCTGTTACAGAGGAGAGAGTACTTTCAACAGGACATCTACATACTAAGAGGTAGTATGGCAATTAGTTTCAGTGCAAGACTGAATCAAGCTTTCTGTATTTTGGAAAACAACTTAGGTTTTTTTCATGGAAACTAGATACTCTTTACTAGTTTATTGAATTTAAAAAATTGAAGATCCCGCATTTTTTAAAAGGCCTTTTTACATAAAGTAGAATTTCTAATTGACAGATCTGGAAATCAGTCTGAACTGGACAAACTATGGATTCAACACGCAGATGAGATTTCCTCATACCATTACCTCGACATGGATTTGAGACCCACCCTCAAAAGAATCCTATAAAAAATTGCTTCAAAGCCCCTTTGAAATCGCAATAGTGCAGCAAAACCACAAGTAAACAACGGCCTGTTGACCTGTTATTTCAAATATAGACTGAAAAGCCAACAGGCATATTTTTGTGCAATTTTTTAAAACATCGTAAGTTGAAATATCAAATCTGCACAGCGCTGTCCCTTCACAGAAGGCAAGAAACTGCCGGCACATCATGTCGGAGGCCGTCCTCGGTGCTGTAGGCTGTGAAAGTGGGCCTCCTTCAGGGTCTGGTTGATGTGGAAGTAAGGGCCTTGGCACAGTGCAGACTGCTCAGGAACAGGCTGAGGGGTGTTGGGGCCGGACCCGGCAGCCATGTGGCTCAAGCCGCTCTCCGGCCCGCTCGCCCTGTCCGGGCTGTTGATGCTGCTGCTGCTGCTGCTACTGCTCCCACCGCTGTCGCTGCTTGAAGACTGGAGGGAAGAAGAAACAGGATGGCGATTAGGCTGTTTGGTTTCTTAAGAACTTCTGTGGTGTCATTTATAATACCCCGTGTAAGAGCTCCTTCCCGTTGGGTGTGAGGAGCAGCGGCACCAAAATCAGTGGCTTTGCAGCTAGACAAAGTGCGCGCACCTACGATACGTCATTGCATCCCTGTGACTGCCTCGTAAGGCTGAGTGGGATTAGGATCCCCCTCACGCTCCCGGAAGCGGCAGGGTCCAGGTTCGGGCCTTCGGACTGCAAAGCTCTTCAACTACATCCTAATTCCTTTCACATCTTCTCTACCTGCTTTCATCATTCATTTCAAAGGAGGAAGTTCTCCGCCTCCAAGGGAAATGTATCAACCACGGGGACAGGATTTAAGTGTCATTAACACAACATGGCTTCTGGCCACGAGTTTTAAAAACATCTGAGACAGTTTCCTGGTTCTCATCTCAGGGACACAAAATGGTATTCTCTGAACGCAGAACACCTATCTTGAAAAAGTACAACGTACTTCTTCTAAAGTTACAATGGCAATTCTGCAGTTTGACATATGTGTGCACGTGTGCCTTATTTCTTTTTTTTAGTGTAACAAATATGATTCGGTGTCTTAGTTGTCTTGAAGAAACTACTCAGAGATCCCTAAAAACTAGGGTTCTCAAAACATAAGGCAATGGTAAGAATCCTTTTCAGAATGATGGTTTATTTTACAATTTAAGTATTGCATTTCAAATAAATGACCGACAGTGCCCTTCCTCCATTCATAACTCAGCCCGGTACTATAGTGGAAAGAATCAATGCATGAGAAAGTTAGGATTCTAGTAATTAATGATCTGGTGTGCACTTTTCTTAACTTCACCCTTAGATCTATCTAATTCGGGCTTCCTTATACAAAGACATTCGTTTTGGAAAGTCTGCATGCAACTCTGTAAAGTCTATAAGTAAGACAGACTGGGGAAAAACTGGCCATAGTATTCAAATGAAGGGATTAAGTTGCTTCTTGCTTTCCTACCCTTTACTGTAAGTCTTACAATGTGGTTATTATGTATCTTTACTATAAAAATATATAAATAATGTTTCCAGATAGATACTTTAAAAGTGATTTTTTAAAATACTAGTTTATCCATTTTTGAGCAAAAGTTGCACCTAACAATATGCACAGAAACATGTCTGAACCAGGCGAGAAAGCAATGTCCCTGAAGGGTATCTGTTCTTCCTAAGACGTAAAGGAGACACGCCATGGCCCATAAGTCATCCGGAGCTACGTCACAGCGTACACATGCCATTGCCCACATGTGGTGAAAGACCACCTGTATGTCTTCCACAAAAAACCACAAACAGGAAGAGCACTGTGAAAGGCTGAATGGAGTCAGACCGCAGGATTAGCAGCAGCAGCCGCAATTAAAGACCAGGAGGCCTGGGTGGCCAAGTGGGCTAAGTCACTACCTTTGGCCCAGGTCAGGATCTCAAGGTCCTGGGATGGATCCTGCTCAGTGGGGAATCTGCTTCTGCCTCTCCCTCCCTCTCCCAGTGCATGCTTTCTCTCTCAAATAAATAAAAAATCTTTTTAAAAAAATGTACTTAAAGACTTTCGAAGTAATATACAATTCAAAACCAAAAACTGTCTTCCATAAAAGCTGCTCCTGGGTGCCTGGGTGGCCCAGTTGGTTGAGTGACTGCCTTCGGCTCAGGTCATCATCCTGGAATCGCAGGATGGACACCCCACATCAGGCACCCTGCTCGGCAGGGGGTCTGCTTCTCCCTCTGACCTTCCCCCTCTCATGCTTACTCTCTCTCATTCTCTCTTTCAAATAAATAAATAAAATCTTAAAAAAAAAAAAAAAAAAAAGCTTCTCCTAACCTAGAGGGGAGCAGCCCTGTGTGTGGAGCTCCTGCACCTGGGAAGGTCGTGAACAGTTAACGAGTCAGCTACTACACTAAATATGAAACCCACCGCGCAGAACACTTTGTTTCCTCTTAGTCTGTTTTCTTTACTGTTTTTCGTTACAGGTACTGTCTGAAAATTAAGGCAAGAACTAGAATCAGTTTCTAGTAAGTCAAGTTTCCATCTCAAAATTTACTTCACACTATAATAGCAAAAGTGACACTATTCTGAGAAAGGGTAAAAGTTCTTTAAACAGGTTAGAAAAAATTTCTCTACAATACCATGAAAAGTGAAAAGACATACCTGTGATTTCTAGTCCGTTTTAAAAATCTTGCATAAAAACACGTTTTATACCAACTTTACAAAGACAGGTACACAAATGGTTAACGTGGCTTTGTTTATAACAGTGAAAAAGTGAGAATCACCTCCATGTCCAATAACAGAGAAACTGATTATAACACACATATATATAAAATATACCCCATGAGTTATAGTTGTTAACAATGAAACTCTACTCAGCTATTAACAATAATAGAGGTGTATATATATATATATACCAGGAAAGACATCTCCAACATTTTTTTACAGGTTGCAAAACTGTATGTACAGAATGCCAGCTGGCTTTTTAAATGTTTTTCTTTAGTACAGACATCTACGTACACCAAAAACAGTCTGGAAGGATATATATGCAAGAATATTTAGAATTTGGACCTTCCATTTTTTACAGTATTTTTATTTTCTATAGCTTCTACAAAAAAAGATTTTCTGTGGGAAGCAAATTGGTCATAAGTAAGAGAACTAAATGTTGCTATAAAGCAGATCGGATCTTCAGGTACTTCTAACATCAAGACGGAGAACTTAAAAAGTACGCTGATGTTGTAAGATCTGCAGAAGACTGTTTTTTTCCTCCTTTAAGAACCTCTACAACTGCTTCAGTTGTATTCACTTGCATTGAGCGGGCTGATGCTATTTTGAAACTAATAGAAGACGGACTATCTGAACCCAAGAATCAGGGTTAATGGCCTCTACGTGTTATTTTAACCTTTACAAAACGTTACCTACGCACTACGGCCATCAAAGGTAAAACCAAAACATCTCTGCAAAAGACACGTTGGTTCCTATTTTCTACCACTTGTGACCAGTCTTTCCACTACAAGGGAAGCTTTTAGGAGTACCTCACTCTCTAGGGATGAACCAGGGGTTTTGAAACTGCAGCCAGCATAGGAAAAGAAAACAGAGTGAAACATGAAAAGGGGAACCACTCAGTGAAACTTGTTTTACTGCTCACGAATATATTTAGTGTGTGCTGGGCCACAAAATAAAACACTCCTGTGGGAGAGGGTCAAAGAAGTTGGGAAGTTCTTGTCCGTCTGAACAGTCAGTCAGGCCTACTTTATGGGACAAGAGAAAGACCATTATTTTCTCCTAACCCTAAAAAGTAAGCCTCTGTCCACGTTTTAAGATCTGCACAGAAGTTGAACATTTTGTTATAAAACAAGAAAACTTGAGATGGAAAGAGAAACTGTTATTTTGCTCACTTAGTGGATCTTTGCAGTATCACATTGCTTGGGAGGGCGCACCCTTTACAGTACACGGTTTTAAAAATTACAGCTGCTAAACTGGGACAGAAATAGTTACCTCATTACTAATACTGTTCTTAAGAAGTCTTTTATCAGACTTGGGGACTAAGAAAGAGTCGTCAAACTGTCCCCTGCACCTCAGGGAGCCCACTCAGCAGACCACGTGTCTCGGTGGGCAGTTACAAAGCTCCTTCTCTTTCCTCTGGACTTCAGTTTAGGCTTCCTGCTGACATCTGACCCAGGTATTTTCAAGACAGACTGACATCACAAATCGAAAGAGAATTAAGGTCACACTCTGTGAAATAAAAACCATCTACACGTACAAGCACAATAAAGTTAAACTTGTGCCAATTCCAACCAACAGGGTCTCTCTAAATGCACCAAGGCAACTGCTAGTCCGTGGAGAAGACCTGCGTGCACAGCGAGGGCTCTAGGTTCGCCTGCGCACTCGTGAACTCCACCAGGGCGTCCCTCTAAGTGTGGATGCCAGGGCAGGCGGAGAAGAGAACGATCACGACTCAGCCTATTCGGGAATCACCCGTGCGCTGTTTTAAAATGTGCACCTGCCAGGGCCCCACGTGGCTTTGGAAAACCTGGCTCGAGCGTGCACAGACTGTTCTGAAGGCCAAGCACTGTCCACACAAATGTCCCCGTGCCTGCTGTGTACAAGATGGCAATTTCACTAGGGCGGCTTAATCATTCAACAGGAATGTGCTGGGCTTGACCGAGACTATGCTGGCAGCCCAGCCATGGAGGACAATCCTCGTGTCACCGCTCCAGCCGTGACGGCAATCTAGCAACAGGTGCTGAGAGAACTAGGAGAGCCTCCGAAAAATGAAAAATATCTGACCCGGGTCTAGAAGATGGGGAAGCGTTGCCGCAAGCAGGCCGTGGCCAACCGAGAGCAGAGGAGGAGCAAATCAGAAGGAAGGAATGTCTGGGGAGGGAAAGCTAACAGTGTGGTGTGGCGGGCCACCCCAGGCACAGTCAGTCCGACAAAATATCCAGGAGGGGTTACAGCTCGACGATCAAGCGCCCTGAAGTCCGCACCTAAGACCGGTTCGGAGCTCTGCGCAGAAGGGAGGGCCCCAGGCTTCAAGCAGGAGAGCAGGAAGGCAGGCCCACAGCAAAGCAAATCAAAGGGGATGCGTCACAGCCCAAAGGGAGACGGGAGCAAGGAATGAAGGAGACAAGTGAGCTGGCAAGGACTGCTGAGTGGGGAGAGCACGGCGAGCCTTGAGGACGGTTCAGGGGCTTTGGGAAGGAAACGGGATCAAGGGAGGGAAGAAGGGGAGGCAAGCGGGACCCCAGCCAGCTGGGCTGAAGGGACGGGCCGGCTGCAGGGAAAGGTGGGGCGGAGCCTGCGGGCGGGCTGGGGGTGGCAAGGGGACCCACGAGGAAGGGACAGATACCTCTGTGGGCTCGTGTCCGGGGACACCATGCTGGAGAGACTGTAAGAGAAGGGAGGCGTACGAGGGAGGCTTTCAGGGGCCTTGGCCAGGAGGCAGAGTAGACAAAGAAAAGCGGAGGGCCGCTTCCTCGGCAGAGAGGAGGAGCCCGTGTTGGCCCAGCTCTGCCGCAGAGGACAGGGACAGTGACGAGCTCATGGTCTCAGCCCACAGGGCTCGAATTAGACAGCAGAGGTCCAGGACCCTCGGCCTACAAGTAGTTCCATTTTCCCAAGGGGTAAATCAGTTTAAGAGGCAAGCCGTGTGTACCCGAAACAACTCTAAAGACGATCCCCGCTGATAATCTTTAGAAAGGCCTCCAGGCAGAAATATTAATTACTGAGTCCCTCTGCTTCATCAAAGGAGAGCCAGAATATATGTGTCTATTCACTACCTAGAGCTGGATGCTTTTTCTTCCTAATTAGAAAAGCAGACTGGCAGTGTATTTGATTTTCTCTCAAACCCCAGCTTCCCATCCCTTCCAGCTCCCCATTCACTGGTGCTTTTATGTTTATGTGAGCCTCAAAGGACTGAAGAACTCCGGCTCACCACACGCCCTTCCTAGGGTCACCATCAAGTGCCGCGTAAGTCCGCAGCAGAGGCTGGAGTAAGTGCAAGAGATGACCTTAGCCAAGCCTGTCAGAGCATCCACCGGAAAATTCTGTGCTTCCGAAGCGCCAGCAATTTCAGAGAGCTGCAGGTCTGCTATGCTATCATCAGGGAGGCTGTAAGATTCCAAATGAGTTCAGTGGGCTACTGTTATGTCTGACTACAAGGAATGACAACGCAGGCGGTCACTCTTCTGTGTCCGAGGGAGTAGCCTATCCTTTCTATGTCTGTTTCCCTTATAGGCTGAAGCAGAACTGCACGATGTTTTAAGGTCCTTCCTAACTAAAATGTCCTATGATCAATCACTTCACTGTTTTTAAAAACCAACAGGCCAGAAAATAACCCCGACCTGTAGAAAAACACGTACATGTGGGTACATACGCTCATTTCTTTACAAACCAACCACCTCGTGCAGCTTTCTATGCTGTGGGCTGAAGCGAAGTATTACTGACCCTGTGAGGACGTGCACCGTGAGCACGGTTTCTTTAAACATATGTGAAAACCAGACTCATTTTGGAAAGGCCTGTTTCTTCACTTTGAATAGACCATTTTAGAAGGTAATTTCAGAGTTCTTTTGCTATAGGGTTTTTTTTTTTTTTAGATTATTTATTTATTTGAGAGAAGACAGTGAGAGAGAGCATGAGAGGCGAGAAGGTCAGAGGGAGAAGCAGACTCCCCATGGAGCTGGGAGCCCGATGCGGGACTCGATCCCCGGACTCCGGGACCGTGACCTGAGCCGAAGGCAGTTGTTTAACCAACTGAGCCACCCAGGCGCCCTGCTATAGGGTTTTTAAACAGACACATACCCTAATAGTTTCATCACCAAAAACAGTTCTGTCTCTTAGAAGGCACCTACTACCCTACAACTGACTGAGGATGAGAATGGGCACAAACTGGGGCACGGTAGGGGGGGACCTCGGTCAGTTAAGTGTCTGTCTTCGGCTCAGCTCATGATCTCAGGGTCCTGGGATAGAGCCCCACGTTGGGCTCCCTGCACAGAGGGTTGTCTGCTTCTCCCTCTGCCCCTCCCCCCTGCTCTCACTCTCTGTCAAATAAACAAAATATTTAAAAAAGAAAGAACGGGCAAAAAACTAAAAGCCTTAAGATACTTTTAAAGAAATTATACTCAATATTCTCATTGTCATCTAAATTCACGCTATTAAAAAAAAATCACCTAATATTCAGCTAATTCTTAGTAGTTAAGATAAATGGACTTAGAGAACCCTAATTGTAATGATACACGGGTTCCCTGGTTATTACTTTTTGGTCAGGTCTCCCGCAGTCGCATTAATAATACCCATGGGATTTTAGGGTTATGACATGAAAACTTTCCCCTTCTAGCAGGGAAAGATAAAGGCAGAGGCTACTCAAGGTAAGCCACTCCTGTTTTTCCTCCACATTCTCTCACTCCTTCCTTGTTACTCTACAGTGATCTGAAAAATTAAAATGGTCTTGGTAGGTTAAAGATCTTTAAAAAAACAAACATTTAAAAATGTTCTGCTTCTAGTTACTCAGGTAGCAGCACCTTTTCCAAGGCATGCACCTTCGTGAAAGAAGCCTCGTTTATGTGGAAACATCTAGGGTAAACTGTAGATAAAGATATTAAAACTGAAAGCAAAAATCATTCCTCTACTACAAATTAAGATAAAATTCAAACCAATAAGACCACCCCTAAGAGAACAAATTTAAATAAAGTTAAATCTTGCTTGTTTTTACCCATCCAAATAATTGTCCAAGATCAGGGAATGTCACTGCCTTTGTACAGGATCCAGCAGGAGACACAAATTGATAAACGATTTCACTTTTTGCTCAATGAAGAGAAAAATGGCCTGACTTATACATTCATCTCACACGGTGTTACAAAAAAATTTGCTCCCATACCAGTAAATTATATCTCAACTTTAAAATAGCATCCTAAGGCTCACAAGTCATTAAATACAAGTCACTGAAGTTAAGATTAAAGGTCTTCGTTTCCAACACCAATTAAGAGTTTTGAAAAAAACCTTCAGACCCCTATTTCTTCACCTTTTCTAGCTAACGATCTAAAATTGCTTTCAAGCTAATACTGTACCCAAATAAATACATAAATATTGTACCAAGTAAATAACATTTACTTGGAAAAATATTTTCCAGCTAAGACAGGAGGAGGAAAATTACCCTTCTCTGTTCCCATGATGTGAGAGAAGTCCAGGACCGAGCTGCCTCTGAAGATATTTAGCAAAATCTCTCAGAACTTCCGTCCCGTATTTCGTGCAACAGCACATACCACGGTCAGGAGCAAAGGCACCAGCCAAGCTCTGGGCTCACGGACTCTGCCTCTTATTAGCTGGGTGTCTTTCGGCAAACTACTTTACTTTTCTGTGCCCCAACTTTCCCATCTGAAAAGCAGAGATAATACCGCCTACAAAAATGACAAGAAGAAAACGCACAAGTAGACTAAAAGCTTGTTTATGTAACGAATCTGGCAAGTCAGTTCACATTCTTCCCCTCCAACAGTATCTAGGGAAAGAGGGATACACTATCTCCATTTTACAGATAACTGTGATTTACTTGCGACATAATTCAAACACCTTTTCCCCCAGTACTTGACAATATTATTACATTTAGGAGAAAAATGTAATGTTGGCAATTAATTATAAAAACAACTTTAATTTAATCCTCTCAGAATTAAAGCAAACTCCTTCCAAATGAAAGCTCTTCAAGTCACAAGAAAAAGAATTCTAAAATTACTGGAAGTATTTCAGGAAAGACACAAGAAACAGTTTCTCTTCACTCAGTTAGGCTTAAGGAAACTATCTCACTGGCCCCACCTCAGAATTTAAAAATAACATTTTGGGGGCACCTCGGTGGCTCAGTCGGTTAAGCATCTGCCTTCAGTTCAGGTCATGATCCCAGAGTCCTGGGATCGAGTCCCGCATCGGGCCCTCTGCTCAGCAGGAAGCCTGCTGCTCCCTCTGCCTGCTGCTCCCCCTGCCTGTGCTCGCTCACTCTCTCACTCTTGCTCTCTCTCTGAAAAATAAATAAAATCTTTAAAAATTAAAAAAATAATAAAAACATTTTCATTAACATTTGATTACATAAATTTACAAAACTAACAATCCACTAATAATGAATCATTTTATTATTTTCTATTCATATACAATTATCAAAAAGCAGCCAAGTGCCCCTAAACCTGATATTTTTGTGCTATAAATGTAACAATCTATTCCAATGGTGCAGATTGAATTATTCAGGGTTTAACTTTCCATTTTAAAGGTTTTCTCCTGCTTTTTGCTTCTCTAGCCTTCCCTCGGTTGACTCAGCCTCTCTACTGGTTAATTCCACCCCAGACAAGCACAACACAAGTGGCCACACATTCAAAGCACTGGTGACTGGTCAGTCAACAGGGCTGCAGGGGACAGCCATAACCGTCCACACGGGGTCTACCAGTGAGTTCAGATATGACAACAAATAAAAAATGCCTGCGTGGCCTATTAATTCTAACAAAGGCAGGCTAGTCCATCTTTCAGACTAAAGATTACAGAGTGGTTCAGCCGCTCCATTTCTTTGAACAAGTAAGAACAAGACACATGAACCAAAACATTGAAAAACAACAATACATGGTTTGCCTCTGTGATACCAATGCTACAGGTTTTAGACAGGGAGTAAAGACCATTTTCTATAAACAGCAATTAAAACAAAACTACTAAGAGTCTTACTGAAAATACAAGATCAGAAGTGTTTCCTTTTTTTTTAAATGACAATTTATAATCCTGTTCTCAGGCATCACAACCGTAAACAGCACAAATGATCAATACAAAAGAGTTAGACCAACAGTACCTCTGAACTAATGTAAACACCACTTGGCAGGATTTGCACAGAGACACAGGTAAAGGAACACTGATGCGGTCAAAGTAATCCCTGCACACTCTTTTCACAGACTTATAATCCAAAAGAAAAATGGAAACTCAATTGTTGTCACAGTTTTATCACTGGATGCTCAGGGAAGCCTCTAATCTCTGCTTTTCTTTCATCCTCTGATTTGTCACATTAAACAAAAGCTCAACTGCTTTTCTGTTAATCATTTTTCAAAACGTAAGAAAAAGAAAGCAGGAGAGCAGACTTTTAAAAGGGGGACAGGAGTGACAGGACCTCAAATCTCCACACCGAAGGAGCTAATCTGCACTTGTTCATTTACTGGCCCCGAATGTGTACGACCTACACATTAACAGATTTCTTCGCCCCCTGGGGGGAGTAACTCTGGATTTCCCGTAAAGACTGGATGTAGGTCAAATCCTAGTATCGAGAACTAATTAAAGTACAAATTATTTTGGTTGTGCAAAAACTGTGATACGCACAGTTCTGTGATGCACAGAGGTCTGCTCTAAGTTATGAGACTTGGGCTTGGGGATCTCTGCCAGTGAGGAACTTCTCAATAATGGTGATGACTTGTTAAGGGTCACAATTTTGCGGTAACAGAGACGTCATTTGAATGTTAGCCTCCTTGACCCCTGAAGGGCAGCCCTTGGGGTGCACACAGAAACTCTGCCACAGGTGCCACACTGAAGCTCTCTTTTCAGGAAACTAGAACTTCAGGAGCTCTTTCCTTCTCTTCCCACTCAGTCCCCTCCACCCTGCCTCCCACAGGAGCTCTTTTAGAACAACATGATAAAAAAGAAGAAGAAAAGCAAAAAAAAAGCAATAACACTTAAAAATAGGATTATGTGTGCACAGACATTATCTACTCTGAATGTTTACACAGTTTCTCATAAAGATATGTGCATGACTGCAACAAAATAAACTTAAGGATAATTAATGGCTCCTAAATTACTAGAAAATAATTGGTTCCTGAAATTCAGCTAGACAGCTCAAAGATGAGTTTTCAAAGGTCCGTGGAACTTCTAACAAGTTCTGTGTGTACTACTATGTGCAGACATACGCCACCTTGCTGGGAAGAAGGTGCACAGATTCCTCAAAGGGGCCATGACTCAAAAAAAGTTGAAACCACCGCAATCAAGTAAGATGACTTTTATTTATTCAAAGAATAATTTTAATTACAAGAAGAAACTGGGTTATTTAGCTCAAGTCAATGAAAACAGCAGAAATTCTGACCACACTTCCTACCTCTGTGTCCCAGGAATCATGAAAGACAGGATTTCTACTACTCCTTTTGGTCTGGGGGGGAAGATGATGGTCTTCTTCATTGCCATTCCTTCTCCTTTTCCTGAAATTAGATCACAGGGAGGGGAAAAAGAAAAATCCAACAATTCATCTTTTAGACACTTAAAATTGTAAATCATGACAACAAATTTGCCCTCTTTCCTGAGAAAAGAGAATTCATCATACGCACTATCCCAACAGGTAAAAAGTTGGAAGTACACCATCGTTAGGCACGAAGAACGAAAATACGAAATAACAGCAGTTGGGGCGAGCTTAAATGAGTGCAACTGATTTCTAAAAAGAAGCCTGGCGACTTTAAATGCCTCAAGCAGGTGCGGGGGGACGCTAATGACTAAGCTTCCAAATTCCACCTAACTGAGGTTATCTTCCCTCTGCGTTTCCTGAAATCACCATTTCAGGTTACCGCATCTTACTCCCTTCAGTATGTAAGTCAGGAGTGGCTGTCTCTGCCCGCGTACCCCTAAAATCCTCACGAAAATGGTGCTACACAGGGATAGCATCAGAGATTCGTGCGGTCTCTGATCTGCAGTTTTCTTTCATCCCTGGTTTCCCCCCAGTTATTACATGCAACAAAAGCTCAGTGCCCCTAAAGCGTTGGATCACTCTTCCCCACTGTCACCGGAAAGGCCGCTCTGGCGCACGGTAACTCCATTATTCTCTCCGCACCACCTAGTACTGTATGTTACGTCACCAGATTATTAGAGTTTGCAGCACAAGCTGCTCAAAATTTAAAGGTTTAAGGAAAATCCACACATTTACCTCAGTGTTCTCAGATGTGCAACAGACAAAATGTGTATGTATTTGATGAAAGAATTAAGTGCTCCTGGAAGGAGGTCTACGGCCCCGTTTAGGAGACAGAAAATAGAAATAAATTAGAGGAGGTATCATTTGAAGGCAAACTGCCCGGAACTGTGCTATCCAATATGGCAGCCACTAGCCACATGAGGTTACTTACATTTAATTTAATATCCAGTTCCTTAGTCACACTAGCTACATTTTCAGTGTTCAAAGGCCACAGGTAGTTAGGGGCAACTGCACTGGATAGCACAGACACAGGGCATTCCCATCACTACAGAAAGTGCCACTGGACAGCACTGGCAAGAAACCAATTTATACAAAGCAGCATAATCTACTATAAGGAAAGCTCTGAAAGATTAAAATTTCTACAGCTAGAGGAAAGACAGCTCTTGGGCAGGTACTGAATTTGAGCAAAGTATTTATTTGAGCACTGAGTATCTTCTATACAGTCGTACACTTTCTATGCCAGTAGTGTGGCATGGTAGGGCAGGCCCATAATCCCAAGGTTCTGAGTTGAAGTCTTGATACTGGAGAACATCTAAGTTATCATCCTTAGCTCAACGCCCTGTATCTGGAGACACTCCTGTACTCGGAATACATCTATTAATGAGTGCAGACCCAGCTTAGGCTGGGAACAATACACTGTGAGTGGGTGGTTCTGATCAAGCATTAACCAACCTGCAAAGGGCTCTGGTGACCTCATTCTAAGACTCAGCTGTTTCTAAGATCATCATTTCTGCTCCCTAACCCTTCTCTCAGGTCACTAGATCTTAACTGCACATTACTCTTAAGTATGTGGGGGTTAAAAACTAGGTGAAAAGCAGGTTTGATACTCATTTAAATGGATGTGCTATTACCACAGATTTGAACCAAATAATTACTACTTTCACCCTAACATGACCAGAGAATCTTTTTGGAAAAGAGATGCAGTGAACAGAACAAGATCCGACAGAATGTCACATGCCACCCCAGGGAAACTCACCAAATGCTGGTCCCCAAACTCTTCTCTTACCAATATGCCAGCAGCTGACTGTGCTCTGGGCAGCTGAACCACTCTAACACTTATGAGCCTGACCCCAACGGCCCAATTTCCTCACTTATAATCCATGGCATATCTTTGCAGTGACAAGAAAATGAACGTCAAGGAGGCTGTCGGACAAAAAGGATGTGAGTACAGAGAGGATGGGCTGGTTCTGCAGATTTAAACTAAACTCTGGGAAAAGTCCCATGAAATATCCCTGCCTCATAATCAGCAGCTTTCTCACGGTACCCCCAATCACCCCTGCAGGAGGCCCTCTCCTTTGGATGGTATGGATTAAGAATGAGCTTCCTGTTCTTTCTCCTTTTTCTAAGCTCTATGTAGATTCTACCCTTGAAACATTCTTCTTTCAACAATATTGTTAATGATTGCCAAGATTACAGTTTCATGTTCAACCGTATCCACAAAGTCAGATTATAGCCTTCCACATTAATACCACAGACCAGGTTATAATTTTAGCCGCCACCATATAATTGATTATGTTCTCCCCAGGCATCTAGTTACAGATTGTTGTTTAGCATCTGTTACTTTTAAGGATGGCTGATTACATCACCACTCATTTCATTTCTTTCCAGTCTTCTAGTCATCTCCTAGACACTGAGCATAAAAGAAATCTTAAGAGTATGGAGACTAGTGTTTTTCAAACTTTTTTTTTTATATATAGCAAGAGAAACCTTTCTATCAGGAAAAAAAAAATCATTCAATATATATATGAAATAAAGGACTTGTTTTGGTTAAAGCAGGGGTTTCCTTGTTATACAAGTATACAGTATATTTTATAACAGTCTGAAAAATGACCATCTCAGACCAACCCCTCATCTTCAAGTTGAGGAAACAGATCCAGGACACTGAACCGACTTGGAGATATTCTGACAACAGGAGCTGGCAGGGCTGGTGCATCACACTCCATGAAACATGGGGTGAAAAGCAGGTAAGAAACCCCTGTCCAAATCACGTGGTTTTTTTTAAAATAGCAATGAAATTACCAGTATAAACATGTTGAGGTTATTTGTGTACTAGATAAAAGGCATCTGCTACCAGTATAAACCCATTCAGGTTTGCTTACCCAGTGAGAGATAAAAGGAGTATTTCTGTAGGAAATATTTAGACTTTTTCAGATAGGAGACATCACAAGAGACTATTAGAAGTATAAACTGGGTTTGGGAAGGAAAACAATGACAGTTAGGTCTGGCTTACCTTGCCTAAGGAACTTGTTCCTAATTCCAATAGCAGGTCGGCCCTCAAGTTCAAATCTAGTCCACTCTTACTTTCTATACAAGCAGGCTTTATGCCCCACTCACTATATACCAAAATCAATAATCCAATGCAGATATATGGGCCAACCTAGAGCTTCACTATTAGACCAAATAACCTCAGGATGCTTTCCTTTAATTAACCATCCTCCAGAGCAAGACCTTTGTGGGAAGACTGTCAATTACATTCAAAGCCAATGAAAATATGAACAAGATTCAGCATAATCTACCAAGGGAAACCTATCTTATTCACTTGAGCGAAAGACTGGTGAACCTGGAAAGACTCGAGTAAACCAGCTGAGCTCTCTAAGTGTTTCCTCATCAGAAAAGGGACAGTGTTGGACTTGGGGATCTATAGGTTTTTCACTTCAAATTCCACCATGAGAGATTTTTCTAATTCGAAGTCAAGTTGCTTCTCTTTATTTGGGGTACCCAATCCCAACTTTCTCCTCCCCACCCCCTTACAGGAGGAAACGAGAAAAGAAAGCAAGCAGGCAGCTTGATTCGACTCTATTCTGCACACGGCAAGCAAGAACAGCACCCCTAGGTGAAGACGAGGGTCCTGAGGCCACGCTTCGTGGAAAGTAGAGCATCGCGATACAAGCCCTACCTCCCGCCTTCGGAGTCAAACGGCTCCGTATCCAAACAGTTTAGAATCCTGCCTGTCAATGCCCCAAGTCACTTTGGTCGTCTGCCCTTCCATGTTCACAACCGTCCGAGGGCACAAATTCTTCCATCTAGCCCCATCCTTCCCTGCTGCAGAGTTCAACCCAATCCTTTCTGACCTTGGGGAGACGGCAGCTCCCCGCCACTGCCCCTCAAAGACGTCCTAGGGACTCCCTCTCAAAGATCAGACATTCCTCCCATCCCCCCACCCTCCTAAATTTAGGACAGGGAAGCTTTAGGGCCACTGTCTCTCTTCCGGGACCGTTCAGACTGCATTCCAAGTAGGGAAAAAAAGACGGGGTACGGGTGGGGGGAGACGCGGACCCAGCGAGTCACTCCTCCTAGCACCTCAGGGACCAGGTACTTGCGCATCCCTCTCCCTCTTCCCCCGGGGCCGCAGAGCACCCAAAAGGAGACCCGCAGGGCCCACGCTTGCTCGGACCCCCGCTTCGCGCGCCCTTTTGGCTCCAGCCCCGCCGAGGGGTTGGGAACGAAGGGGGTCTCTGTGGTCTCACCTGGGGCGGAGGCGCTCGCTCATGGCAGCCGGTGGAGGGGAGCGACGCGGCGCGGCTCCGCGAGAAGAGGGAACAGAGGGTGTTGTGTTCTGGCGGCCGCCACGCCCACCCCCTCGGGCCTTGGCTCTAGCCGCGGCGCGGGTGGACGCTGCCGGCGGTGAGTACCCCTCGGTGGGACCCGTACCACCGCTACTTCCGGCGTCTGCTCCGCGCCCCCCCATGTCGCAGCTGCCGTGGTACCGCCCTCTCGCGGCTGCGCAGTGGCGCGACGCGGCCGCGCCGACCGGTAACCCCGCCCACGGGAAGAGGCGGGCTCGGAGTGGGGAGGAGCGACTGGGAGCTTCTGGGAGAGAGGACCTCAGGAGAGGCGGCCTAAGCTTTTGCCTGTTCGCAGCCGACCGGGGAACGGCATAAAAGTCCAGCCAGGTTTGAATTAACTTAAATTATGGCATCATAATACGAAACAAGTTTTTGAGTTAGGCCCCTGTGTGGTAACAGTTTTTTAAAAACACAGCTGAGCAGCATCAGGCAGTGGCGCAGACGGGCTGCGGGGGGGTGCCTGCCCGGGAGTTGGGAAGCCGCTCGAGGGGCTGCGCCGGGGGGCTTGTCACGGGGGCTTCCGGAACTTCCTCGCCTGGCGAGGTGAGGATGCTGCTCTGGGTCAGTTGCGGCCAGTTGTGCTGTGTCCGGTGGTTCGCGCCGTGGGTCAGAGATGGGGGGGAGGGAGGAGAGGGAGTTGATCGGACGGCGGGCCAGTCGTGGGGGTGGGGGGAGCTTCCCGGGGCGGCAGGACGAGCCCCTTTCAGCATCCGCGCGGTTCCGGAGTCTCCGGTTGGGGCCGCTGGGGAGGAGGGCCCCGCCCACTCAGCGGGACGCTGCGGCTCCGCTTCCGGAAAAAGTGCGGGAGCCGGGAGGAGGGCGGGCCGGGTACCGCGGCCGCGGCGGGGTAGGGGTTGGGGGAGGGCGTTTGGCAGGAGTCCCACGGGGCCTGCGCGGGGGAGGCGGGCGCGGCCTTAACTGTTTGCTTCCCGGAGCACCGAGGGGACCTGCCCTGCCGATCACGCGGTTAGATTGTATTTGGCCCAGTGCCGCGCCACAGCCATTCGCTGGGTGTGCTAACGAGTCACGTTTCTGATTGTGTCTCGCGCAGGCTGACAATTCAAACCGAGTTTGTTCTGCCGGACTCGGGGACTGCGATCGTGAGGCATGGAGAGCCGGGAGAAACAGCCCCCACATTAGCATCCTTCTGGAGAAGCTCCAGTCAGTAAGTAGTCACCCAGCCACGGTGAGACGTTACCACGTGAGGGTGCAGGATCCTTCCAGTAGGTTTAAGGGTAGTGGAGGAATGTCGAGGCAGACACTTGCAAGAGGTCCCTAGCCCCTTCCAAAGTTATCAGTCCAAGGCCCGTGGACTGGCTTCAGTTGTGGGTATTTACTTTTGATTATATTGTCAAGGGGGTACCTCCAAAGTAAGAATAATTGAAGCTCTTTGGCTGGAAACAGTTTTGTTTTGCCCGAGTTTGTATAGGATCCTAAATGGATTGGCCAGGATTCTGTGTATCTGTTTTGTGTGAATGGTTTCAGTCTCGTGTTCAGTGGTCAGAAGGTCTTCACAGCCATAGTCATCTGTGATAATAGCGTTTGCGTGTTTATGTCCAGAAAAGGAATTTATTCAACAACGGTAATGTGCCAGGCTTAGTGCTCAAAGAGGTACAAATGATACATGGTATTGTTTTTTTCCCTGTTTTTATGTGGCATGAATATCACAAAGATTTCATGCTGAATGAATTTGCCGGTTGTCCATTGTACTGCAGACTGTAAATTAAAAATGAGGACTGTGTCCCCACCACGTGTATATATCATTTGTGCAGGGTAAACACTTTTACATAAACGTGTATGTGTGTATACATATGTTACCAATACGGTGTTAGAGCTTCATTTCTCATGCTGAAATGATGGAAGGCCTAACATTTTTTTGTTGCACCGTAGTAGATCTTCTATATACCACTTCGAAAACCATGATTCTAAGCAGCAGCCTTCAGATGGTGGCCCGAGTTTTTACTCTTCGCCATTCTTTCCTTAAGTGATATGTTTAAGGGATTTTAACAGTTTCTTTACACTCACGTAGTAACCAGTTGACTTGCTGTAATCTTAAACAGCAAACATTTTAATCTGATTGGTATTTTGAAGATTTTATTTATTTAAGGGGGGAGAGAGAGAGCACAAGCAGGGGGAGGGCCAAAGAGAGAAGCAGACTCCCTGCTAAGCAGGGAGCCCCACATGGGACTGGATCCCAGGATCCTGGGATCATGACCTGAGGTGAAGGCAGATGCTTAACCGACTGAGCCACCCAGGCGCCTCTCTGACCTGTATCTTGTACAATTTTTTCTTCCATTAATTTAACAATTAATATTTTAGATTTAAGTCTTTTGGCTTTCCTCATCTACTAATTAGGGTTGTGGAAAACCACTTTGGTTGTTTTTTTTTTTTTTTTACCAACAGTTGATTCTTGGAAGACTTTAAGAAATGTAAAATGTCAAACAGAAGTGAAGCCAACGATATTTATCTTAAAAGCAACCATGTTTTCTACTTCTGTAAGGAAAAGAATAAGCCAAAACACATTTTTTAAAACTTCCTTCAACCTAGGTTCTTCCAAATGAAAGGTACACACCTAAATGAAATGTTAGTAATTTACTAGCTACATGCCCCTCATAATCTCCCATTTGCGTTTTTCAGGAATAGGAGAGCAATACTCATCCAGGATGGAAGTGTGTCCTTACTGTAAAAAGCCATTTAAACGATTAAAATCCCACTTGCCGTATTGTAAGATGATAGGACCAATTGTACCTGCTGATCAGAAAGCTTGTCAGTCCAAGCCAGCTCCACACGCTAAAAAAATGAAAGGGCCAATCGCCGACTTAAATAACACTAAAGAGAGAAAGTTGGAGATGGCGAGTAAGAAGAGAAATACCAGCTTGGTGAAGGACAAACCAGAACAGGCAACGAAGTCTCTTCCACTCCTGGCTGTTGGTTTGGAAAGATCAAGTAATACAAAGGCAAATAAAGACGTCCAGAATCAAGGTCAGAGCTCTATCAAAACACTAAAAAATACTGAACCAAAGATAACTTTCCAGGGAGAAGCGAAGGGTCAGTTTCACGCATCAGAGAACACCACTCCTAGGAGAGAACTTGCCAAATATTTGCCTACATCAGGGGAAGGTAGAAGTAACCTTTCAGAAACTGAAACATCTTTACCTCTTGGCCCAGTACAACCTTCTTCATCAAATCAAGATAGAAAACACTCTTCTGCCTTACCCAATGATGTACAGATCACTTCTACTAATTTCAGATTGGACAAAATTGATCCCCTAAGATGGAAGCGTCTAGTAAATTTACCAGATAAACCTCATCACAGTTCTCCCATGAATCTCAGTTATGGGGTCGAAGGAGTAAGAACATCATTGTCAAACAACGAGAGACAGTCTAAGGCCAGGGACCACCTCTCAGAAGTCTCTTCTGACGTTAGAGACTCTGAGACTCAAGAAAAGAACACAGAATCACAATTTTTAAATTTTAAAGTTAGCCCAGTAGGTGACATCCAAGTCAGGGAGAACCAAGGAAAAGGACTGTACCTTGGAACAGAGGCACACGGCAGCAGAGGAAATGCAGAGAAAAATCTATCTGTAGCAGAAATCCCGGAATGGGCTTCTGTGAACGGTGATGCAAAGAACATCAGTAGTGATGATTCAGCCACAGAGAAGAAAGGTCCACATGAAGATCCCAGTTTAAATTTGTTCACTCCAAGAGAGACGGCCTGCAGTGAGCTGCTTTCTGTGTCACAGCCACATAATCAAAGCCTTGCTTCTCTGGCTGTCAGATTTTTCCAAAAAGAGAAAGCAGGAGCCTCCCGTCCTCACCGAGTCCCTGATGTGGAGGCGTTAACAGAGAGTGGTGAAGGAGCTTCTCTGCAGCCCAGCTCTGGCCGTGGGCCCCCAGTGTCCCACCTGGGCTGCCAGCAAACCTTACATTCAGTCCTGCCTCACGCCTCTTACAGCCCCTTCCGTCAGATTGGCATTGCTGATAGGAAGACCCTTTCAAGCTCCCTGGGCCTGGAGTGGTTTCCAGAGCTCTATCCTGGTTATCTTGGACTAGGAGTATTACCAGGGAAGCCCCAGTATTGGAATGCAGTGGCCCAAAAGCCTCAGCTCACCAGTCCCCAGGGGGAGAGACTCTCAAAAGGTAAATGTGTGCAATTTCACGGGCCATCTAGCCCATCCATACAGCTCTGTGCCGTTTGAATTAATAAGGTTCAGAATACTCCTGTTTTTGCTCATTTGACTTTTTTATCTAGGCACTCCAGTGTACCAGACTTAGAGTTGTTCTGAAAACATCAATTCTTGCCCCAGAATTAGTACCAGTGGTTTACCATTCTCCTTTACCCTCCACGCAGAGTTGAAGGTCAGACTCAGCCAGGTCTAGGCCAGGTCAGCCAGTGACATTGATCACTTGCATTTCCGCTGCAGGAGGGGGCAGGGGCGTGGCCGGGGGATGTTGGGCAGCTGTTTAACTGTCTTGAGAGATCCAATAAGGAGTCGTGGAAAGAGACGGACAGGCTGTGAGGCCATCTCCTTAGAAGCCCTCCGGAAGCTCCTTGCCAGGGCCTAGAATGGGTCAAGTCAGGAATTCCCTGGAATTTCAGGGAATCTTCCATTTCTCCTGCACAACTTGACCTTCAGTTATTGGACTATCTCTAGTTAATGGTACATAAAGTTTCTTCATTTTCCTCACCAGGAAGGTTTAGAATTTTCTCTTAAGGTTTTCTAGAAACACATTAGTTTAATGTAGCATTTAGATCTCGTGTGTGTGTGTGTGTGTGTGTGTTTGTGTGTGTGTGTGTGTATTGCATTTACTAATACATTTAGCTTCAACAGGAGACCTGTAGCAACTCAATAGCTTTGCACCTGAAAAACTTGTAACATCTCTTCTTAAAAGAGACATATTTTCTCTCTCTGGTATATTTTATAAATTATTATATATTCACTAAACCCCAAGTCATCTGGTCTGACAACAAGCATTTTTTTCTGGTATGGTAATTAATTTTTTCTAAAGCTTTCAAAACAGAAGTGTAGTGACTGGACAGTGTTGCTAGCTACAGGTACATCATCGACTGCTTTAGTGGTTACTGGTTTTCCTACAAACAGACCTAACCTCTAGGCCCTCTTTAAAGACTTGGAGTCTGTCTCGAGGTCAAAGTTGGGGCCCGCAGCCCTTTCCCCATGCTGACCTAGAATTAACATTAACATCTTATTTCTTATTTCAGCGTCACCGCGCTGAGAGGTGGGCAGTGATTTTTCTGTGTTTGGCAGGTGAAGAAACAGGCAGAGAGGAGAAGTGATTGGTTCAAGGTCATGTTGCCAGTAGATGGTAAAGCAGCAGGTAGAACAGACTCTTCTTGTTCTTTCCACTAAACCGCCTTGCAGAAAGTGCACCCTAACTAGAAACACAGGTGGTTGTCAGATCTGTTTCTCTGTGGTTTGCAGTGGCCCGTGCGAATCTCTCTGGCAAGCGGGACTTACTTATTTCCTGTACTACCTTTGATAGTGCTGAGGAGTGTCTCCGATACAGGCACTTTTCATTTCAGAGGGAAAAGGGAGGGGACTCATGTTGGTCGGGGGATGACTGTATCAGACACCGCTTGGTATATTGCATTATTACCTCGTTCAGCCCTCATGACGACTCAGATGACTGTCGCTGAAGGCCCTGTCCCACTTTCTTTATCGGTGAGGAATCTGAGCCCCGGAAGTGTCAAGTGACGTGCCCATGTTCATACAGTGAGTGGCGGTCAAAGAGAGAATCCGAAGTAGGCTCCATGCTGAAATCAAGAGTCAGACGCTTAACCCACTGAGCTGCCCAGGCACCTAGGCTCTAAGTGCTTCTATTCTCTTTCATTGGTCACGGTCTGCAGTACTGGGCAGAGCTCAGCAGACTGATCGTTCTGAGGACACCACAGAGTTGGTGTTAGGATCCGTAATCAAAGGATTACGGATCGCCTCTGTGTAAGAGACAGCCCTGACTGGTCAGTTTGATTCTTGATGCTTGGCGCGAAATAAAGCTTTGCTTGACCTTTGCTTTGTATCGGTCTCCCTCCTTTGATTACGGACCCTAACATCCGGGTTCAGTAAGTTGGGAACAAGAATTAGGCTTATGGAACTCGGCGGCATTAAGGGCGTCTTGTGAGGTTTAATGAGAAGGATTTTCACAGACTTACTACCCAAAAAAGTAGTTCTCCCAGCATTAGCCAAAGTAGATTTTAGAAGTTCAGGATTTAAATCCCTGGAGACTCCACAAATACAAGGGTCTTAAGAGCCCTCAGCAATAGAATCGGCTTCCTTTTTTCAAAGGAAAGCTTGGTGCGCGCTTAGCCGGGGGTGCTTGGCTGAGCCAGGGCTGAATTCAGGTGCCTGGGCTCTCAGGGTCCCGCACTTGGACGACTGACAGTTGGACCTCATCCCTAGAGACTGATCCTGGAATAAAGTCTAAGAATCCTGTTTTCAAACGGTGTTTCTGCAGAGCAGCCAAGCTTTAAAGTACCTTTGGTATTGGGAGGCTGCCAGAGCAGGGAGCCCCAGACCCAGCACAGGGGATGGGGTGTGGACAGATGGGGGGAGGGGAGGGGGTGGTTTGGAAAAAACACCGTTCATTGAACTACAGAACGCAAAACTTGGCTGGTGGGGATAGCAGAAGGTAAAATGAGGAAACCTGGGGCGCCTGGGTAGCTCAGTCGGTTAAGCGTCTGCCTTCAGCTCTGGTCATGATGCCAGGGTCCTGGGATCGAGCCCTGCATCGGGTTTCTTACTCCATGGAGAGCCTGCTTCCCCCTTTCCCTCTGCCTGCTGCACCTCCTGCTTGTGTTTTCTAATGAATAAATAAAATGTTTTTAAAAAAAGAATGAGGAAACCTTACAGGATCATGGGTTTGAGGGGTTTTTTTTATTTTTATTGTTTTTAAGATTTATTTATTTTAGAGAGTCTCAAGGTGAGTGCAGAGCCCCCTGCAGAGCTTGATCCCACAGCCCTCAGATCACAACCTGAGCCAAAACCGAGACTCTGACGCGTAACTGACTGCGCCACCCAGGTGCCCTGGGTCATGGGTTTTTAAAGGCCATTCTCTCATCATCCAGTAGCATTGCCCTGGTGAGATATTTGAGATGGGGCATATGTGGGGAAGCAGCTGAGCAGGACAGTAACAAAGCCAGGATGAGGTCAGCTGGTAGCCAGAGGAGGCCGTGAGAGGGGAGGTTTTACCATAGCCAGAGAGGCATGAGAGGTGAGGCAGTCACATTTCTGGAGTTCCAGCCAGGCCGGAGGGGTGATAGGAAGTGTTAGAGGTACACAAGGTAGGGACGGCTCCAGCATTTCTATGAGAGAGCGGAGCTATTGTTGCTAGGTTTGGGACGTAAGGATGTCAGCACTGGCAGGTCGAGGACAACATCTAGAGGAGATGGCCATGGGTGTTAGCA
This sequence comes from Mustela nivalis, assembly GCF_964662115.1. Lineage (NCBI taxonomy): Eukaryota > Metazoa > Chordata > Mammalia > Carnivora > Mustelidae > Mustela > Mustela nivalis. The sequence continues at coordinate 54,964,832 of NC_139036.1, forward strand.
GTTCCTGGGCCCACAACCCAGCCAAAAGGGATGGAGATCAGAGCTCAGGGTCCCTGAGTAGTGGGAAGGATGACACTGGAGACGGTCTAACGGGACTCCTGTGGGTTCTGAGCTGTCCCCTCCTGGGCCCTGGGCTTTTTTATACGCACTGTGAACGCTTAATGAAGGCTTCTGGTTGGAGAAGGAACAGTCGGGGGGCCACCCCTGTTCTAACACGGCAGGGGAAGTGGTTCTACAATTGGAATTAACACAAAAGTGTCTCTTCCCATCTTTTCCAAGAATGGGTCATGTCATCCTTTATTTTAAGGATTTTTAGTCTTCACCTTGCAAAATAATTCTTTCCGTGTAACTTCTTGGAAGTCAGTATGGCTTTTCTCCTTGTTCCTTAACATAACAAGTATTTGGATAGCATTTTTACATCCGTAGCAACTTTTACCTCATCTGCTAAACTTGTAAATATCTGCTTCATTTATCCTTTATCCTGATGAACCCCACCAAGACCAGAGGACCAGCAACAGTAGAGATACCCTGCCTGTCATTAAACAGAAAAACGGGTGCCGGAAAGCTGTAAATAGATAGCCTTACAGCCTGCTTTCTGGTTCTGCATTTTTGGTTGAACAGAAGTGAGAAACGGCTGGTCAGTAATAGCAGTGGGCGAAAAGGGCACACGTGTTGATTCTAGTACATTGAGTGACGAGGAGCAGTAGGCCCTGTAATAGTGGAAAGTTCTGCTCAGATGTTTGGCAGCCGGTGGGAAATGTAGACCGTTCATTGCCCAGAGCACGTGTACTGGACCGGCTGCGCAGTCCGCTCATCAGTTCAAAAACGTCTGCGGGTCCTGATCCCAGGGGCCGCAGCCTGGCCCTGGGAGGCGCGGGCACGGAGTGTCGGGAAAGAGTCTGAATCCTGGTGAACAATCACAGTGCCTTCTGTTTGGAACCGTAGTTCCTTTGTGGGAGAGAAGCTCGACCGCTCTCAGGAGTTTGGAGCCCCCGACCAGACTTGCATCCTCCAACTTGTCTCTGATGCGGCTCTTGGGAGCTCTCCAGAAAGGTGAGCTGGAGTCACAGGCTGCTGGGTTGTGTTGCTGGTTCCAGGCATTTGGAGAAGTTTCTCTTACTGTAGCCATGGCTGGTACAGCACGGCGAAGGGAAACCGATAAAGAGACGAGTGCGCAGGCTTCCTTCTCTCCTCTTGGTCGGTTTCTGCCCCAGCAGCGGACGTAATGGAGAGCAGCACACCTGGCAGAGTAGCAGCTGCCACTTACGGATTAGAGCTGGTTTCTGTACTGCCCCCCGCCCCGCACCCCCGTCACCTACCCTCCTCTCTCCCTTGCCCACCTCGATCGTCCCAGAGCCAGGAGGACCCTGCGCCTCCAGTGAACCAATCGTAGTAATCTCCACTCAAGATTCCGACCAAACTCTCAAAGCAGCAGTAACTAAATGTATTAAAATTGAAGGTCTTCCGGATTTGAGCCTTTTCATCTGTTTAAAAAATTACCCCTGGCCGGGGGGGATATGTAAACGCTGCGCATTACAAGCCCCACGCCCATGCTGAGCAGGACATGTTGCCGCGGTTGCCGTTCACCGTAGCAACCAACGTGTTTCTTTTTAAATAGGCTGGGTCAGGTGCAGCACCACGGTGAGAAGCGGCGTCGGGGGCCTCACCATGCTCTTTACCGGCTACTTTGTCCTGTGGTGCGGCTGGAGCTTCAGGCATCTGAGTAAGCTTTTTTGATATTTTTAACCAAAATCACAGGTCACGTCCCATTGCGGGACCTCTGGGGGGCTGGGAGCGGGGAGTCTGTGAATTGCTTTTTAATGATGGTGCTGCTTTATCTGACATACCCTCGTGAGTGAGCCGCTACATGCGGCTCTGGGGTTTTTTTTTTTCATTAAAGGTTATGGTTACAATGAACTTTGTAAGATTTGACTAGAATTGACGTAATTGCACCTGTGCTCTAGGGATGTGAGGTCCCTAGAGATCGGGTGGTCCGCTCTCTCCTCTGAAAGTCGTTTGCCTGCCAGATCAGCACCCTTCTCCATTCCTGCCTTAGAACTTCTTTTTATCGTTGAAACTGAACAGCTCTGTACTCCCAAGAGCAGGGGAGAAACAATACAGCTCTCACTCGTGTCTGAGGGTCACGGATATCTTAAACATTACTTTCACCATGTAAAACAAAACCATCCTAGTTGGGACTTCGAGCTTGCATCAGGTCTTACCAGGAGGAAGAATGTCTGAACTTCATTTCTCTTTTAGTCCCAAGATGTCTTACCTCATTTTTTTAAAGTCCTGCTTTAAAAAAATATGTTTTTATAGTTAAAGTTTGTAAAGTTTATAAAGTTTACAAAGTTTATAGTTATAGTTTAAAAGACGAAACATATAAAAGAATATCCAAAAAAGCCCAGTATTTTTCCACGATTAAAAAAAGCCCAGATGCTTTCTGAAAACTTTCGGTGTAAAGGTACAAGACAACCATTAATAACAGTGTAATTCTCAAATGCTTAATAGGACTTGGGGTGCCTGCTGGCTCCATTGGTAGACCATGTGACTCTTGATCTTGATCCCCAGGTCGTGAGTTCAAGTGCCACTTTGGGCGTGGAGCCTACTTTTAAAAAAGCGGGGGGAGACTTGTCTCTAATTGGATTTTTTGATTGATTGGGTGTCTAGTAAGTGGGAGAGCAGATCAAGGAGCAGGAACAGGACTGCGGTATATTCCTGCATACCGCTGGTGGGGCGCTGGTAGATGTGTGGTCCGCCAGTCCGTTGATTAGGAAGAGGAGTTCCTTTCTCATCAGCTCTGTGTACATGGAGACTCCAAGACACCTCACTTACACTTCTTTCTCAGGGACAAGCCCCCCCTTAAAGGCTTACCTGTCTGAAAGAGTTCGGGTGGCTGATACCCGAGGTTTGTTTTTCACATCTTTGAAGAAAGTGAAGCAGAAATTTCTGATTGCCCCTAAGGCTTTATTTCTGAATCTGCAAAACAAAAGGGGAACCGAATGTGCAGGAGACTTTAGAAGTGGCCTCTTGGCAGGGGGCCTGGGCGGCTCAGTGGGTTAAAGCTTCTGCCTTCAGCTCAGGTCAGGATCTCAGGGTCCTGGGATCAAGTCCTGCATCGGGCTCTCTGCTCAGCCGGGAGTCTGCTTCCCCCTTTCTCTCTGCCTGCCTCTCTGCCTACTTGTGATCTCTCTCTGTCAAATAAATAAATAAAATCTTTTTTAAACAAAAAAAAGAAGTGGCCTCTTGGGTCCTTACGCTTCTCTCTATTTATCCAAAGAGCTGCAGCGCTGGCGGAAGTGGTGACCAGGACACAGGATGGAAGCCTGGAGCCCGCAGGGGGCATACGCTGGGACACCAGCGGTGAACATTTAACCATTGAAGATGGTTTGGGGGAGAGGGAGTGAAAAGAATAAAATTATTGGAATCTAAAATGGTTACAGAGGAAGTCCGTTTTTTGACTGTGGACTGGCCTGGTTCTGGGTGTACATTTCCCAGTAGTCTGGGTTGTTGAGGTCAGCGGATACCCGCCGACTGAGGTCGAGCCCAACTGCGAGTGACAGAGGGAATACACTTCCTAGCTCCCGCTTCCACGAGTACTGTGAGTCTGGTTTGTGAGGCCAGATTTACTACTCGTACATGCAGATATCCCCACAAGTTCATTTGCACAGCCTGCCCCAATCCTGCGTGCAACGTGGCGGAGGCAAGGTTTCATCCCACAAGACCAGAGATTCTTTTCCAAACTGGAAATGCAGACACGTGAGCCTGAGCTGCCAGAAGCCAGCGTCCTGTAGACGCGAGGCACAAGTAACTGCTCTTCACAAAGCTGAGAAAAAGAAGTCGGGAATGCTCATAGCTTGATGAGCCGTGTTAAACAGCCTCCTTGATTTTGTCTCCCAAAACGATGCTCGGTACCTTCCATGGGCCTGGCGGGAGCTCTTCTTGGGTGAGCAGCCGTGCTTGGGTTTTGCTTCTGGTTCAGCAGCGGGCAGAGAATCCACACAAACAGTCCCCACCCGCCTTCCCGTCCCTCCTGAGGAGGAGTTTCTGGGATGGCCAGGCTTCACTCCACCTGTGAGAAGACTCACAAGGGCCCGCCCCATTGCCCTGGCTGCGCCCTTGTGCTCTGTAGGGTGGGTTACCCCGGCGTCAGCTACTGGAGTTTAGGCCCGAGTGGGAATATCTGAGATGCTGAATGGACTGGGGAAAGTACTTTTGTCTAATACACATTCAAGTATTTAGTTCTTAAAGATAATCGTGTTGTTAGCAATGGGGTGTGTTGCTCCTATGGGAAACCGTGTCTGCTGCCACTGTTCCTAGTCCTTGTTTGTCCTGATTTACAGATGACCCTGATTGGCCTGCTTCCTGTGCTCCTCTGTGGGATCACCACCACCTTTCAGAAAGACCACATTCTTAAATGTATGTATTTTTACTTCCCCTCTATTATTTGCCTCTGCTAGACCATCATCTTTGAGTTGGGTGGGCGTGGCCCCGGGCATGTTGTCTTACTTCTTGGAGCCTCTCAGAACGAAACCTCAGTGGCGTCATCCCGTGTTCAGATTCTAACCTTGAACCAAGCAAGAAAGACCCCACCACAATTCACACAAAAGCCTGGCTGCCGTGTGAGTGCCTACTCCGCAATCAAAGTCAAGTGCTGTGCCAAGTTCTTGACCTGCACGCTCCTAGTCTAGCCTACCGACCACCCGGTGAGGCGGGTGCCAGGTTCGTGTTTAAGCATGAGGAAGCGGAGGCCTGACGTGAGGCAGTTTGCCTCCACGACTGCCTGGTGTTGGTCTCAGCAGCCCTGGGGGAGGACGGCCCCGTCCACTTTCCCTCCAGCTCCGGGCAGGCCGGGCCGCCGTCTCCATCTGCCAAAGGGGGTGCTGGCACACCTGCTCCGACCACACCTACCGTTTTCTCCCTTTCCCGAAAAGGCTTGGCTTAGCCTCCCTGTACTTCTCCCTACAGATTAAATCACAATGGCCTTTGACTTAGTGTGGCCTTAAATGGTGCACATCACTCCCTCCCCTCCCAGAGACAAGCCTTGTTTGCACCATCACCCTGTCTGTAACTCCTCGTCTAAAGCACGCACAGAATAGAGCCTTAAATTGAAGGAAGCCACGCAGGGAGGCAGCTGTCATGCTGAAGAAAACCATTGGGTTTAATCAGTTCCCAGCAGCAGGAGAGGCCGTGTGCACAGCACTGCCGTGAACGGCTTGAGCTTGGCCGTGGTGCAAGAGCCACGCGGAGCAGGACCCGTGCATGTCCCACAAACCCGAGCTCTGGGTGTACTTCCATCCTGCTCCCCCATTTTGTGACCCCTACCACAGTCCCATCTGCCTCCAGTCCTGGTGTATTTCTACCAGCGGGCTCCCTTACAGGATTAGAGGAAATAAGCCCCCGTGCACCAGGCCACCACTTCCGCATCTCCAGCCCCATAGGGGCCAACATGAGGGCGCGCTGGGCATGGGGACCAGAGGATCCCACAGAGTGGCCGTTGGGTTTCTTCGCTGGATGGTCGTCAGTTAGCCCACCGACCTGGGGTTACTTTTTGATAACTCCTACCTGTTGGAGTCTTACTGCTCTGGCTGGCATAATGGCCCATGTTACGACACTAAAAGAAAAAGATGACCGATGTCACTTTTTGTAAATTCGGATCCCAGGAGAAATGCCCTAACCCGTCTAAGGAACCCTGAGAGCTAGTTCGCTGTCATTGTAAGGAGTTTGATGGATTCTCTCTTAAATGAAGCTCCATCTCGGGCCTGAAAGACCTTGAGACCTTCAAGCCAGCATCGCTATCCCAGAGAACAGGGATCCAGATGTTCAAAGTCCCCAAAATCAAATGTACTCTAAGAAAGGCAAGAGCTCTGTGCCCGTCCCTGTCCCTGCTGGAGCTTTCAGTACAGAGGAGTCAGGAGCCCGGCACAGTGTAGGTGTTATCTCATGAAGTTCCGTTTCTTCCCGATACGCCAGAAAACAGCAAAATCAACAAAATCAGAAAAACAACGTGCTACGTTCCTTCCCGTACCAAATCCTGCACACACACCCCCAATTCTTGAGGACATTAGGTGTGAACTCCGAATTCATAGGCAGTGAAGGAGGAGGTGAGAGCTGTTTAATTTACTAGATTTTAATAAGGAAAGAGATTCTTGTCTGGCTGGAGATGGAAGTCAGTTGAGGTCGTGGTGACTTAGCAGAAACATTGGGGTTACCGGTGGCCCCCCACACCCCCATTCATCACTCCTGCCCCCCAGTGTGTTGTTTTTACCTGACCAACTGCAGCCACCCCCCCCCACCCCCCTACCCCCGCCTTCAGCGGGGCTATGTCCTGGTCTGTCTGCGGCCACTCACTGTGTAGCACGGGCTCTGCTCCCATGCCCTGAGCCCCGAGCGGCAGGAGAGCAGGGGCTCCTGGGGCTGCCTCTGAGGGTGGAGAAGCCGGCACTCCGTGGTCGTGGAAGGGGGCTTGCGACGCTCCCAGGCGGAAGCAGGAGGTGCTGAACGCCGTGGCCCGTGGACTAGCTACAGGTAAGGTCAGGAGAAAACACTGTAGACATCCACTCTGCGTAGACATGGTGGCTTTAGACCAGGGGCAGAGGCTCTGGCCAGCTCTTTCAGCGGAAACCAGGTTTCAAGACGCCTTTGGTGACAACTGTAATTTTCAAAACATGCCTCCTGCTGACGATGACACATGGGCTTGGGAACTGGTCAACAGTCACGGATGGAGGCGGCTTCCCACCTTCCAGCCGAGATCCCACTCAGGGGCAGCAGGGGGCGCCCTCGCGAGCCGGCGCCCGCCTTTCCTGGGGCTGAGGGACCGGATGCGGGGCCCTGAGGAACAGAGAGAGCAGAGCCCTGTTCCCACGCCTGCTTTGACCTCTGCCAGAGTCATCCAGGCCAGGGGTCAGCCCAGGCTTTCTGTAGAAGACCAGATAGAAAGCGGTTTGGCTCTACAGGCCACGCGGGCTCGGTTGCAGCGGCTCAGCCCTGCCGCATAGGCCTGAGACCGGCTCTGGAGGATACGGAAGCCATGAGTTGACCCTGATCCAGGAAAACTTCGAGAACAGACATTTTCATTCTCCCGCGTTAACAGTATTTATTCTTTGGTTTGCCTTTTTTCCTACGCGCTTTTTAAAACATCATTCTCAGGTGCCAGACAGGCAGGGGTTAGATTTGGATTAGTTCCCTGACCCCTGATGTGCAGAGGTGCTCATCGGTGCTTGGCAGCAATAAGAAGACTATATGTTTCCCTAGGGACTGGGCACGACCAGGACAGCCCGGATCCCGAAAGACATCTTTAGACCACAAATCCGGAGCTGGGCCCCTCATACATGGGGGCGCCTGGGTGGCTCAGTGGGTTAAGCCTCTGCCTTTGGTTCAGGGTCCTGGGATCGAGCCCCACATCGGGCTCTCTGCTCAGCAGGGAGGCTGCTTCCCCCTCTCTCTCTGCCTACCTGTGACCTCTCTCTCTGTGTCAAACAAATGAATAAGATCTAAAGACAAAACAAAACCAAAAAAAAAAAAAAACCCTCAAACACTGGGCACCTGATTGGCTCAGTTGGAAGAACATGCAACTCTTAGCCTTTGGGTCATGAATTCAAACCCTATGTCGGGCATAGAGATCAGACACACACACACACACACACACACACACACTCCAGCTAAGGAGAAGGAAAGCCTCAGGGGCCCATAAGCTGAGCATCCTGAAGCAGAGGTTACAAGGATTGGAGGGGGTTGGGGTGTTGGCTGGTGCCTTTCCCGGGGTGGGTACTTGGAGCAGATCATGAGAGAGTGAAGGCAGCTGGGCATAGGGCGGTACCAGAGAGAGAGAGAGAGAGACTGCTTCCCAGGGAGCATGCCCAGTAAAGAGAACCAGACACACCTGCCCCCTTCCTGCCTGCACTCACCTTCGTGTAGCTCGAGTTGAATGAAAGATTCATCTTGGGACTGAGGGAATTAGAGAGAGAGATGATTACCGCCTGGCTCCAGCCCCCACGCCCGCCCCCAGCTCATTAGCATGCTCGGTGTCAGCCTGCTGCAGATTTCCCATTTCTGAACCCGGTGGGGAAGGAGCCCAGACCCCAGCCAGGGGATGAGGGAGAACTGCAGAGGTGTGGGGTGGGTGTTAAGGGTTTCTACTCATTTCTAGAACAGTTTGTGAAGCACTAGATGTCCATGCCCAGCTCGAAGACGCATTATCTGCCTGGGGTAGCGTTCATTGCAGCCCCAAGTGGGGGAGGGGGGTGGGTGTGCAGGGTAAGGCAGCAAGGAAAACACTGGGCGGATGCTCACCAGATACTTCATTTCCCACCTTGGGCCAGTGAAGGTAGAGAAGGTTCCAGATCTAGAAGCCAGAGAACGGCAGTGCTAGGTGGGAGTTGCTGATCCAGGGGTCATACTCACTGTGCAAATTGGCAGTGGGGGCCCTTGGGGCAGAAGCCCACTAAGTAGTTAACACACATTGTCTTAGGGACATGGCGGTGTTTACAGAGGGGACCTGCTGGGCAAGAACAGCCAGAAAGACACATGACAAAGCTCACCAGGAGGGTCAAGCTCTCCACTTCACGGGGTGTATAAATCTCTCCCTTCCAGATTGCCCAAAGCACCTGCTTCCTAACCATGTGACTGAGAGGGGAGAGGCGACCTTGGAATATGTTGGGGTAGGTCCTGAACAAGGGGGCCGGAAGCGTTCCTAACACACTGCGTTTGGGCAGAATGATAGGATTGTAGATAGTCACATGCCATCTTGACTTAGCTCCAGAAGGTACAACTGAGGAAAGGCTCACCCCACAGCTTACTTTTCCTCCCCTAAAATCCCCCCAAACCAACTCAGCTGAGGCCTCAGAGCAATGCGCCTGGAGGCAAAGGAAAACAAAGCATGTGGACCTCAGAGCACAGGGACAAGGATGGGGGGAACCTGCCTCTTAATGGGGTAGGCAGAGCAAGCTTCAACGGCAGCACATGGGTGGGGGGGCGGTGGGAAAAGAGGAGACTGTAGATGAACAGTCTCCTGGGGGTCCGCCCCTAGGAGGGAGGGGTTTCCCCTTTCCATAAATGAGGAGAGTTCGGCAATTCACTCAAGGTCACACAGCTGATGCATTCTGAAGTCACGGGGATTAGAACCCCGGTAAGCCTGCTGCAAGAAGCTGCTCCCATCACTGGCTGAACCTTACAGGGAGGCCTGGGGAGGATGATGGAAGGATCTTCTGTTGGGAAGGCCCCCTGGGCCTCATCCAGAATATGCCTCCTTCCCCTGCCAGGGACCGCCCCTCTCCCAGCTTGATCTCCTATTGTTCCCTTTCTATCGGGGCCTCACCATCCTTGCAGAAACCTTGGTCATACCAAGGACAGTCCCGGGTCTGGAAAGCTGGCTTCACGTGGAGAAAGGAACATTCCTTCTTGTTGCAATCACCTGAAAAGTCCAGCATTTAAAAGCAGGCTCATCTTTAGTGCTCTTTCCATCCTCCCCAGACTGGACGGACCTTGCCCCTTGCACAGAAGCCACTTGCCTGCTGTCTGCTACCAGCCACAGAGAGGTTTTTCTGATCCTTCCAACAATCTAAGGAGGATGGATCCCAGTACTATGTACCCAGCAGGACTGGGGTAGGAATAAGCACACCTAGCAGTGTTGAGGCAGGGCCAGAGATCCCGAAGGAGGGGCTGGAACTGAAGGCATTTGGAGGCTACCAGAGAGGAAGGAACGAGAGGAGAGGTGGGGAGGGGAGACCCAGAGTAAGCAGCTAACCATCCAAGAAGACACATCGTGGAAACAATCTGATTAAACCCTCTTGCCTTCATCGCTAGGAGACCCACGGTGCTTCCAGAACCAGGGCACAGTCCTTTTTGGTGGAAATGCCAAGAAGAGCAGAGTCGTGCCTCCAAGGGGGCACTGGGATGATGCCAGACGCAGCACAGAGGGACACCTGTAGTTTCACGACATCTGCACTGTCATTGGTCTGTAGAGGGACCAGGACTCAGGTTCCCTAAAAGGAACCAGCCCTGTCGGACAGACCACTTGAAAGTTGCGGGAAGAACCCTCTTAGGTTCCTTTTAGGGGCCAGGAGCTTGGAAGGAGCCTTGGGGAAGCTTCGGCTCATTTTTCACTTCATTTGAGTAGAGAAGCGGTAAAGGCTTCCAATCTCATCCTCCCTAACAATCTACAACGTGGTGCTTCTCAGAACCAAAAGGAACTTCACGATGTTCACACCATTGGCTTTCACCTGGAGAAGAGGGCTACGGATGCCACAGAGCTTTAAACCACCATTCCTTCCAGGTCCTGCCGTCTCACGAATGAGGACACCGGGGCTCGGAGAGGGGAAATGCCGTGGCCACGATCACCAGCCTTCCTTGCACTGACGATGGGTTTCCGTGCTGGTCGTCTGTGTGCAGCCCTTGGCAGAGCGCAGACTCCTGGCTCCGGCCTCCAGAGGAATGGAAGTGACATACCCCCTCCTCGACCCCCTCCAGGGCTGGTGAGCATTTGACAGGTCAGGCGGTGGGAAATCACCCGCACAGGGCTCCCTTTCTGCCCCTGCCTGGATGCACGTCGCCGCGCACCCCTGACGGCCAGCAGGTGGCACCCAGACCCCACCCTCCACGCTGCCTTCCCCAGCCAGCAGCTGTGCCCAAAGACCCTGGCCCCTTTCATCCTGTGCTCCTGAGAGCTAGAGCTCTAAGGCTCTAAACAAATCAACTTCCTTGCAGGAAGAAGCAGAATCCCTTTGAGGGGCTATTAGAGATATTCATTTACTCTAAGAGCAGAAACAGAGTAAACAACCGTCAATGATTTACAAGGATGCCCCTCACCGTGAGAGGTATTGGGGGGCAGAAGGGAACCTGGTCCTATCCCTGTGCCCGTCCACAGCACAGCATCCAAGTCCCAAAAGAAAACAGAACCAAGTTTTCCTGAAGGAATGAATAAATGGCATTTTTTAAATGAAAGAGGTTTAGGCGGTGACCAAGGGGAGCGGGGCTCCAGGTAAACTTTGTCCTTCCTTTCAAAGAACACACGTGGGCAGCTGAACCCCAGCTCTGAGCGCACGGGCCATGGACTTCTGGCCTGGGAGGGGCTCTTCAAGGATGCTTTGCCATCTTCCCACATACCCGAGACTCCCCCTACAACGCTGGGGGGAGGGGGAGACCCACTGGCACTAATGAGGGACAGCGACCCCTGCAGCTGTCTCAGTCAGAGAGGTCCCTGGAGACTGGGCCAGCTCTCCCCTCCCCGGTCACTCTTTTGGAACACAGTCTGAAAAGCGCTAGGCTACATAATCCCTAGGGCTCCTTCCAGCTCCGGAAAGAACGGAGCGGTAGAATGGTATTGGGAAGATATTTTATGAGATCTAAAACACATTCACAGACCCTTCTTAAGGGAGAGAACACGTGGCTGTGGCTCCCCCCTCTGCAGCCCCGTGGATGACAAAAGGTGGTCCTGAGGCCAGACCTGACCACACAAGGTAAGTGGAGAGGTTAGGGCGTCTGAGCCTCACGACTGTCTGCTTAGTTACCTCGCACTGCCCCTAAGAGAGGCTCGTTTTCTACTCACGGAAACGATGTCAAGTTTCCTTCTAAAATAAGACTTAATAAGTAAGACAGTGGAGAGAGCAGACAATGATACCGGCCAGCAGAACAGGTGCTCTGTGTGTTGGACAAGCACTGGGAAAGTGGCTTCCAAATGCTTGTTTGGGGCTCCCTGGCCCAGACCCACCCCGGGACAGAGAGATCGCCCTTTCAAGACTTGTTTCCGGACAGTCAGTCCGGGTATGTGATTAGCCAGGACCGTCCGGGGAACTATTCAGCCCCTGATTCCAGCCACACCCTCCCCTTCCCTCAGAGGGACCCGTGTGTGCCTTCGGGGCAGCAAAACAGGGACCCCCTGGGGTGCCTGGGTGGCTCAGTGGTTTAAAGCCTCTGCCTTCGGCTCAGGTCATGATCTCAGGGTTCTGGGATCGAGCCCCACATCAGGCTCTCTGCTCAGCGGGGAGCCTGCTTCCTCCTCTCTCTCTGCCTGCCTCTCTGCCTACTTGTGATCTCTGTCTGTCAAGTAAAAAAAAAAAAAAAATCCTTAAAAAAAACAACAACCAGAGGCCCCTGTACCTAGGGGGCTGGAGAAGCAGCACCCGAGGCTCAGAGAGGCATGCACGGCCTCCTCTACGTGCCCCTCTCAAAACTTCTGTCCCTCTCACAGTCCACCCTGCCAACCTCCCGGGCAAGGCCTGGAGCCACGGCGGGACATTACCGAACTTGGAGTAGAAGTAGCACTCGGGCATCCTGGTGACATCGTACTGGTGCAGGAAACCGCACTGGTCGCCCTTCTTACACAGGCCGCGAAGCCAGTGTTTGCACACCACCATCTTCTCCCCCTGGTTGTGCCGGAACGGGCAGAGCTTCCCTGGGGACACCAGAGCACCCGGCGTGGACCCGGCTCAGCCCAGGAAGGAATTCCCCCAGGAGAGGCTAGGGCTCAGATCCCCCATGCCCCCTCCCTCCCTCCCAACCCCCGACCCCCCCCCCTGCCCCGGGAGCTAGAATCAGGGGCCAGAGGCAACATGAAGGAGGTGTAGTAATCCGGACAGGCTGTTCGCACGACCACCCCTCTGCTCAAACCCTCTGCTCTGCCGGACCTGCCTAACCCTTCTCAAACCCCAGGCGCCCCCTCTCCTCCAGGCTCATGGCGGGGGACCCCTACCAGAGAGCAGAGCCGTGGTTCTGGGGGCAGCACGGTCTGGGGGCATCCAGTGCTCCCGAAGGGCCGGTTAAAATCAGGTCCTAAAACCTCCCACAAAGGTTACATTTCCTGAGTGCAGAGACCTAAGGTGCTAACCAACAAGCCAGCTTTGTAATAACATAGAAGGAAGTGGATATGGTCGAGGTAACTCTTTGTTCTTCTTCCTGGGGTATTAGCATCAGCAGGAAGGACACCCCAGTTCTAAGTTCCTGAGCAGGGCCGGGCTCGTGCTTGGCTGACTGTCTGATAGAAGGGGAGGGAAACCGGGAAGGGCTTCTTTGTAAATTTCCCTCCCACCACCCGGTCCGGAACTTGCTCTGGTGTGACCTCCGGCCAGGGCAGTGGTGTTTCTCTGCAAGAGGGTGTCACTATGAACCACTGCTTTAGAGACAGGACCCGAGACGCCATCTCAGTGCTGAGCCTCAAGTGAGCAATGCTGGTCCCCCCCCCCCCCACACTCTATCATCCAGGGCTGACAAGACAAAGGAGGTTCGAGGTGTGTGGCAATTACGCCCTAGAGCACCCCCCCCACCCCATCTGGGCCCCTCCCAGCCTTCTGGCTTCCCAAGAACAGGACTGCTTGGATCCAAAAAACTGGTCCTGAACTCATTCACATTCGCAGGGTTACTGAACCTGAATCTATAGGGGGACTGGGAACCCCCAGATTGGAGGCAAGGCTTTTAGGGGCAACTGTATATTTCTATAGGAAGAAGCCATGAGTGGTTCGTGAGCCAGAGGTTGGGAACCCCTGGTTGGAGTCAGGTCGCCTGTATTAGGGGAGAGGGGCTTGCTTGATCCAAGTTGGGGTGGGGGAGAAACAGGGGACATTTATGGGTAGCATTTCAGAGACGGAAAGACAGAGCTGTCTTAGGACATAAAGACTACATAGAAGAGCTGACCAGGCCCCATGTTGATTCAGAGGATGAGAAGTTGGGGGGACTGGGGAGAAGCGTGCAGCTTTCCTGGCGGGGAGGAAACTCGAGACCCCCGGGTCCTCCTGGGAACACACAGGCTGAAACTCTGGAAACACTCCCACCCCCAGCAAGGCAGAAAGAAGGGACTGTCCCCTTCCGGGTAGCCCTGGGTACCCTAATCAATGCTGCTGGGCCAGGGAAATCCTTCGCAGGGAGGGGAGGACTGAGGGCTTCCTGAGGGACGTACCCGCTCTCCTGCCCTTTGCCTCCTTATAAGACAAATTTGACTCCATTCCAACCTCCCCTCCCCAGGTGCAGATTTGACACCTTATTCCAGGCCCAGGGGAACCCACCACAGTATAGACTGGTCTAGACCCCGTCCCCCGCCAGGTTCTCCTGCTGACCCACCTTTGTCACAGAGCCCTTTAGCGAAGAAGTTGCACACAGCCGAGCCCGATTCTAGAAGGGGAAGAAGGAAGGTAGCTTCTTCAGTGGCTGCAGCTGCCAGAGCGGCTTTTCCTTCTCAGGAAGTGCCCCCCCCCCCAGTTTCCCTGACGCTTGAGCCTGGGGGCCCCCAGGCTCCTGGTTTTTTGGCTGCTGGCTTTCAGAACCAGCCTCCAGACCTCAACACCTAACCCCCCAACTCTGAAACAGAGGAGAGGGAGGGCCACAGGGGAGCTCAGGGGGCCCGTGTGGACATTCCGGGCTTCTCACAATTCACCTTCTGGGTGTCTCTGCTTTCCCAGTCTGGGAAATGGACTGCCTGGAAGTCAGCCCCATTTTCCTAGAGTCCTGGAGAAGATGTAAGAGGGGGGACCTGAGCCCCTAAGAAGGGAGGGACTGAGCTGGGACTCGCAGATGGTCGGTCCCAGCCCCCCCACCCAACTCAGTCTCCCTGGTGAGCCAAGCAGAGAGGCCTCCAGAGAGGGCTGGGAGAGGGGCCATGGCTCGATTCCTCCAGAGAGACGGCCGACACCCTGGCCTCACTCACTGTCCATCCCCTGGAAAGGCAGGAGGCCAGTGCCCTTCTGCGTCTCTACATCCTTCTCGAAGGTGAAGGTCAACTGCTCCAGCCCAGCAATGACCTCTTGCATCTTCGCGTCTCCTGCCGGGGCTGCTAAAACCTGCTTCAGCCCCTGCAGGTGGACCCTATATAGCTCATGGGAGGCCCTTAAGGGGCCCGGGTCTGACGCTGCGTCCCTCATCCCTGGGTGCCAGCAGCCAGGAGATGGTCACGTGTCTCTCTCCCCACAAATGTCTCACCACGCCCACCTGACGCAGGTGCAGACACCCTGGGGCCTCACGCTCCCCCCCAGGGCCCCACGCCCCCACACCCGCTCCCCATGCACCCTGCTGGGGAAGAATTAGCCAAGCCCCTCCCCACACTGCTCATCTCTCTGCGGTGTCCTCAGACAGACACACAACATACGCGCAGACATGACCACACCTGTGCTCACTCTTTAACCACAAAGACAAAGCCACAGGTCAGCTTTGGGAAGAATTCCACCAACCGACCGCAGTGAGGCTGCTCCCATTCCCAGGAGCTTGGGGGCCAAAGGGTGGACGTGGGGGGGGTGCCGCGGGGCAGGGGTGCCTCCCTCCAATCAGGTCCCAGCCAACCCCTCCCTCTGGGACAGCTGACACCCCTTTTCTGGCCTGAGTGACAAGCCCTGAGTGAGCTCTTCATGGGAGAGGGAAAAAAAGAACGAAATCCAGAGGAATCGGAAACAGTCGGATGAATAGCGCTTTGTTCACGCGCACACAACCGCGAGCTCGGAGCTCGGCTGGGGGGTGGAACCAACCAGAGGCCTCGGCCTCCCCGCCAGGATGCCACAGGCCACCCGAGCGCCTCCCACCCCTGAGAAAGTGCTTTGTAAACGAAATCCCCATGCAAATGTTGTTTTATTATTATTAGGCCACCCCTGCACCCGGGGCTGGGGGACATCTGAAAGGGCTTTCTGTGGAGCCCTTTAGGGCTCTAACTAGGTCAGGCGCCCCCCCCACCCCCCTGCCCCGCCCCTCCGCCTGGGCCCCTGCACTGCCTTCCCTCCCACTGGAGCTGCTGTTTTCCCAGTCGCACTGGAACCCACGGAACCCAACGCCCTCCTTCCCGGACGGAACGGAGACGTGGGCAGCACCCTACAGGCCCGAGCTGGCCTGCAAGAAGGAGCCTGCCAGCTTTTGTTTTCCCAGGGCTCCCGCTCTCCTTGTTCTTTTGAACTCGGGATCCGAAAAGAAAATAGCTGGAGAGAGAGACACCTGGAGCCGAGGCGGGGCAGGGGAGGGGTGGGGAGGGCATCCCAGAGTTTGCAGAAGCCCAGGCCTCCCTCCAACTTCAATCCCCGGGAGGGTGGGTGCTGAGCAGCGGGCTGGGGGAGGCTGGGTCACAGGGGCCCCTGGGGGTAGACGCCCTAGTCCTGTGCATCGATTAGGAGTCCCAGAAACCCATTTGTCGGTCAACATACCAACCAGGCCGGCCCGGGAGGCCAACGAGGACATCCAGCTTTAGCTGGTGAGGCCAAGGGCACTCACTTGGGAAGACGGTGACGAGGGAATTCAGATCCGGGTCTCTGCATGATTTCCTTCCATGAACATCCAGACGGCATCTGGGTACTGGGGGTTGGGACTGTCTTCCTGCCCTCAGGGACCTCCCAGTCAAGTGCGGAGTCCACGATGGTCCAGGGGAACGAGAGGGGATCACAGAGGGATAAATGCTAAAAGGGGGGGGGCGCTAAGCAGGGGCAGGGAGGGGCACAGAGGAATGTTCCAGAAGGGAGACCAGCCACGTGAAAGCACAGGGCATGGGGTGACATGGCAGGGGGTGCGTGGTGGTCAAGGTTCAGTCAGACCCTCTGGCAGAGGGTGTGAGTGACAAGATTGGAGAAAGCAGGGACTTGAAACTCGAGTGTCTCTTGGGGCTTGGTTTTCTCTCATGACATCAGCCGAGCGCCCCCAGAGGGGCTGGGAGAGCCCCACGCGGCCCCCCGAAGACTAGACCGAGGATGAAAGACAGGGCAGGCCGCTATGTAAAGGAGGATAAAAATAGTAATTCGAGCCCCGGAGATGTCCCCGCTCTCTGGTGGTCGGAAGGGGTTCTCTGGCAGGAGCCAAGCGTGGAGGAGACCCCAGGGCAGACTCCCTCCATCCACCACCAGCCTCCCCCCTTCTTGGGGTCAAGGTCCCGCCCTCCATCTGGACTCCCTGTGGCACCCCAGGGGGTGCACTGATGATGCTGTGAAGACGAAGATGGGTCCCCCCCACCCCTCTCCACCGTGCGCCATCTTCGACTTGGCATGAGAATGACAACACCTGGCATTCATGGCTTTTGCTTCCCCAAAATGCCTTCTGGGGCGGGTTGAATTGTCTCCCCCCAAAAGGTAGACCAGGTCCTAACCCCTGGTCCCTGTGAATGTGACCTGATTTAGAAATTGGATCTTTGCAGCTGGATCCCAAACAAGATCAGCCTGCAGTTAGGGTCCTCACAGGAGAGGAGAGGGGGTTGGGGACACGCAGAGAGGGCAGAGAGGCGGGATTTGGGTGGCTGCCATGGGGCACCGAGGTTGGCCAGTCACCCCCAGAGGCCCAGACGGAGGCGGGGGACAATTCTCCCTCCGAGGCTCCCGAAGGAGGCTGCCCTGCCCACACCGCCTTCTCGGACTGGGAGAGTGCGTGTCCGTTGTCTCAAGGCGCCATCTCTGTGGTGATTTGCTATGGCGGCCCCAGTGGACTCGTACGTCCTCCCACGTGGACATTCAGCTGCCGGGGCCCTCCCTCCTGTCACAGATGAGCAAAGGAACACACGCGGAAGTAGGTCACTGCCAAGGTTCCACAGCTGTCCGGTGTCGACAGGGGAGGTCTGGGTCTCCCACCCCATAAGTCCTTTCCTCCTCTTCTTGTCAGGCCAGGGAGGCGGGTTGCCCCCCATGTACACAACCCCCTCAAGGCTTCCCAAGTGGACCAGCACCCCCATTGTACGAAGAGAAAACACAAGCCCCAGGCCAGAGAATCCCTGGTGATGCCCCGGAGAAGGGGCTGCAGTGGGGAGCTGAGTCCCCCAGTTTGGGGGGGGGGCTCTCGGAACTCCTAGTTCTCTCTCTGTGCCCTGAAGCGTATCCCCAGCACCTGTGTTTTCATCGATTCATTCAGTCATGGCCGCGAAGTGGTCGTGCATTGCTCTGCAAACAGTGGAGTTAATTTTTTTCCCTTAATATATGAGAGAGAGAGAGAGCATGAGAGGGAAGAGGTCAGAGGGAGAAGCAGACTCCCCGCCCAGTAGGGAGCCTGACGTGGGACTCAATCCCGGGACTCCTGGATCGTGACCTGAGCCAAAGGCAGTCGCTTAACCAACTGAGCCACCCAGGCGCCCGTTAATTTTTAAATCACCATCATTATGAGACGCTCATTTAACTCTGGCTGCAGATGTCCTGAATTATCATCACCCTGCCCCTTTTCCTCTATAAATGTACTTCTCTGAAAAGCAAGGGCACGGGGAGCTCTAGAATTCTCGGGCTGCCGGGAACTGGGGGAGGTCCTCCTGTCTGTCCCCCTGGTCTTTGGTCAATGGCAGCCCGTGTTTTTCTGGGCTGACTGTGCCCAGGCCCTCCTCCCTGGTGTCTGTACATCAGCCCCACGCCCACTCGAGTGCTCTGAGTCCATGCAAAGGGTAGAGACTGGCATTGAGCAGGCCAGGGAGGCAGGGTTCAAGTCTGGACTTTGCTGGTCCCCAGCCTGTGATCCTGGGCCATTTAATCAACCCTGTGAGTCCCAGATTCTGCACCAGTGAAACAGGACCCCCAGCATGACCTCACCTGGGGTGCCAGCCGTGGGAAGCACATGTGGGTGCCTGATATCAGGGGGCGGCTGTATAGAGTTGTCCTCCCAATGGGTCGGTGCCATAAGGAATGAGGACCAGCATCCTGTCCCCAGGTCCAAGGTCACCCTCCTCAAGCTTACCGTTGCTAGGGGCCCCCAGTAAAAGGCGCTGAGGAGACAGAGGCTCTGTGCTGCTCAGGTGCTGCTGGAGGGCTGCTCGAAGTCCACAGGGACGGGCCGGGTACCTGGACAGCCATGGCGTGGAGGTCAGAGGAACCCCCGGGAACCCCCAGCTGCGGCTGCTGAGCCCCAAGGACAATGAGCCAGTGTGCCCTGCTCTCTCCACTGCTCTTTGTGCCCCAGAGATGCCACTTGGCAGAGACAGCTGTTGGCCTCACAATAGCCACTTGGAGTGCAGAGCAGGGAGGTCCGGCAGCCAGGACAGTCCTGCGGCGTCCTTGTCCGAGAGCTGGGTCTCTGCGAGTCTGACAGTCCTGGGAACACTACTCTGGGGAAGACATCTCTCTCCCGCAGGGGCCTGGGTAGAGTAAGGGAACTAACGACCCACCCACACTCAGGGCCTCCTCCCATCCACCCCTGTAAATGTTTGAGATGCTTCTACCCATTTAACAGATTAAGAAACCAAGGCTGAGAGGGGCGAAGGACGGCTTAAGTCTACTGAGCCGGTAGACATTGGAATGGGGGCCGAGACTCCCGACCTTCACTAATAGTTCCTAGGACTGAACTGGTTGTGGTTCACTGTGTACACCATCTTTTCTCCAATTCCCACAAAACCCCAGAAAGAGAGCCGTTATTATATTATTATTATTATTATTATTATTATCTTCTACAGTTAAGAAAACTGAGGCTCAGGGGTGTCTGGGTGGCTCAATCAGTTAAGCCTTTGTCTCAGGTCATGATCCCAGGGTCCTGGGATCGAGCGCCACATCGGGCTCCCTGCTCAGTGGAGAGCCTGCTTCTCTCTCTCCCTCTGCCTGCTGCTCTGTCTACTTGTGCTCTCTCTCTCTCTCTCTCTTTCTGTCAAATAAAGAAAGAAAATCTTAAAAGAAAGGAAAACTGAGGCTCCCAGGCTTACTTACAGGAGCTTCCCAAAGATCACAGGTCCTGTCTGCAGGAGCCCACAGCCAGCCCAGCAGCCGCTGTGCGGAAAAGCACCCACCCCCCCGGGGCTGGAAAGATGAGAACCTGCTCGGGCGGCGGAGGGGGCATGGGCGCCGCACTTTGGTTTGAGAGTCAAGGACACAGGACATGTGGGGCCCAGGGGGTTCCTGAAAGCTTTCCTCCTCCACTGTTGCCGCCTTCGTGTGTCCTGGTCTTCAGGCCACCTGGCCCTCTGCTTCTGTGCCCAGAGCCCCTTCAGGGTGAGCAGAGGCCCAGACCACCAGCAAAAATGAGTTAGCAGAAGAGGCACGAAGGGGCCCAGCTGAGGCTACACTCTGGTTTCTCCCACCTCCTCCCAGCTTCACTCAATGGCTTCTGCCCCCACCTGGCCTCTAGGCAGCCATTCATCCACTCACGCGCTCAGGCCAAAGTATCTTTGAACTTCGCTTCATGCGGAAGGATACAGAATGAACAAGACACAGCTTTTCTCATTGTTCTAGTGAGCAGAGTAACGGCCCCCAAAGATGCCCACGTCCTAATCTCTGAACCCTGTGGACATGTTACTCACGCGGCAAAGGGGACCTTGGGGAGGTAGTTAAGTATCCAGAAACAGGGAGATGATCCTGGCTTGTCTGGGCAGGCCCGCTGTCATCACCAGGAGTCTCCAAGTGGGAGGCAGGAGAGCCGGGGGGTGGAGGTGGGGAGAAAGAGAAGTTTGAAGATGAAGGATATTACTCTGCTGGCTTTGAGGACAGAGGAAGGCACGAGCCGAGGAGGGCCGGTGGCCTCTAGAAGCGGGAAGACGTGTGGAAATGGATTCTCTCCTCGTCCCTTCGGGAGAAATGCAGACTTGCAGACCCCTTGGTTTTAGTCCAGTGAAAGCCACTTCTGCCTTCGGACCTCCAGGATTGTAAGAGAGTCCACGTGTGGCTGTTTAAGCTACTAAATTCGTAGCAGTTTGGTACGCTAATAAGGACAGGAAGACAGGGAGAAGTCACCCATAAATAAGGAGCAGAATCCTACCGGGTGGGAAGCAAGGCATTTGCAAAGCTTCCACAGAACACCTAGCTCTCTGGTGGGTGGCAAGGAAAGGGTTCAAGGAGGACGTGCCACAAAGCTGGGGACAGGCAAGGCACCGTCAGGCAGTAGGGGACAGTGTAGAGCCCAGCCTCGGGGAGGTCACTGGAGTCGGCCTTACAGCCTTGGGTCTGACCTGCATTTTATGTATTTATTCACACTTTCATTTATCACAATTATTTTTAATAGATTTTTTAAAAGATGTATTTAGTTTTAAAATTCATTTATCTGTCAGAGAGAGAGAGAGAGAGAGAGAGCACAAGCTGGGGGAGCAGCAGAGGGAGAGGGAGAAGCAGACTCCCTGCCGAGCAGGGAGCCCGATAGGGGACTTGATTCCAAGGATCCTGGGATCATATGACCTGAGCTGAAGGCAGACGCTTAACCCCTGAGCCAGTCAGGCGCCCCTGGTCTGATTTAAGGAACAGCCTCTGGCTGCAAAG
This sequence comes from Mustela nivalis, assembly GCF_964662115.1. Lineage (NCBI taxonomy): Eukaryota > Metazoa > Chordata > Mammalia > Carnivora > Mustelidae > Mustela > Mustela nivalis. The sequence continues at coordinate 54,985,924 of NC_139036.1, forward strand.
CTCTGAGGCCATTCTCCAAGGGCAGCCAGAAGAGGCCTTGAGGCAGCTCGTCTGCCAGAATCCAGCAGTCCCAGGAAAGGGGGTCCTCTTCCCCACAGCCCTAAAGCCGACCATGCTTTGCAAGAGAGAAAAACGTCCAAGGTCAGGATCAACCATAATTATTACTGAAGTTCTCATATCTATCCCTGCAGCCCGGGGGGATGGTTCTGTGCACCTCCTGGGGTGTATGCGCCAACCCCTCCTTACCCCCCACTTGCAGGAGGGAGAGGAAGGTCTCTCTAGGACACAGAACTGCCAGCTGACTGTTGACACCATGATGCATTAATTCCCCCAGCCACGGCCTGGGGCACTTACTTTGATGGATTGGGGGCCAAGGTCACGCGTTTGATCTGCCTCTGGGTCGGTGGAGTCTGGAAGCAAAACTGCATTTCCATCCCAGCAACTGCCCTCCAGTCTGTTACTTCTAAATGATTCTAGGGTCACAAGGCAGACAGACAGATTACGGATGGAAAAACCCTCCAGGCCCCAACAATTGATGGGGAGTCCATGGTGCTCACTTGGTGTCCAAGCCAAGCCCAGTGGGTGTGGGTGACAGAAGCGGCCAAACAGAGGGCAGCCCTGTCTCTTCCCAGCCTGGACGAACCAGCCCACCCCTGGGCGCCGGGGCTGCTGGGAGACTCGGTGGTGCTGGAGCAGAGAAACTCAGCAGTCCTGACCTTGCCTCCGGTCCGGAGTTCTTCCAACCCACACCTCTGTCCTTGGTCTCACTTCTCGGTTTGGCTTTGGATTGCGGCTCTGGGCCACGACTCCGTCTAGGCCAGCAGCTGCTGACACATGGGGGGTCGCCTCCATCTCTGTCAGCTTGGGCTGAAACATGAGGCTTTCATTTTCCCCAGTTTCTGGAGGCTGGAAGTCCGAGATCAGGGCGCAGGCAGATTCGGTTCCTGGCGAGAGCCTGCTCTGTGGCTGTGTGCTCACACAGTGGAGAGAGAGTGCTCTGGTCTCTCTTCCTCTTCCTATCAGGACATTAGTCCCATTGTGGGGGGGGCGCATGTGCATGACCTTATCTAAACCTGGTCACCCCCTCCTCAGACCAGCACACCGGGAGGGGGCGGGTAGGACTTCAATGTCATGAACTTACGGGGTCACCAACATTCTGTCCGAGGCACCCACTGCCCCCACAGCCGCCTTCTCACCGTTTCTACTTGAAATGGCTTCCATGTGTCTGAGACCAACCCTAGCTTTCCAGAGATTGGTGCCCCTCTCCAGCTCCTCTCAAGAACGTCACCATCACCAGACGCTCAGGCCAAAGCGAGGTATGTCCTCACTTCCCTAAACGTGCAGCTCCCACTCCTCGCATCATGGATTCCTCTCATCCCTGGGTCTGATTCGAGCTCTCCTCTCTCAGGGAGCCTGCCCTAACGGCCTTCTCTAAAGTGAGGTCCAGGTCAACGCCGGTCTCAGCACCCACCAGTTTCGCCCTGCAAAGCCCTTGGTGCCAAGTGCAGTGTTGGGCTCATCTTCTTGCTTGCTGATGCTCTTTTTCCCCCTCTCCCCCTGCCTGACCCCAAGCCCACGTTCCCACTGTGAGATTTCCCCATCAGACCCAGCAGGTGCAGTGCCCGGGCCCCTCAGGACTTCCAGAGGCCCATGCACGGTCATAAACCTAATTCAAACCATCTCTATGGAGGAGAAGCCCAGGAAAGCCACAGCACCACCCTGGAGCCGTGTCTGATTTGTCCACTGCCTTGCGTACTCTCACCGTCCCTAAGCGACTCGCAGAGCGAGGCACACAGCAGGTGCTCAGTAATCACCAGGTGAATCCGCCCTGCCCACTTCCGTCTTCAGAGAACACTACCCCAAACTTGCAGGCAGCCCTGATGTCACTTTCTGGGGGCCGGGACAGAGCCCCCATTGCAAGAAATGACACCGAAGGAGCATTTTCCAAGTCAAGCTGGGAGGTACCACCTTCTCAGCGCATTGCTCCGTCTGGCCCCACGGGGGTGGGGGTGATCAGAAAGCTGTGCGGTACTTCTCGGTGCCTTCTGAGTACCGTGCTGCTGGCTAGAGACCTGCCAGCAAGCTCAGGAAAGTGGCTAATTTAAGATGCAAGAAGATACATTTTGTTCCCCGTGGGACTCTATAAATCTTTTTCCACGTTGAATAAAAAACACGTGACCTGAAGACACTTTTGTCTTAAACTGGCCCTTATTGGGGGGGAAAAAAAAGGTGTCTCAGCACTTCTTGTAGAAGCAGGGGTTTTCGGCCTCCAATGGGACACGTGGTAATGTCTGGGGACATTTTGGATTGACATAGCTGGGGGTGATGCTGCTGGAATCTAGGCGGCAGAGACCAGGGGTGCCACTCAGCCTCCTACAGGACAGATCCTAATAATAAAGAACGATCAGGCCCCAGATGTCGACAGTACTGAGGCTGCGAAACCCTGCTTTGGAAGAATCTCAATGACATGTCTTGGATGAGTGACCCGGTCACTCAGGTCTGGCCCTCTCCATAGACTTGATTTTACAGATCTGCACCTCGGCCTCAAGCACTCGACTGACACTAAACAGAAAGGTTGCCTGATGGGGCTGGTGTGAGCGCATGGGTTGGGAGGCTGTTGGGGAGAACACTGCCTGAGATCCCGTTCCCGGCTCCTTCAACGACCTCACAAGCACCCCTCTCAGACCCTAGAAAAAGCAGGAGTTGTTTCTGGGATCGTTGTATCCTTGCGGACTTGTGTGTTTTGTAACGGGTGGATTTCCCTTTTCACTTTGACTGATGGGAAGCTCGGGGTCCAATTTGCAGCCCATCTCTGAGAACGGGGGAGGCCCACCCGGAGCACATTTCTGCATACCACCATCTTGGTTCACTGTACTGTTTGTTCCAGCCCTGTTTTCGAGCTGATCTATTTATATCCTATTGTATTTTCCATATTTTTGTAAGCTGCCTCTGATCCTTTTGGCAACAAAGCGGGGCAGAAAAACAAAACAAAATTCAGCAGAGCCCTGTGGCCTTGGCGGGTATTTTATAACATGCCAAGGGGTCATTTCAAGGCTAGAGTCCTGCCAGGGAAGGCGGTTATCCCTGGCCCCGCTGGTCCCCTCCTGGGAGTCTCCGTTCTTGGAGAACAGCAGTTTGGTGGGTTAGAGCAACAGGTCTTAGAGGGAGAGCTGCTGATACCCATCTGCCCACAAATACCTTCCCCTCCCCGAAATGTTCTTTCCAATCTCCCATCTGGCTGTTGCCAAGGGGAAACAGCTAGACAAGCTCTCGGGTCACTCTTCCTAACTTGCCTTTCCCACATCTTCCATCCGGGTCTTTAGGGTCCTGGATACCCTGCCCGTGGCTATCACTGCCGCTGAGTGTATGCAGGGGTGGAGTGGGGGTGGGGAGGACCTGCCCCAGTATGCAAAGGCGAGGCCCTTTGGGAGGCTGTTTGGAGGATGGGGTGAGCCAGATGGGTGGGGGTACCACCTACACCTGAAAACTTCAACCCCCCCACCCCTGCCAGTCACCCTGACCACGAACACACTCCGGGCTCTGGGAGGCCCTGCACCCCACACGGCGCACGGGCTTGGCTCGCCCTTCTTCTGACATGTCAGAGCTGGAGCCAGTCCGGTCCACCTCAGTCTCTGCTCTGCTCACGGGACACAGCCAGCACTTTCTTCCCCTCAGCCTCTGTCTGCCCATCTCTAAAATGGGCAGTGGGAGTGGGCAGGGAAGATAAACCAGGTCCTTAAATTCAAAGATCCTAAGAACCTCTCCCTCTTGTGGTCATACACTCTATTCCTTTAGTCCACTTTGTTCTGGAAACACGGTGCCACCGGGTGTAGTGGGGAATGGCTTGCGTGCACAGGAGAACGGAGTCAAAGGGGAGCTTGGACGCCAGCAGGAACACAAGCCCAAGGCTGCAGGCTGGTGAGGCCTGGTCATGCTCAGCAGAGACAGAGGCCAGCCCTGGGGGACTCCAGGAAGGACCTGTGCACTTCCTGGCCGGCCCTCTGGAGGACATGAACCAGCAGCCCCCAGCACCTCACCTGGCAGCAGGCAGCACCCCCTCTCCCGTGGGCACAGAGCCCAGGTGAGCCAGGCACACCCTGACCAGCTCGGCCTCTCTCTGCGCCGCTCTGCTCAGCCAGAACACTGGCCCCGCTGGTCATTCCGGGTCCCGAAGTGCCAATCACCAGGTTGGGACAGGGGTGGGGAGCCTGTGGCTGGGTCTGGGCCCAGCATCTCCGTTTCCCAGCTCAGTGGGGCGGGACCAGTTGCCTTAGAGTCCTCGTCTGTAGAATGGGGGTAACAGAACAGTCTGGGCCTCCCTGAGTGGTCATGAGGATCAACAAGGCCAATACAAAGAGCCGTGCCAGGCTCAGGGTGGTCCCAAGGGCTGACCCCCAGCCCTTACCAAAGTAATGGGACAGAACAGTATGTGCCGAAGAAGCAGGAGAGCCCAGCACTGCCGGCAGTGGTGGGGGTGGGGGGAGGGAAGGGAGATACCCCAGTGGTGGCCAGGGCTGGGTGGGCTTGTGTTGCCGCAGCCCCCAGGGACCCTGTCCCCGCCCCCAACAACCTCGTCTCCCTCCCCTGCTTGGGGCCGCCACACCCTGCTTCTAACTCCCACCCTTAGCCACATCCCTCATTAGCTGGGAATGAGCCCCTGAAGGGGCAGAGGGACCTGGGAGATATTTTAATTATGCTTCTAATGGCTTCCCAGGGAGGATGAGCACAAGACCAGATCTCTTGGGTGGCTCGAGGCGAGGGGCAGGGTTCCAGAAACTCAGCTGCACCAGCCCCCGGGTGGGAAGGAGGCTGTGTGCGAGGGGCTTCGGCTCACAGAGCTGCTGGCCCTGCCCGGGCTGACACTCTGAGACGCCCATGCCAAGGGGACCGTGGGCGGGACAAGGGAAGGTGGTGAGGTGGGAGCTGGGCCAGCAGGCCGGAGGGCTCACCCCACCCAGGACAGACTCACTCCCCAACCTCGCTTCCCAAAAGAACAAAGCTTTGAGCACCTTCAAGGTGCAGGGCTCTAAGTCCATGATGTTCTGATTCTACTACTTCGTGACTCGGGGAAGACAACCCCGTGGCCTCTCGAGCACATTCCTTCCATAAAACAGGGAAACCAGCCCACCTCGCAGGACAGAGGCTGGACAGAGAATGGGCTGCCTGGAAAGGTGTTCTCCAGGCCAGGTGGCAGAAGGCCAGGCAAGAAGGGATGGCAACCCTTTTCCCCAACACGGTGCCACTGTGTCCCAGTGGTGACCGCTCCCACGTATCTGGGCCCCTGGGAGTTTGGACTGGGGAAGGCGGGCAGCTTAGAAGTAACTTTGCCAACACCATGTGTGCAGCCCAGCCCTGCAAGAGCAGCAGAATTCCTGTGTCACAGGGCAGCAGCCAAGTAACTGAGTGACCAAGGGCCCCCAGCTGGGAAGTGGCAGGTCGGGGCACTACAATCCAGACCCCCCAAGTCCGCCCACCCAGGCAGGTCTCCAGAGGCTGGGGAGCAGGGCAGGGGAGGACCCCAAAGGAACAGGGAGAGAAGCGCCCTCAGGCCCTGAGCACTGTGGGAGCACAGGCAGCCCCAGGACCCCTGTCTGCACCCCCACCCCTCCCCCCACCGTATCCTGAAACAGCTCTCCCCAGAAGCAGAGGCAGACACCTGGTGTGCCTAAGGGCTTGCTTTTTTTTTTTTTTTTTTTAATGTTTCCTCACTGTTTTAACAATACCATGAAAAAAAATATACAGTTTAGAATCTGGAGCTGACCGCTGAGTCTGGATGGGTTTCAAGGGGTAGCTGGCGGGGGCCGCACAGTCCCTTCTGATTCCTCCCCTAGTGGGAGCCACGCTACTGGAAACAGCACCGACGGGGCCCGGAAATCAGGAATTTAAGTTAGTGTCTGTATCAGGATCTGACAAAACACGGGAGACTAGAGCAGCTACGCCCGCTGGCCCCAGACTGGGTCCTGTGGTACGTCTGTCCATCCCGCTCCCCACACCAGCTGGGAGAGGACAGGAGAGGGTAGGTTAGCTTGTTCCCAGGACCCGAAAATCACCCGTTAACCCTGGGCCCTACACCCAAGCTCCCACTGGATCCCCTGGGGCAGGGTGATGAGGACCAGAGAGAAATCTGAATTTCTAAAGAACAAATCATCTTTTTCTTTCCCGCGTTAAGTATGTATCAAACACAGAGGGGGCATACTTATACTAAAAAATTTTCCTTTGTATGCCTGATATTCTAATTTATCTCAGCATTCTAGTTTTGTTCTGTGGCTACATCTGGCAACTCTATATACCCTTAGGGCCCTCCAAAGTGGGGGAGGGTGTCTGCCAGCACAAAGGCCTGAAGGAAGGGGAAGTAGTGTGTGCGGGGGTGTGGGGGGTGTGGGGGGTGTGGGGGAATCCAGTCAAAAAAGCTTTTATCCCTCCATAGGAATGATATATTATTTTTTAAAAAGTCATTTTCCAGTAACTTTCTATACTGGCTGCCTTCAACTGTTAAGAGCCATGGGGCAGGAGGAGGGACAGACTGAGCACAGACACCCGCCCCATAGGTTCTAAATAAAGTTTGGAAGCACTTAGTATAAAGGTTTTCTAAAAGGATTTGATTTTCCTTCTGGCAGCAGACCTACTAACAACACTGTTCCAGATACCACTCTGGAAGGATTTAAACGTGACAAGAACAAACAAATCAATGTTGAAGCCAGCGCCCAACCTATTTCTAGTGTCTTCCTGGAAGAGCCCCTTCTAGAAAATTCCAGAAGCCCGAGGCCTCCTTTCATTCCCCATCCTGTTCTCTTCCCCTAGAAGGGGCTGCGTTTAGTGCACACATTCGGTCCGGCTTTGCTCCGAGGGGCTTGTGGTGCATGAACCGGGGATGAGGGATGGGGGGGCTGGGGGCCTGGGACCACCCTTCCTTCTGCCACAAGCCACCGGTCACAGGAGGAACACCAGGAGAGGAAAGGGACAGCCGGTTCCTTCTGTCAGCCCCCGCCTGTCCCACAGTGCTCAGAAGGGCTGGGTGCTCCCCACGGCCCCCGCCAGCGCCTCTCATCCGGGAGGTCCAGGGTCTGCAACCGAAGCCGGGCTCTTGGCTGCCCTGCACAGGAGACGGGGCAAGGAAGGGGGGGGGGTGGCTTGGGGGCAGGGAGGCCGGGAGCCCCTCACACTCGGATCTCCTCATCCTCCTCCTCGTCCATGAAGGAGAACTCCTTGTCGGGCTGCCGGGACAGCGGGGCCCGAGCCCTCTCGGGGCCCCGGGGGACTGGGCTGCGCTCGTCCAGGACGCCCGAGGTGCAGCTGGACAGGGAGCTGCTGTCCCGCGTGGTGTGGCTGCCTTCGCTGCGGGCCGAGCCGGGGCTGGGGGCCGCTGCCCACCCCTCGTCCTGGGGCAGGTCCCGGCCGGCAGCGCCCTCCTGCCTGGCCCTCGGAGGGCCCCCCGCCGCCGCTGCCCCCGCCACAGTCAGGGGAGCCTGCAGGGTGCTGTGTGGTGCTGCGTCCCCGTCGTCATGGTAACCGCCATCCTCCTCCTCCTGTTCCCACTCCTCTTTGTCCATGATGCTGAGAACGTCCCCCAGCATGGAGGGTCCCAGGTCAATGTGGAACGACATGATGGACTCAGCGTGCTTGAGCCCCAAGCCAGCCTTGGGCACGATGGGCAGCTCTGTCAGGTCCCCGAAGGCTTGCTCGTCCAGGAGGGGGTCCGGGGAGTGGGGGGCGGCCGCCCCGTTCCGCCGGGGCCCAAGCTCCCCCTCGCCCACCTCCTCCTGGCCGCCCTCCCCGGAGCTCGCCTTCTTCACGGGGCTGGACGACAGGCTCTTGGGCAGCTTGCCAGAGCCCTTCTCGGCCGCCTCCTTCTCGTTCAGCTGGGGCAGGGACATGGCGTTCTTGACGAACAGAGCCGAGTCCCGCAGGGAGCCCAGCATGTCCCTCTGCTCCCGGTCCCCCCTGGTCACTGACTGCGACCGCTTGCTGCCCCGGAACTTCCGGGACAGGAGGCTGCGTTTGGAGGACGAGGAGGAGGCCTGCTCGTCCAGGGACTCACCGTCCAGCTCGCCAGCCTTGCTGTTCAGGAAAGAGGTGTCCCCAAAGGCGTCCCCCGCCCGGCCCACGTGCATGGTGTGCCGGAAGTCGCCCAGGGGGGCGCTGATCATCTCGGCCGTGAGGTCCACGCGGGAGCGGCGCTTGGAGTGCACCGAGCTGGACACGAGCTGCTTGAGGATAGGCATCTTGCTCGGGGGATGACGGGGGAGCTCCCGGGGGCACGGCAGGCGGCTGGGGGGTCAGATCTGAAGTCCGGCGGGTAGAGGGGGTGACGAGGAGGAGATCATAGGGCTGCAAGGAGAGAACAGCAGACAAAGGGTTAACCTCCACTGGCCACACAGCACCAAAGCCCAGTGGTCCCGAGGGGCTGCTACTCAAACCTCAGCTCTCCCACCAAAACCAACTCCTATGAAATAAGCCGGCGATCCGCAATGGGCATCTCAACCCTGCCTTACCTCCCCTAGCCCTGCCCAGGCACTCGGGTCAGGGGAGCGGTTTTTACAAAGCCGAGTGGAGGTCAGACATACTCCCCCTGAACCCACGAGAACGACGTCTCCCCCCCCCCCCCACCCCGAGCCAGGATGCCACCAGAGCGAATGTGACCACACCGGAGGAGACGGAGGAGGTACACAGGCGAGTCCACGGGGCAGTCCAGGGCCGGACACATGCTGTAAGTCCTTCCTGCCGTCTGACCTCAATCCCTGCAGTCAGGGGACACTTCAACCTGAGTCACAGTCCTCAGAGGAGGGAGCCGACAGGACGGGCCCCAGAGAGGCGCTGCCGGACACACCTCCTCTCCGTGTGTGGGCGGCCAGGCTCACTTTCTGAATCAGAACTGGGGTGGGGCTGCCGGGACCCACAGGACCAGCTCCCCAGCCTCCCAGTCCTTGCTGGGTGTCCCATAAATGAGGAACCCGCCTGCGACCTCTCCACCGTGGGGCCGAGCTCTTTGCTGAAGACTCACTCTGTGCCTCTTGCGCCTGATTTCTTTAACCATCGGGGTAGGGGGCGGACAGGGTCCAGATGATTGGCCCCTGAGATCCACAGACCCAGGCAGGGGTCTGAAAAGAAGAGCAGCAGGGGGGACCCCAGCAGAGGCTGGGCTATCTGAAAGCTAGAGGAACCACCCACATAGCTCCTGGCAAGCACCAAAATGAGGTCCTGTGTTGGAGCCAAACGGTCCCCTTGTCCTCCAGAGCGACCGGCTCCAAATGCTCAAGCTGGTAGCGGAGGGCCCAGAAGGGTGGGGAGCTGGGGTGTTGCCCCCCAGTCCTGCCAACAGTTCTCAACTCTACCTTCATGGCAGCCCTACCCTTCCCACCGCAAAGGACCACCTGTAGGTACCCCACTGGTTTCCTCCTCATCCCCAACGCTGCCCCCCACATCCCACCTGACCCCGGACACGAGCCCGGCGGATGCCCATTTATCCCCTTCTGCCCCTCTCCAGAGCATTCGTCACCTTTTATCTAAAACAAAACCCCTGCAGGACTCCCCAGCGCAGACCCCTGCATCTGCCACCGGCCCTCCCCACTCCCTCCTCAATGCCATTCCTTGCTGGCCTCTACCTGTGCCCTGGGGCCCCTGCCTCCTGGACTCCAGGACTGGACAAACGCAGGTCCCTGGTAGAATACCCTGTCACCTGCCTTACCCAACATCCTTCGGGGCTCAGAGGACACGTCACTCCCGGGAAACGCCCTCTCGGCCACCTCTCCTCTGGCCTCCCAGCGCTCTGGACGTCCCGCTCCCGCAGGCACCGCTCCCTCATTCTATTCCCGCCCACGGGGCTGTAACCTGCCCACTGGACACGAGCTTCCAGAGCGGGTCTGATGGACCTGCTCACTGCTGACGCTGATCGAGCAGAGCCCCCGAAGGCAACACCTCCGTCCAGCCTACAGACAGCTCTGGGGTTCCCGGCCGGACCTCTCTGTCCTCCAACCACCCCCTCCCCTGGTGTCCTCGCTCCTGGTCCAGCTGCTGACGCCCAGTCTGACGGCTCCCTCCCCCAAGCAAGTGCCACTCCTCCCAACCCCATGCCAGCCCTGGGCAATCCTATGCTTGTCACTCCGGCAAACAAAGTCCTGTAGGACGTGCGGCGGGAGCCAGGCACCGGCGCAGACCTGCCACACAGGTGACCTGGGCTGGGCTCCGAGCCAAGGAAGGACTTTCCTGGATGGCCTTAAGATGACCCACTCTGTCCGCCAGCTCTCCCTCCTCTTGTTCTTCCTCCTTCCCACCAAACCCTCAGGCGAGTTAGCTTCCCTCAACCCAACCTGAACCGTCCCTCCGGCCCACGTCCTGGGATCTAACCTCTAAACAATTAGACGTGCGTCAGCTAGACCAACTGGCCAATGTTTTTTTTATAAAGGGTCAGAGATTCGAGATTTTTGGCTTCGCGGAAGATACTGTCTGTATAGCAAGAAAGCAGCAACAGACCGTATGTAAACAAAGCATATGGCTGTGTCCCCATAAAATTTTATATATAAAAACAAGCTGTGGGCCAGATCTGGCCCATGGGCCATAGTCTGCGGACTCTTAAACTCATGGAAAGTACAGCCTCAGGGTCATCCCCTCGCCATTGCTCAGAAGAGGGTCACCCTATGTGACCCTCTGGGCCAGCCATGGGCTCTCAGGCCAATCTTTGGGGGAATACTCTCTTTGGCTAAAAAAGAGAAAGGGAGTCCACAGTTGGCTTCGGACTTGGTAGGAACGGAAGGAAACCAAACCAGGTTTCCAGGGACACTCTGACACTAGGGAACCCCTCAGGCTTCCACGGCCACCCACCAAAGCAAGAATGGAGAGGGCTCATGTCTTCAACCTGTCTGCCTCTAATCACAGAGTCCTGGGATTTCAGAGAGCTGGGAGGGAAGGGACACCCAGGGTAGCCCCAGAAAATAGGCGTACTGAAGCCAAGTGACTTATCCAGGTTTGTGCCCCAGAGGGCGGAGCTGGGTGAGAAGCAGGTCTCCTGGTCTAGTGTTCTCTCTACTCTGCTCCAGACCTTTCTCTGCCTTTGGTGGGTAGCGCCCCCATCAGTTACCATGACCCACAGAATGCCCCCCACCCGGCCTGCTTCCGGGCCAGGGGAGCCCAGAGAGAGGAGGAGTCTGGCTGCTTCCTCAAATGTCTCCAGCATCTCCAGGCTTCCAAATGTCCCCCGGGGGCGGGGGCGCAGAACAGCCCCAGGTTCCGAACACAGCTATGAAATTAAAGGTTCTGCTATTTACCACGTACACACACACACAGAAAGCAGAGAGGCAGGGCAGGCGGCATGAAGGGCTAGAATCGTGGGAACACAGTCATGAACTTGCAGCATTGCAGGAAGGGTTTCGAAGGGTTTCAAGACAATGGCAGGAATCCCCAGACCCAGTGAGCAGCCAGCCCCGTAGTTCCCCATCTGAAGTGCTCCTCCTCACAGAGAAAAAGACACACCACAGGACCCAGCAGCCAGGGACTCAGCAGACCTGGTGAAGAGCTCTGTGGCCACTCACAGGGGGCTGGTACTCTGGCCATCGTGACTACGGGACAGGAGGGTCCCATCAGCCCCCACAACTATCCTGGTGGGTAAAAACAGGAGAACAGGGGAGAGAGGGCAGCAGGGACACCCGCAGGTCAGCCCCCAGAGCCCCAGCACCTGGCTCAGCCCTACGCCCCAGAAAGAAAAGCGAAAGTCTAGCCAATGCTATCTTCTGCTTGTAGTCTCACTCTCCGCGGGTGGGAAGGAGGGTTTTTGGCTCATAAAAACCAAAGCATCTCCAATACCCAGCGTGAAAAATTCTCGAGAGAGCTGGGGCCTGTCCGAGTCACCTACCCATCCTGCTGCCCAGCAAGGAATCCGGGAGTCTGGCTCAGGTCTGGGTCTCCGGAATCCTAGAGCTCAGACCCGACCTGCCAGGCTTCAGGGCTGGTGAGAACCCTAACCTCTGAACACAGAACAATGTGGGGGTGAGGAATACTGAGATTAAGGACCAGCAGGTGGCCGGGCAGGTCAGGGGGCCGGTCAGGATGCCTAAGAGCCCACCAGGAAGGGGATGGTGCCAGAGAGAGCTGGCTGTGTCTTCGGCAGGGGACGTTGCTAAGTGATATGACTCAGCTTTGGGGAAGTGGCTAAAATAGGCTGCCCGATGACAGGGCGGCCACTCCCCACAGCCTGCCCAGGGCGGGGCACCCCTCACTCCAGCCCGGAAGCCACATCCCACTTTCCTGGCAGAGCAAAGGAAAACCCTAGCAGGAACTCTCCCTCACTTTCCCCGGCCTCTGATGGGTCTAGACGCCCCTACCCTTGACCCCACCAACCACAGAACATTCCTTTAAGGCAGGAGCAGGGAGCCCTTGCTGGAAGGCCAGGCCCCTGGTGGGTTTACCCCGACCACACCCACGGCTCAGTTCTGCTCCTGGGACTCCAGAGGACAGCTCTCACCGGGACCCCTCCCCCTCATCCTTCCTGGCCCATCATACACAGAGCACCAGCCTCCCAGATGAGCCAGTCCAGCAGCAGCTAGACAGACAGAAGGACAGGCTAGACGGATCCACAGCTCCCAAACACCCAGGCAGTGGCCAGCTGCTGGCAGCCCGACCGAGGCAGGAGATCGAACTAAGCTCTCCGGCGGCAGCGGGGAAAGCTCCTCACTTCTGCAGCTGTCCTGCGGGTCACCCTCCCTCAGAGGACACACGCTTCAACGCCCACCGCACCGCCCCTGGGTGGCTTGTCCCTCCATCGGCTCCACTGAGCTGTCCTAATGTCCATCCGGGGCCAGCCCCAAGCAACATGCCTGAACAGAAGGGGGTATGTGGTGACGGACGACCTGTCGTGGCTGGGAATGGCTACAGGCTTCATTCATTCACTCATTCATTCACTCATTCATTCATTCATTCATTCAAGGGCTTCCTGCATACACACGGATTTCCCATACTCTTTTAGGCCCTGAAGGCAGAAGGGCAGTGAGAATCACAAGCTGAATGAGCCCCCGGCCTTCCTGGGGCAGGTGTGTACCGTGAGTGCGGCTGGCTGGGGACCAGGGCCCTACAGACCCCACTGAGCCGGTCTCTCGCCGTCCTTGGTGCCCAGAGGGAAGGAAACGGGAGCCAATGTGGGTGTTACGGGACGGGGGGGGGGGGCCCTCTTAGGAAGAGGCTCTGCGGGCTGAGAACGGGAAGATGGGCAGGAATCAGGCAGGTCAAGGGCCACCGGGCGAGAGCACAGCCCCTGCAAACACCCAGAAGTGGGAAGAAGCTGGTGGCGTTCGAGGAACAGAATGAAAACCCAGGGGCCGGGGCCCACCGGCCTGGCAGGAGCTCGGATGGCGTACAGGTAGTTCCTGAGCAGGGAAGTCATCCGATCGGTGCATCCGGAGCTTTCCACGGCGGCCGGCTCTGCAGGCATGGAGGGCAAGCAGTGGCTCGGGGCAAAGAGAATGGGGCCAGGACACGGACGTGGTGAGCAGGTGGACGGGGGGCGGGGGGCGCATTCTGGAGGTAGGGACGCCAGGAGCTGCTGAGGGCCGAAAGCGGGGAAGAGAGAAAAGGCAAAATCAAACGGGACTCCAGGCCTTCCAGGCCCTATGCCAAGCGCCACAGGCCTTCTGCGGTGCCAGGTCTCACCCAGTGGGCTATGAACCCTTCTGCCAGGTACGCAACTGACATGCCACCACCAGGGAGAGGTTCATTTGGCCAGAACCAGGCGAGGAGGCATCTGCTACAGGGCGACTGCCTTCTGGAGCCACGCAGAGAGGGGCTCATGCAAGCAGCTCAGGGAAGAGGTGGGCCGCTGGCCCCCAGAAGAGGTTATGAGCTCTGGCCTGTGTGGCCAGAGAGAGAGTCGGTGCTTTCTGGAACACTTGGCAGCCTTAGCCTGACAAGATAAGACGCGGCAGCTGAAGGCCAGAGAGAGCTTCCCTCTAGCCACGGGACAAGGGCTGCGGTGAATGGGAGCGAGCTGTGGACACTTCGATCCACACTGTTACAAAGGGCGGGCGGGAGGAACCTCCACCGGGGCTGTGGTATCCTTTTAGCTGACTTTGGTACTATTTGGAATTTTTACTTCCTTCACATGCCCTGCAAAAGCCCTCGGATTTGAAAGCGTGCTATCTGCACCGGGAGATTAAGCAGCACGGTCTTCGAGCCTGAACACTCTTAAAAAAAAAAAAAAAGCCCAGGATGGGAACACGGTCTTTTGTGACCCCCCACTGGTAACCACCTACGTTTCTGTGTCAAGTATCACCTGAAGATCCTGGGAATGGAGCAACCAGTCTCTCAGAGACAGCGAAGCCACATTAAGGGACCTGCTGAGGTCATGGGCGGGAGCCAAGCCTTTGTCACCACACCAGGACTCTGGCCACTACCGTGGTTTCCCTAAATAACGGCTTGAAAATGAGTATGATTCAGCCACTTCTCCAATGGGAGCCCTACCCTATGGAACGATTTCAAAAAGCAGAGGGAAAAGTCACTTACCCCGACATGCACAGAAGCCTTCTTTATAATCTCGAAAGGCAGGAAACCACCTAACAGCCCGGAATAAGGAACTGACTGTTAACGGACTGACACGCAGCCACGAGGAGGAGCACGATCACGAAGGACCGGGCTGCCACATGGGCCACGGGTGACCACGGGCCATCACGTGGGAGGGGGGAGAAACAGGCAGGGCTTACACTGGTCTACACAGAGTGATCCAAACCTACACCAACAGAGGCTTAAAGGAGTTACGTCAAGCTCGAGAGGACACAGGCATTTTGTTTGTTTCCTTTAATGTGGTCATGCTGTTTTCATAACAACACCAGTAATAATAATAATATCCCGAAGCATCAAAGGCTTATGGGAAAGATGTTCATTTCAACACCATCTCAGAAGGGGCTGGTTCTCAGGCTCAGTACAAGGCCCCAAGCTTGGGTCTTGGGTTCAATCTCTGCGCCACTATGTCTCCCCACCTCACCATGGATGTCTGTTGTCCCGCCCTCCCTGCCCCCAAGCTGGAAGGATGCATTTTATTCCAAGTCCTGTGGGAGGAGGAAGGGAGCAATCTACAGCAACCTGAACCAAGGGGAGACACGGAGATTAGGACTCCCCCGAAAGAACTCGCTCCCCAACAGCTGCTTCCTGATGCTTGAGCCTCTTTGACTGAGCAGGAGAAGAAAGAGAACGATCATCCCCTCTACACCGTCACCGGAGACTGGCCAATTTCCAGTGCCACTAAAAGCTCCAAGTTGGAGGCCAGCCTCCCACGCGGGTGATCCCACGGCGGGATCCTAGCCAAGATGCCCGGGGCAGGTTCTACCTCTGCTGCTTCTACAGCCCTCGCTCAGCTCATCGGGAGGCTGCGAGGGAGCAGAGGAAAAGGCTGGGGTCCCACAGGACCACCAGCACTCACCGTGCTACAACTAGCCAACCATCACGTCTCGTGCGGACAGAGCAATACTATCATTTACCGGTGTCTGCCCCATGCCAGGCGTTGTGCTAGGGAAGGGGAAACTCATGCCCCTCTCCCTGCAAGGAGAGTGTCAAGATTGCCCCATTTTACAGAAAGAGAAACTGAGGCTCAGATGGCATCAACCTCACCCCACACAGATCGCTCTCACAGCTACTAAATGGTGACTTGACCCCACTTCCGGCCGACCTCAGACACACGGTTTTCAGAATGGTAAGGCCTCCTAGCCCATTCAGACGTCCCCAGCCAAGAATGTCCCCGTGGAAGATGGGGGTGGAATGGCACTGGGGAGGCTGCTTCTTGGAAGACCCCTGGAACCAGGACTCTCTTGGATGGGTTTCCCAACAGAGACCTGCTCTCAGGGATGGCTCAAATGGGCTCCTCCTTACTGAGGATCTCATTTCAGCCTCCTGCTCGGAGCAACCTCCCCATGGTGGGATTTCCTGGGAGGGGAGACGTGGGGGGTGGGGAGGACCACACTGGAGCAGGACCTCCCTGGCACATTTAGGAGTGGGCTCAGGACGAGGCCCCGCCTCCAACATTTCTCAGGCCTGCCCTACTCTAGGCCTGATCACGTGTTTCACGGGCCTTCCAGCTGCCAAGAAGGAAGACCAGAGCCTTGACCAGGCTGGGTGCCCTGTGCTCGCTCCGCCACCCGCCTGCATGTCCATCCCGACCAGGCTCCCTGACCCAAGGGTGCCACTGCCCAGCCACGCATTTCCCGGAGATGGACTCCCTGCTTCCTGGAAGAAAGTGGAAGTGAACGAGGCTCGGTTCCAATACCTGCTTCAATACCTAGCCGGTTCTGATCCCTGCTGGGGGACTGGGAAGCAGGGTGAGCTCCTCAGGATACCAGGCTCTAGCCAGAGCAGGGCTCACTCCACATACCCTGTACCACGCCTTCTCAGTGACTTCTGCCTTCTGCTGCCTCTCTAGGGGTTATTAAATAATTTATAGCTACACTGTCCAATGGGACAGCACCAGCCTTATGTGGCTCCAGAGCATCTGAAATGTGGGGAGTCCAAACGGACATGGACTAAGGGATGAAACGTGCAACAAGACTTCAAAGATTTGGAATTAAAAAAAAAAAAACAACAGCTCATTACATGTTGCTATTGATTACATGTTAAGATGGTAACATTTTGGGGTACCTGGCTGGTTCAGTTGGTTCAGAGTCTTGATTCTGGCTCAGGTCATGATCTCAGGGTTGTGGGATCGAGCTCCATACAGGGCTCCGTGCTGGGTGTGGAGCCTGCTGGGGATTCTCTTTCTCCCTCTCCCCACTCCCCCTGTCTCTGCTCCATTCCCCCACCACCGCCTCAAAAAAAAAACCAATACTCTGAATGTATTGGGCTAATGTGTTAATCTCACTTCTCTCTTCTTATTTTTTAAAATTTAATTAAAAGTGGAAATGATATATGAAACTTGCAGAACCTTCCACGGCAGGTAGATAAATAGAGACCCACTGTTCACATTTGGGTGAAAATATTTACACGTTAACCAATTGTAAACTAAGTTAAATTAAGTACTAAATTCCTGAATTATATACCCAGTGGGCCACTAAGGAATGCCAGGCTATTTCCATTTTGTCTGAACTCTGTAACAAAAATCCTTCCTAGCTAAGCTGGCACAAGTCCTTATTCCAGAGGATACATATGAGCGAGTTAAGTAACTTTTGTTTCTTACTGTTAACTTGTTTTCCGGAAGGTTCTACCAAAGTTACAGTTCTATCACCACAGGACGATGGTGTCCAGTACTAGGTGTTACACCTTCTTTAGTTAGAAACAAAAACAAGGGGCCCCTGGGTGGCTCCGTGGGTTAAGCTCAGGTCATGGTCTCAGGGTCCTGGGATCGAGCCCCGCATCGGGCTCTCTGCTCAGCAGGGAGCCTGCTTCCTCCTCTCTCTCTGCCTACCTGTGATCTGTCTAATAAATAATAAAATAAAATAAAATAAAATAAAATAAAATAAAATAAAATAAAAAACAAACAAAAAAAAAACAAACAGTAACCAGCACACTTGCAAACTTGTAATTTGTACTTCTTTCATTATTAAGTAGGGTGAGCATTTAAAACCTGTTATCATTGGCTTCTGTATCCTTTCTCTTGGGAATGGTTTGTTGAAATTGTTTGCCCATTTTTCTGGGGAAGGGCTGTACCTTTTCCAATGGATCTGTAGGACTTTTTTTTAAGTATTATACAATTCCATTTCTTACCATCATATTTGGAAAGTATTTCTGCAAATTTATCATATACCTGTTTACAGTAGATGACTGTTTTCTTTTCCAGACTGCTTATTAATTTTTACATAGCCAAATCTGTTTCATTGTTTGCGGCTTTCACTATAGGAAGCAAAGACCTTCCCCGCTTCTAAGAGTATGAAAATATTTCCTTCCTCTAAAGCCACCAGGTAACGTAAGAATGAACAACTACAGAAAAATACTAGGAGGAAATGCAACAAAGACAACTGTGTGTCATTTAAAAGAGGAAAAAATTAAAATATAACAGTAATGTTAGTTACTGATTCCATATAGGACTGTTGTTAAGATGTGGGTGAAGCAATAAATGTTACCTTCATTGGATAGGAAAATTCTTTAAATGCAAATACCTCCTACTCACAACCGTATTTCCAGGCTCCCCTTTGTGTTCACAGATCTGTTGATTTCTCAACCTGGTCTACACGGCCACTCTATAAAACGTGTTTAAGCCTCTAGTAGGGTAACATCCCTACTTAACTTTTTTTTTTTTTCTAAAATGCTCTTGTTTTTTTTCTAATGTTGTTATTCTTCCAGATGGACTTTAAAAACGTAAATCCCCAAAGAAATCCTGGCGGGATTAGGTTGAACAGAAATGAAGTAAGAAATAAACTTGGAGAAGAATAGACTTGATTGCCACATCAAATCTTCAGGCCTTGACTCAAGTCTTCTGGATACCCTCCATGAAATGTGGTAGGTTTTCTTCCTACAAGTCGCACACGGTCCTGGTCGTGTTTATTCAGGGTCATTTAATGCCCTCTTATTGTTCAAAGTGGGTTCTGCCTCCTGCTGCTTTTCCACAGCTACAGGTTCTGACCGTCAGAGCTGGTAAATGGGAAAGCTACAATCTTGAGTTATACATATTTAATGTCCACCCTACTAAACTTGGACTGTCCAGCACACACGGGAATCAACGTTAGGGTTGGACCTTTTGGGCCCTGCAACTAGACAAGCCCATCATCTGTAACTAGTAATAATTCTGTCTCCTCCATTCTTTATTCTTATCTTATTACATCTGCTACAATTGCCAATGTAACATCGAATAACACTGCTGACACGAAGCACCTGTTCTTGGCACTCCACAGTAATATTTTCAACTTCTGGCAGTCGATAGAGTAACTGCTGGTCACACAATCCTTTATTTTAAATATTTAAACTTAAAAATTGATGCCAGATGCAGTTTTTTGGAAAACTTACCTATAAAACATACTTGCATAAATGAATCTGCTTTTTCGGCCCCGAACTTCAGGAGATTCAAATTCAGATTAAGTATTTGTGAAATTTAGCATCCAAGTGAGGATGTGCTACAGCAGTGAAATACACACGGGATTTCTGAAGACTTTCTACTATGAAATAATGTAACATCTCACTCATTGTTTATGACTATGCGGTGAAATGGCAATCTTTTGGGTATGTACTATATTAAATAACACATTAAAATTAATCTCATCAGTCTTTAGTTTTTAAAATGTGGCTACCAGAGGACGGGAAGGCTACCTATGTGGCTAGCATGGTACTCCACAGGCAGTGCTGTTCTAGAAGGTTCTCTGTGAACCATGATGCTCAACCACTGGATTCAGAGACATTCCTGTTCATTTCAGAGAACTTACAGCTCTTACAGTTTATGAGCAAATGAAGCCAGTAACTCAGCCAGGCTCAGTTGTAGCAGGGAAAATGGGCTATAGCTTAATTTACCCCTTAATGGCTGGAAAACAGAAGCAGCTGTCCTACCTGGCTCAGACAGTGACTTGTAATCAAGGGAACTGTGGAATAACATTTCCCAGAATGGGCTGTGGCGGCTCTCAGGCCAGTGCCTAGGAAGCCACTCTGGGCAGGAATATCCTAGCCCCAACCTGTGGATCTCAGGTGGACAGGCCCTTCCTGGACCATGGGTCACCACAAATATGAGAAAGGGAAATCACATTCCCTGAGCTTTCGTTCTACACCAAGCAGCTGCTTTATCCTGACTACACTTTGCCTTTAAAAAAAATAATAAATAGGAGTGCCTGGGTGGCTCAGTGGGTTAAAGCCTCTGCCTTCGGCTCAGGTCCGGATCCCAAGGTCCTGGGATCAAGCCCCGCATCCGGCTCTCTGCTCAGCATGGAGCCTGCTTCCTCCTCTTTCTCTGCCTGCCTCTCTGCTTACTTGTGATCTCTGTCAAATAAATAAAATCTTTTTAAAAATCATAATAATAATAAATAAAAGTAATAATACCATCCTGTTTTCTTCCCCACAACCCCATTGAGTTATCACCAGCCCATTTCGCAGATAAGAAAACTGAGGCTAAGAGATTGCCTTGAGTCCCCAGGCTATACACACTTGCTAGGGACAGAGCAGAGAGAAGGGTCTGGAGATCTGCCAGATTCTGAACCCTGGGCTTTCCCCCCTCCACCAGAGGGGGCACCCGGGCAGGTCAGAAGCCATGCTGGGGCCCCTAAAGGTTCTGGATGCACGAACACCCATAGGATACGCATTTTTAGAAAAATTTTATTTATTCATTTGACAGAGAGAGATCACGAGCAGGAGGGAGACGCGGAGGGAGAGGGAGCAGCAGACTCCCCACTGAGCCAGCAGACCAACATGGGGTTCGATCCCAGGACCAAGAGATCATGTCCTGAGCCAAAGACAGTCGTTTAACCACCCGAGCCACCCAGGTGTCCCAGGGTACATAGTGCTACACAGCATTTCAGGTTAAAATGGCTCTAGTCTGGGCACGCCACTCCCTGCCACTCCAGGGAGAAGTGCAGATAAATCCTGGGAAACACAGACCACAGCCAGCCACCAGAAGCCTTGCCCTGCTCCTGCAGGGCTGGGAACAAGCCACTCTGCCCTCCAGCTCCCTCACCTTCATCCCTGTATCCACCTCCCTCCTAATCCCAGAACTGTGTGCTCTGGGCCAGGGGAGGAGAGTGGGGAAGGCAGTGGGCGCGGGAGGGAGAAAGCCTCCTCACCACCTGGGAGTTAAAACTGCTCTGGGAAAAAAAGAGAAGGCATGACCCGTGACCCCCTGGTTGGGGGGTGGGGGGACAGGAAGCTACAAGGGAGTCCAGATGAAGAGCCAGTGACTCAAGGGTATTCGGCAACTCTGGCTAGTGGAGGCTCTCTTCCTGGAGACGTGCTTCCCTCAGCCTGTCCCGGGACAGACTGACGGATACAAGCACCAGGTTGCCATCACAGAGAGAGGAGCTGGGAGAGAGCAAGAGGTGCCTGGGGTGGTGGTGGGGGGCCCCGGGATCAGCAGCCCCAGCGCAGGGCAGGTCTCCCTCACCTGGGAGGGCCCCCTTGCTCCTCCCTCCTGCCCAGAGCTCCTGCCTCGGAAAGAACGCGGCTGGGCTTGAAATCAGATATGCCAAGCCCTGTTGGGTTTCACTTCCCTCTCCTGAGTGTACAGTGCTCAGCGGAGGAGTGGGGACAATGGAGAGGACACTCCCGGCTCTTGGCTCTCAGAGGGGACAAAGCATCTATACTCGCTCCGGAGCAGGCTGTGAGTGGGTCTTGGCCTTGCCGGGGTGCGTGCAGGGTTGAGGCAAAGGCATGGACCCCGGAGCCAGGTGCCTCCCGGCCTGGCCACACGGGGCGTCTGCTCCGCACTAGCTTGTAGCTTTCCAAGTGATCTGATCGATGATAGCACGGACCTCCCAGTGTGACCCGGCGAGGAGGTGAGCGCTCACCTGTGTGCCATGGAGGTGCTGTGACAGGTTCTCTCTCCCTCTCAGTGCATAGCCCATGTCTGTATCTGGGGAGGCAGGAGGAAAATTCCAGCATCCCCAGTGACCGGCGCTCTGGCCAAGTTCAGGAGGACACGTGATGAACCTGGGACACCTATCTCAGTGTCACCTGACAATACCCCATCCAAAAGGCTCCAGGGCTGACCCTTTTCCAAGTCCTTGGAGGGTCCCCGGGATGAGGCACTGCAGGGAGAGGGAAACTCCAAGCTTCTGAGGCCAGGTGCGGGGGACTCTAGTCCCCCCCCAGCCGCAGGTCCAGCAACCTGAGACCCGTTTCCCTGCCCATCTGACTTCCACCTTCCTGATCTTTCGTGATGCAGGAGGGAGGAGCCCGGCTTCTCAGACAGGACTTAATACTCTTTCTGATTTCAGCTTGATGGGGGGTCGGGAGGGATGAGACAAAGGTGGGATAAAATAGCTCCCTGCCCTTCCTCTCTAGGATGAGGGTTGGATCACTCTGGAATCTGGGGGTGCTCTGGGGGCTACCAGCAACTGATAAGGCGCAAACCCTCCACACTCTCCACCCCTCCCCCCAATAAAACACTGGTTGGTCTGTAGGACCTAATCCAGCTCTCAACAGAGATGCAGAGGCTACAGCGGAGCCCACAGAAGGCTCCTTTTGTGTCCCTCCAGGGCCAAAGGCACTAGTCCCCTTTTGCTGCTTCAGGGTCAAGGGCAACGCTGTAAGGAATAAAGAAGGGTTGCAGGTAGCAGTTCTGAGGGCACAAAGGAGGGGCAAGAGCAGAAGGTGGAGCGCAGAGCCTGGCTGCGCGGCCACCCGGGAAGATCTGAAGCTGGGTTGGGCAGTTCACCTTCAGTCACCGCAAGAACGGCACAGACACAGGTGCACGGAGAACCCGGAGGCTCTCCCAGGTTCCCCCGGCCCCCCATGGCCAGGGCAGAAGGCAGTAGCCTGAGCCAACAGGGGTGAGCAAGACAGGCTGTTCCTGAGTACACACGAAGGGAAGTTTCTTGCCTGACACTGCTGTCTTACAGATGTGCCTCCCCCATCCCCCTCCCTGCCGCTCCCTAAGCCGGCCTCCATGGCCGCGCCCCACACTGCCCTTGCCGAGCCCAAAAGGGAGCCCATTCCTCAGCCTGGGAGCCTAAGTGGAGACTTCCCGTGCCTCCGTTCCTGCAGAAGGTGGAGGGGTCTGGATGCCAAGCCTTGCCACCCTGGCACGGAGCCCCAAGCTGCAAGCTGGCAGTGCCTGGGGGAGACTCTGATGTACGTTTCTGGAAGGGAGCCCAAGGCTCCACAAGCAGCGTATTTTAAACCCGAGCTTCGAGGACGCCGAGTGGGAATGTGGAAAACTAATAGCTTCAACTTCCTTTGCCACGCACCGCGAACCGACAAGGGCCACATCCAGCCGCACACCAGTCCCTCCCGGCACCACCATCCACCTCCCTATCTGGAGAAGGCTGGCACGGGTCTGTCCTCCCCTGAGCACCCCAGAAGTCCTCTCCAGACCAGGCCTTCAGGACTCTGCCAGCTGGCTCCAGAGTTTGGTTCCTTTTCCCAAGGTTGAGGAAAAGCCTCCAGGACGTAGGTCAGAAGAGCTAAGCTTGGGTCAGCCCTCTCTCAGCTCCCAGGGCAAGATTGCGTAAGACCCATCCCTCCACCCCCAGGCCTTATCTCTGGCATCAACCCAGATCCTGTTCCTCCAAGGGACAGACTCCTCCCTCCCCACCTAGAGCCAAGCTCCTCTGAGCCTGTGGAACATCTAGCCCAGCAGAACCAAGCTGGAGACGCTGACAGCAAGAGTCGTTGGCTCTCCACTCCCACCGACCCAAACCAGATAAGGGAAGAAAGATAGGGTGGGAGCGTGGGGGAGGGGTGAGAGGGAGAAAGAGAAAGCAGACAGGCGAGCCTGGCCAATATCAAACACCTTGCCTGCCACACCTGGGCACAGCCTGTCCCAGCCACAGAAATCAATCAGCCGCTCCAAAGGTGGAGGGGGCTGGAATCCTTGAACCAGAGCCAATCTGGGGCCCTTCTGGGAAAGCGCCTCACTTATCAAGAAGGGTCTAAGATTCCTCTCCCAGGTCAACATCTGCCGGGGGTGGGGGTGGGAGAGCCAGTCCATTCTGTAATTAAGACTCTCCTTCGCTTAGGACTCCGTGGACTCCAGTCCTGGGAGGGCTGGTCAGTCAGTCTCTACGGGGCAGGAGAGCAGAAGTCAATGTGCGTCCGCACACCCGACTGGGATGAGCACTGGTGGGCGGGCATGTGTAAGACAGCACTGAAAGCAAAAAAGAGGGGTCAAGAGAAAAAATGGCAGAAACCCCAGATAACGGAAAGAATGTTCCAAGCGGAGGCCTGAGCGAAGGGTTTTCTACGAATCCTGGCTCGACTACGAGCAGGGTGTCTGTGAGCTCGGGAGAGAGACATCAGAAGGGCTGGGAGTCCCCCCAAACTGCCACCTCTTGGGAACAGACACACCAGATCACACCAGCCCGCTCCCAGTACCTGCGTGGGTTGCCAGGACCCCCGGGGGAAGACCAGAACCCACTGGCTATCTCCCCTAGGTTCACGGAAGCCCCCACTGTGGGAAGTAGCAGCTGTATTTAAGGAGGAGAGGGGCGAAGTCCACACTTGGAGGAGATAAACACCCTAATCAGTCAGTCACAGGGGCAGCTCGCACAGGCCAACTGGTGAAAACGCGAGACCACATGGCACCCCCACACTGGTGGGTCCTGGCTACCTCACAGGCAGGGAGCCTCCCAAGACTCCAGAGAATGCCCCATTACAGCTCCGGGAGCCTGGGAGCCACCTAGAGGCCTGGATGGGCCCAGCCTTGGGCCAGCAAACTCCCCATTTCTGGGGGAAACCCACTGCTCGGCTTCCCCTTCCTTTGTGCCCTGTTCTTTGTTCTCTTAAAATTCAGTCCGTCCTGCTGGTGGTCCCCTCCTCCACCCCAGCCTCAGAAAGGGGGCGGGGGCGGCGGGGAGTTATTAGAAACCCTGACTGTTCCAAGAAGTTGCATTACCGGAGGCCCTCCTTCGCCGGGGCCCCTCATTGTTTACGCTGGCTGCAGGGGGAAAGCTCCCCCTGGTCCAGATGGCCGCCGGGGGGGAGGATGAGGGAGAGCCTCCCTCCAGCACCACAAACCCTCTAGAGAGAAGCAGCAGGCGGCAGCGGCTCGGGGACCTTTTCCCCATTCAACCGCTCCGATACACACGGGCCAAGAATAGTCGCCGCGGACGCAGCGGAGGGCGTGGGAGCCAGTCAGATTGCAAAGGGCGACAAGAAAAGAGAAAGCATTGTATTTCCCCTCCATTCTCCTAGGGACAGAAAGAAAACTTCCAAAGCCCGGGCTGCAGTATCTCTACGGGAAACACCAGGAATCTGGTTTGAGTTAGCAGAGCACCCCTCCCCCCCCCAAGCGACACAGGCGCGCGCGCGCGCGTACACACACACACACACACACACACACGCGCGTGCGCGCGCGTACACACACATACACACACACACACAGGCTCACAGTGCTCCCGCTCAGTCCTCTCCCAGGAACCCGCCCAGCTACAGCCCTCCAGCCCCGGGTCCCACTTCCCGCCCGGTTCCCCCAGTCCCGAACTCACCCGCGGCAGCCCAGCCAGCAGGGCAGCTGGCCGGGTACGTACCGGCGACAGGGACAGTATTGTACCCCCCGGTTGGGGGCGCTCCGGGGAGGGGGCGGAGCCACCGACGGCTGCGACCGCGGCTCCACCGCCCCAAGCGGGTGATTAAATCATTAACCGAGCGCTGGCGGCTGTCGGCCCGGCCAGCAGCGCTTGGCCCCGGGCGCACCCGGCGCGCCAAGCCCGCGCGCAGCCCCTCCGCGGGGCTGCCGGCTCGGCTGCGCCCCACCCCGCCCGGAGGCGCCGCGGCCTCTCCCGCCCCGGCCTCCCCCCGCCGCGGCCTCCAGGACTTCCGAGGCGGCGGGCGGGGCGGGAGCCCGGCGGGGGTTGGGAGGGCAGTGTTTGTTTCCCCGGCCGGTCCCTTCCAGGCAGCTCCTTCCCTCTTTCCTCCCCGGCCCGGGGACACTGGGTGGCGTGTGCTGCAGTGTGTGTACGAGAGCGAGCGCGTGTGTGCACGCCTCCGCCACTACAGGCGAAGAATTCGGCTCCTATCCACGGAGAACTCCGGGCGCACACACGCCCCCCTCGCGGAGACGGCGGGCGGCGCGCGGCGATTGTGGTGCTCCTGCCGGCTCCAGCGCACGCCCCACTCCCCCGCCCGCGGATGGACCTTTAAAGCCGGGAACCCCCGTCCCCCTCGCCCCAGCAGCGCCCTGGGTCGGACGCCGAATCCCAGTCTGGGGAAAGGAAATCGAGGCGGAGCGCGGCTTCCCCGGCTCTCGGCCGCCCCTCCTCCCCAAAGCCCGATCGGCTCGGACAGGGGGTGCGCGGCTCCGGGTCCCAACACCCGGGCCGCCCCGCACGCGCCCCGGCCCAGCCCTTCCACCCGGGGGCGGGCGCAGGAGTGGGGGTCTCTGGGCCCTCCTCCCCGCCCCTCGGCCTCCTCTCCAGGCGTTTTCCATCCTCTCCGCCCCTCTGGGGGCCTCGAGCCCGCGCAGGGCGCAGGCGGCTGTCGCCTACCTGAGTCCCCAGAGACGCGAGCGCCGGGCCGGCGTGCCTGCGCTGTCCCCTCCGTGGGCTCCGAGCGGCACCGGGGCTGGAGGCCCATGTCAGCGCCGGCGTCGGTTTCCCTCTGGCTCTCCGGCTTTCTGGGCGGCGAGCCTCCCGGACACTCCCCTTCCAGGCTCCTCCCGCGCCCTCCCGCCCGCGCCCTCCGCGCTGAAGTCACGGCGCCGCCGCAGCCAATGGCGGCTGCGAACCCCCGCCCGGCCTCTTGGCCTCCTAGGTTCAAATCTGCCGGTGTGAGACCGTCGGAGCTCCATGTGGGGAGGCCGGCCGGGAGCCCGGGCCCTGGGGTCCCGGGGAGCCCCGGCGGTGGCCAGGAACCAATATCCCCGGGCCCCTGCCTCCCGGCCCGGCACCCACGGGAGACGGGAGCCCGGGGGTCTGCGCTGCTAGACCAGTGGATTCCGTGCCAGACCCTTTCTGGAATCGAGAGGGGCGGGGAGGAGCCGGCCGAGGCCAGCCTTGAACGGGTGCAGGAGCGGGGTTTGGGCGGGGTGACCTGGCTTTGATCGGCCAGCTTTCCGGAGGCCTGAGTCCTGTGCCTCCTAAGTATCCGCGGAGACTACGTTCCAGTTCTGCTCCTAGTGAACCTCTGGGACGATGAACTCCCGAGCGCCAGAGGAGCAGGCCTGGTCTGCTTTTCCCTCTCCCCCTCCCCCTGCTTGTGTTCCCTCTCTGGCTGTGTCTCTCTCTGTCAAACAAATAAATAAAATCAAAATAAATAAAATCCTTAAAAAAATAAAATAAAAATAAAGTCCTGAGATGGTGTGTGGGTTCCAGACTCCGCTCCAACGCAGGTGGCTTTTTGTGGGACCCTACAGGAGGTCCTTTTGGGCTGGTGCTTTACCCCACTTGGCTGCCAGCTCCCCCCCCCCCCCCGCCCCCATTACTGGCGGTCCTGAAACCACAGCTTAGTCTTAACGGTCCCGTGAAAACTTACCTGATTGGCTGGGGCGCTGCCTGCGCTCCCTCCTTGCCTCCATTTTTAACACATTATTTTGTCTTTTAGGGCCAGCTGTTCAGCAATTTGTTCTCCTTTTTACAGGTGTCTGGGGGTTGGCCTTCCCAGTTAGATTACACAGCAATTAAGCATACCTCCAGGACAAAGTCTTCACCCCTGTGTAATTCTGCTGCTCCTTATCCGAATTCAGGGCTCTGCGAGGGAGGCTCGTTCCTCAAACACCGCCTTTCATTATGGTTTGCCTTTGGGGCAAAGATGTGTAAAACTAAACCCTGCCTTCAGGAGGTGCACGGTGGCTGGCTCCCCAGGGAGCTCAGTAGGTGATGCTAGACAGTGGTCCCCATGGCACTGCTAGGACCCTGGTGGGGCGGCTTCATTGAAAGACAGTGCCACTTGTCCCTGATGTTTGGAATCTCAGACCTGTGAATTTCTAGGGACTTTGCCTCCTAAGTATCTACTGAGGGTAAGTTTTGCTCCGAATTTTCAGACCTGTCTACGGATGATCAGAGGAAGTTAACAAAATGAGGAACTTGAAGCTCGAAGAGCTACCTTGAAATTTCTGGCAAGCTCTAAGCCCCTGACTTTGGAGAGGGATTTGAGGTCTTAACGGCACCTCTGCTGTAACTTGACCTATAAGCTTTTAGGCCTGGGCGTGTGTCTCTGCCTGTCGGAGCTGCTGGGACCTGCCCTGAGGGTTTGGGTTTATTTGATCCTTAAACTGCCCCACCCCCTGCCTCCCAAGGCCCCCACCCATCCCAAACACACACCTTCCTCCTTTGTTAACATTGGGTTCTGGGCATCTTAGTTCCTATTGTTTTGCCCCAGCTTGAAGATGGTCCATGACAATGGGTGGCTTAATCCTGCCTCTGTGTAGAGAGCCCACTCCAGTAAGTTGCTCAAATCAGGTTTGCCATAAAGTAGGACTCTGGGCAGGTCATTTTACTTTCTGGAGGGACCTGACCTATGGCTTCCCATCTATTCTGAGTCCCTTCACCAACCCCCCCCCCACCCCGGGGGTTAGCCAAGGTGGTCCAGGATGGAAACCTCAGCACCTCACCAGGGCCTAATGTCTGCACAGCTTGGAGCCTTGGTGATCTGAGGCCCTGCCCACCCCCCACCCCCCACCCCCCCACCGCCCCGGCTATTCTTGCCCACCCTGGGTGCTCTTTCATGTTGGCTCCCCACTCTAGGGAACCACCTTTCACAGGGCAGAGGGAAGCTCTGCTGGGCACCCTGGGAAGATCCCAAGGGCAAGGCCCCCCACCATGGGGGAAAGTCCACCTCTGGAGTGGGGGCTCTTTTGCTTCTGAGGGATTTAACCCACATCAGGGCGTTGGGACAGCCAGTGAACCCAGAGAGCAAAACAGCAGTTCATCCCCATAGGTCTTGGGGACAGGACAGTGTCTGATGGGCACTGGAGTCTCCAGTGTGGGCCGGCATACGTGCATCGAGCAGGTGAATGAATGAGCAAAGTCCAGAGCCCGGTACACCCTCTTCTCCCATTTGCAGCTCCAGCCTCGAACTGAGCTCTGTCTGGTGACAGTGACCTTGCTGGGCCATCTACAGGGTTAGGGATCCTCCCAGGATGGCAGGTCCCAAAGCTCAAGGGGCTGAGGGAGGCGCTGTGTCTCAGAGGCCCCCTGGCCCTCCTTGGCAAGGGAGACAGGCTGCGCACCAGGCTGGGGCTCTCTGGAGGCAGGAGGTAAGCAGTCAGCTTGAGCTGGACCCAAAGAAGGTGATAAGGTGGGTCAAGGGCCAGCAGACAGAACAGAGAGGCCATGGAATTTACTAGAAATGAGGCCAGATGTGGGGTCAGAACATCTGCGCTGTGTGACTTTGGAGGAGTCAGTCTCTTTGAGTCATATCTGTAAAAGGGGACAGTAACAAACAGCCTTAGGAGGTTATCAGGAGGATGGACGGAGATAAAGCATGTGACCTTGTTTTGTGAACTGTCAAGTCCAAAGTAAGGTTTCTGGTTTCTGTTATCATTGTTAAGTCAGACTTTAGCCTCTGGGTTCCCTCCTCTATCCTTCTGCCAGGGGAAAAGACAGACACCCCGCTCCCCGCGCCCTCCAACTAGAGGTTCTGGGTCACTGTGCGTTGTCCTGTTATTAACATGCTTCCCCTGACTACTGAGCTGGGACATTTCCAGGGAGGTGCGAGATGGTATGAAATATCTTGTTTATCTGGGAGGGAGGAAAGGATGGGAGAAAAAGACACAGTCGGGGTTCTGGGTTCCTCAGAAAATTAGCATAGACTTCAGCTAAAGATAGTGAGTCTCAGAAACATGAATCCCGGAAGGAATGTTTCATGTGGTGTCCAGATTTCTGAAGCCCCATGCTTCCACCACCAGTGACCTCCCCCCGACACATACACCAGGGAAAAGCAAAAAAACCCAGCTCTGGGCTCCTCTTGGTGCTCCAAGGGCCTGCCGCTCTCCATTGAGAACTCAGACGCCTGAGGCCAATCTGGGTTCAGATCCCACCTGTCACTGTATGACCTGAAAGAAGTCACTTGGGTTCCTGGTGGGGCTCAGTGTGCTCATCAGTAAATGGGGGGGCATGTGGGTCCCTACCTCATGGAGGTGGGGTGAGGCTGGTAGAGAACGCAGGCCAGCCTTCAGCCTCAGGCTGGGGCCCCACGAGGGCTCCTGATGTGGTCGCCGGCTGGTCTCTGAATGAAGGGCTCACGTTAGACCTCTGGGAACGCGTTTGTTCCTGAGCATCCCCTCCTGGGGCAGAGAGGGGCCCATTCTCATCAGTGTTACCCCGAATCAAGCTAACAGAAAAAGAACGAATGCCACTATCTGTAAGAGGCAGTCTGGGACTTCTGATACTGATAAAAAAGTCTGCTGGGCTCCAGGTGGCCCTGGAGGGGCTCACCCAGAGCCTTCTGCCATTGTCACTGGAGAGGGGTGGGCAGACACCCAGCTCTGCTGGAGGCAGCCCTCGATAACCAGAAACCCTCCTGGGCCCCCGAAAAGATGGAAAGAAAAGCAACCAGGGCGAAAGAAAGAGCTTTTGTCCACACCCGGAAAGGCTTGTTTCCCAAAAGCCCAAATCAGAGGTATATTGGCCTAAAAGGGGCACTTGGAGAAGGCAAGGCCGCTGTCAGCTGTTGAGAGTATTTTACTCTGAGTTAAGAATTCTACATCTCTGTCCCAGTTGCTTTTACTCCCAGGTATCAGATTAAAGACAGAAAAGGCTAAGTACCCTGCCCAAGATTCCACGGCTAGCAAGTCCACTTTCTGGACTTGAAAAAAAGCCAGAGTCGTCGAGACTTGGAGCCCACGGTCCCAGCCACAAGACCACAAGATGGCAGGAAAGGAAACTGATCCCAGCTGAAGCATGAATGATCTTGTTACTATACTCGGCCATGGTAGGCAAGGGAAAGTCACTAGGACAGACGGGACACCCATCCTATCGAGCAGACACACAACCTTATCAAGTCCAGGAGGGTTCTAGACGTTAAAGGGGGACTGACGTGCCCTGCCTCCAGGCGGTTCTTAGGGGACCTCTGCCTGTCCTCGTCCCTTCTATCACTCCGTCTCTACCAGCCCGCATCCACACCAAACACTCACGTTAAATTCCTTCCTGGAGCTCAGCGTGTGGCCACGGAGTGAAGAGGAGGTGCTTAAAGCCAAAGGCATCACTCACCATCCTCTCTGTCCCAATGTGACGTGACACACGGACCCACATGTTCCAAGGGCTTAAAGGAACAACCCCCTCAAATCAGGAGGTCCTTGTGCCTGTGTCTTTGGTTGGGGTCACTCCTACCTCCTTCCCTCCCTTTGCACTGAGGCCCCCAGATCCCAGATCCTTGGGCTGACCTGAGGCCTGTGTGCTTCTGTCTGACGCCAGGATTTCCCTCTGCTTTCCTAGCCCCCCTGGGCACCCAGAGGGAGGTTCCTCTAGAACAAACAGGTTCTAAGGGACATCTGTCTCTCCTCTGCAGTCTCTTTCCATATTCAAGCCGATGCGATTGTGTCTTCAGCCAGTGACTGCAAAGCCACAAGGATGGGAAAGGGTCTGGTGTTTCGGTGTCCCTTACTCTTGTGGGGAGAATAAGGCAGAGGTGCCAGGAAACGTGTTTCTAGGCTGGGTGTAATTGTCAAAGCCCCTCATTGTGTCTACAGGGTTGGTTTTCTCTAGAGTTTTCTGTTTCCTGTAAGTACTGTCTTGCGTGTGTGCGTGTGTGTGTGTATGTGTGTGTGTGTGCATATCTCTGTGTGTTTGTACGTGCATGTGTGTGTGCATGTGTGCATGTGTGTGTCCTTCCTCGGGTCCTGTAAAGCCTTTCAGTCATAACAATAACTCAGCCTGATGTCAGGGCTAATTTACACTTCCTGGCTTGATGGCTTGATGCCACAGGATGCTAGCTTTCTCCTCTACCCAAGTCCTCTGTTGCCTTCACAAGCCAGCTGTGGCTGAAGACAGCGGACATGTCAGGTAAGCCAGCAATGAGGACTCAGTTTCAAGCTGCTGATTGCCCAGACCCAGACCCAGACCAGTGGAGTTTCTGGGTAACAGATAAGTCTTGACTGAGTGGCAAGCAGGGATTCCTCTAGAAAAGCAAACTTTGCTCATGGAGGGGCACCCGAAGACACAGAAAGAGAGCAGGATGAGGAGGCATACGAGCCTTGTAATTAAATCTATAATAAACTAATTGCATGGAAATTTGCACGAGAGAATATTTACCCCTTCTATCCCAGCACATAGTTTGGCTGCTTAGGGCTAATGATTAGAACGCTAGCAGTCACCCAGGCCTCCCACTTTACAGAACAGAAAATAAAGTCCAGAGAGGTGAAGTGAATTTTCCAAGGTCACACAGCCCTCTAATAGGGGGGATAGGATAGCTCTCTATTAGGAACCTGGGGGGATACATGATTTCTTCTAACCCTGGGCCAGCACTTGTCCTGCTGCATCGGTAGTTTTCAAAGATTTTATTTTCTTAAGTAGGGACTCCTCTCTATACCTCAAGTGAAACTGTACGTGATCTAAAACAGATCAAGGTGGTCCTCCTACTGAGTTTGCAGTGGGGTGAGCCTCCCAGAGCCCCACCTGCTTTAGCTCTGGAAGGTCTTCTGGGAGATCCCAAGGCATCGGGACAGTGAAATTTACACCACCAGTCCTAACAATAGTAAGCCCTCAGGACAGCTTCGTTTCCACACGGTTCCAGGCACTCCTCTGGGGGCTTTTGCATGTATTAGATCGTTGGATCTCCAGAAAGCCCTGTGAGCGCGTACCCTGATGGGGGCTGCAGGTGCTTTGCGGAGCTCTGTCATCTACACATCCTGGCAGGCAGCCAGGCAGCAGGAACCTGGGATCTTGACATGGGATCGTTGCTAGTTGAGGTGATTTCTTGCACACATGCACTCTGTCCCCACGTGGGTGATCCTGTCCTAGCAACCCAGCTCATTCCTGTCCTTCCTTCCCATTCTCATGTCATGTGATGGCCCCCTCTCCCCACGGGTGTGGAGAAGGCATGGCTCCAGCTCGGGCAACTCTGTAGGCTTGCAGAGCCCACGACAACCGTGTGATCTGATCCAAAGGCAAACTGGTGGCCTGTGGGTTGGATGCACCCTGAAGATCTAGTCCATTTGCATGCACAGCTGTTCTGCACAGGAGTCTGCAAAACAGACTCCTTCCAAGCAGTCATTTCATCATGCTTCTAGACTCTATGGGTCCTAGGAATGGAGACTAAGGACAGAAAGAATGGCTTGTCTCTGTTTCATGATGTAAGCGGTCTCTGCTGGGAAGACTGAAGACAGGGTTGGGGATGGGCAGGTAGAAGTGGGTGGGTATGGGTGGTGTGACTCATTGGTGGGGGCTGGAATCAGACTGGCTCACCTTCACTCCAGAGGTTACTCCTGGCTGTCAGCCAGAACTCTTCCCTATGGCTTTTCCACATGGGGTGGTTTGGGCTTCCTCACAAGATGGCGGCCAAGTGTCTAGCTCAAGCATCCTAAGAGAACTGGACAGAAACTATATGATCTTTTATGACTGTATTGGTCTCTTAGGGCTGTCATAACAAACTATACAGTGTGGTGACTTAACAGAAATTAATTCTCATAGAGAATTCAAAATCAAAATCAAGTTCAAAATCAAGCTATCAACTCAGTTGGTTTCTTCTGAGGCTACAAGGGAGAAGCTGCTCCATGCTCCCTCTCAGCTTCTGGTGGACTCGGGCATCCCTCGGCTTGTAGACCCGTCATCCTAACCCTGTGTCTTCCCTTGGCCCACTTCCTGCATCTCCACACTGTCTTCCTTCGGTGCCTATCTGTCTCTGTGTCCAGTTTCCCTTTTCATAAGGATGCCAATCATCTTGGATCAGAACCTACCTCCTCTTAACCTGATGATCTATAAAGACTCTATTTTTAAAGAAGGTCACATTCACGGGTCTTGTGGGTTAGGATTTGGACACCTTTTAGGGTGTCATAGCTCATCCCATGACAATGATCTTCAAAGTCACATAGCAGGGCACCTAGGTGGCTCAGCTGGTTAAGCGTCTGCCTTTGGCTCAGGTCATGCTCTCAGGGTCCTGGTCCCACATCAGGCTCTCAGTTCAGGGGGGAGTCTGCTTCTCCCTCTCCCTCTGCCTGCTACTCCCCCTGCTTGTGCGCTCACTTGCTCTCTCTCTCTCTCTCTCTCTCTCGGTCAAATAAATAAATAGAATCTTTTAAAAAGGTCAAATAGCCTCACTTCTACTGTAGTCCTATGCCCTTCCCACCCAGGTTCAAGGGGAGGGCTCCACCTTTGGGTAGAGGGTATCAGAGGTACCTTATAAGAAGAGCACATGTGATGGGAGACCTACTACAATCATTTGGGGAAGATATGATCTGCCACAACAAAGCTTGCTATATATATATGTACATATGTATATGTGATTGCTAACATTTAGGCTTAAGGAAATTTACATAAAATATGGGTTTCTGGATCTTGAAGAATCAGAAAAGCCTAGAACATGGGGCTCTCACCCTGCCTCACCCCCGCCCAGTGGCAGCAGTCAAGGAGAGCTGCCCCTTTCAGGAGGCAGTGGGTTCTTCAGCTTGACCCACTTCCTGAGCGCCCTTCTCTGAGGGCCATTGTCAGCTGTCATCTTGTCACTGTGCATCACTGTGCGTCCCTTACACTCAGCCTGCTTCTCTCCTATATGGCCTTGAGGCCCACTCCCGGGGCCGTGGAGAGTGTCCCGCTCAATGGTCCAGGTTGTGCAGAGGAAGCTCCCTGGGGCAGGACCCCAAGAACTACCCCCTCAGGAGAAGCGGCCGGTGTCACGACAGAAACCACTGCACCTCCACCCCAAGAGCTGACAAGAGGGCCACGGAAAGGAGCCAGCTTCTGATTCAGGGCCCAGTGTATGCAGGGCGGGTCTAGACAGGAGGACAAGGCTGGACAAGCTCAGACAGCTGGCTGATTACAGAGGGCAGGGTGAGGAGGAGTGGGGAGGTGAGCTGGAAAACTGCAAACAGATGTGGTCATATTCCCTCTAGCCCCGCCCCTAGGGTCGGCCCCTCCCCCAAGGTCGGCCCCGCCCCCGCCTATTTCCTTCCAAGAAATGACGTGGGGGCCACTTCTGAGATAGCTTCTCTGACTTCCCACCATTCCCATCTGTTTTCTAGAACCGTCCGGATGTTCCCTGCTATTGGCCAAACCCCTTTACAACTCATGTCACTAAAGTAAACAATCCAAGATTGCCAACTGTAGTTCAATGTCATCCTGGGAGCCTTGAACTAGAGCAGTCATTTTCTCGGCAGGAGAGACCATGGATGGGAAGCAGTCCAGCACTGGGAGTCAGAGGAGAGGCTCCAGCTCTGGGTCTCAGGCAGGAGTGTGGGCAGCTCCCTTCACCCCCAGGAGCTCTCTTCTAGCTGGAACCCGGGGTATTTCGGCTGGGGCAGTCCCCAGGCATCGGGGGTATCCCTGAGGACCCAGGCCCTGAACTTCAGGCAGGTTCCTTGGCCTCGCTGTGTTTCAGTTCCTGCCTTTGTGAGACAAAATGAGTTAATTTATGCAAAGCGGCTAGGAAAGCATTCAGCCAAGGGTGAGCTCTTGCTCACGTGTGTACCCATGTCCTTGACCGCACCTGGGTGTCTTCCATCTAGTGATGCACTGTTGTGTTCTAGCAAAAGATTGGGAATGTGGAGCCTTGCTTTGTGAGGCTGTGAGGTGTCCCCAGGTACCAGGCACTGTGCCAGACCCAAACAACCAGGTAGGTCCAGCCACTCCCTCTGCACTTACCCAGCAATGGCCACAGAGGGAGAGAGGGCCTCCCCCCACCGCCCGAGTTATGGTCACAGGCATCTGTGATTAATATTTTGCAGATTGGTGGTGGGTGAGGGTTTTTCCTGACCTCAGGGAATGACTGCTATTTGGCTCTTACTGAGAGGTGGAAACAATTTAAGAAGGGGGAGGTTGGGGAGAAACAGGAAAACAAGCATCTCATAGTTGCCAATTTCATTCAGGGCTGGCTGGTGCTTTTGTACAGAAAGCTAAGACAGCCGGGGGAGAGGAGGAAGGAGGCGTGAGGTCTGGGAAGTGCCTGGTCCTGGGAAGGAGGCCAGCCAGCCTGTGCGAGTCTGTTGAACCTAAACCCTCCAAGATAAAAGACACACATTGGAGCTCCAAGGAGAGCCATGGCACGTTCCCTGGGACCACGATAACAAAGGACTATCAAGGGGGGAGGTGACTGAGACCAACACAATTTTATTCTCTCCTGTTCTGATGGCTGGAGGTCCAAAATCAAGGTGTCCACAGGACCACACTCGCTCCGAAGGTTCTAGGGGAGGCTCCTTCCTGGCCTCCTCCAGCTTCTGGTGGCTCCTGTAGTCCTTGGCATTCTTGGCTTGCAGAAGTGCCATTCCCATCTGTGTTCACATGACCTTCCCTGCGTTGTGTGTCTCTCTGTGTCCGCTCCTCTTATAAGGACACCTGTCATTGGATTTAAGGCCCACCCTACTCCGGTATGACCTCACCTTAAATAATTGTATTTGCAAAGACCCTACTTCAAGATAAGGTCACATTCTGAGGTTCCAGGTAGACATGGATTTCAGGGGAACAGGAGTCAACCTACTATAGCACCTTTGACTCCCTTACCTGGGGGTCACGCCAAAGAGGTTCTAGCAAACATGGACTTGACCGGAAGCCACTTTAGAACTGGGGTCAGCAAACTCCACTTGTTTTTTATATGACCTGTGCGCTCAGAATTTTTACTTTTTTTTAAAAAATATTTTATTTATTTATTTAACAGAGAGATCACAAGTAGGCAGAGAGGCAGGCAGAGAGAGAGGGGAAAGCAGGCTCCACGCCGAGGAGAGAGCCCGATGTGGGGCTCCATCCCAGGACCCTGAGATTATGACCTGAGTTGAAGGCAGAGGCTTTAACCCACTGAGACACCCAGGTGCCCCCAGAATTTTTACATTTTTAAATGATTCAGAAAAAATACAAACCAGAATGATATGGCAGTACACGTCAGAAGTATAGAAAATTCCAATTTCCATGTCCCTAATAAAATTGATCAGAATATAGCTACCCATTCATGTATATATCATCTTTGGCTGCTTCCTTGCTAGGACAGGGACTATGGGGCTGGAAAAGCCTGAAATATTGACCGCTCGGCCCTTTAGGGAAAACGTGAGTGTTCACCCCTGTGAACGTCACTATCCTGAAACAATGTTTCCTGCCTGACCTGAATCCATCCAGAAAGATCCGTCCAGGTCGAGCAGGGTCTGACCCCTGGCTGGAGGAAGCTTGGTGGTTAAGGGGCAGTGGTGGTGGTGGTCGGGGGGGGGTGTCGTGCACCGTGAAGCCAGCCAGGCCTGGGGTCCAGTCCTGGCTCTCGCACTTACCTGGCTTTCCCTGTCTGGGTGTCCTTCTCTGGTAAAAGGGCAGAGGCGAATTCCTGCGTCAGGGGGCCGCTGTGAGCATTAGCGAAGGGCAGAAAGGGACCTTCAGCACAGTGCCGGGTGTGGTGTGTGGTCAGCAAAGGTCAGCTGCTGTCATTGTCCTGCTGCCCGGGCTGGCGCAGGAGACTGCGGCCAGCTGAAAGTCAAAGACCTTCTCAATTCCCGAATACACCAGAAAATCCCACCTACTCTGGCAGAAGCTCCCAGCAAGCTTAACTGGGTCTAATTCCACTCTTCATCAACTTTGAGAAAAGAGTAAGAGAGTCGGGTGGAAGCGTGGAACTTTCAATGGGGACATCAGCAGTGGGCAGACACCCAGAAGCGCTGCTGTGGGCCCGCCAGCCCCCGTGTGACCTTCCTGTCCATCTTGCTCTGGGCCTTCCGGGGGGGAGGCCGGCCCGCACGGACCGCATCCCAGTGTCCTCTGAGTACCTGCTGAAGTTGGATCACAAGGAGCCTGGACAGGAGACTGGAGGACGGACAGAAGGGGGGCCAGGCCCAGACTGGGAAACGGTGCTTCTTGAGCTCCCCACTGGCCCCTGGGTGGCGTCTCTCTCTCCATTCAACCTCCCCCGTCTGCAGGTTCCAGTAACTTCCTCTTCCGTCCTCTGCAGGCCTGCGCGGGTAATGGCACCAGGTGTTCTTAACTTTGGGTCTCGACGGTTTCCTTGAGCTCCTCTGTTGCAACTTTGTAACATTTTCCTTAAACGGCCCTAATTTGAGTGTACTCTTGGTTTCCAGCGCGACTGATAACACTCTGAAAGGCGGGCTTCACTCTCCTCCCTGGGACACCCCCCTCCACCCTATGTCTACAATTCAGGAGTTTTCTCTGGATGTGATTTCCAGCTAGGAGGGGGCCAGAGGCGGGTAGAACACGGTTTGTTAAGGGATTGGAAGTCGGGACAGATTGAGCCGGAATTGTGCCCAAAGCCAGAAGCTCTTGGATGATTCCCCACGAGTGTCATGTTATCCGTGAACAATAGCAGTGATCTCTTACATGTGTTGAGTGCTGTACAGCTTACCCATTAGGTTCCCATGTAATCCTACTTCTAATACCCACACACCTTCCAGTGGGGAAGACAGAGCCGTTTCTGGCATCTTCCACTTTCTGGAAAAGGACACTGAGCTTCTAAAATTTTGTGTGAGTACCCGCCTCTGGTATGGAGTTAGGGTTTGAGCCAGGTGGGTGACTTAGCAAATAAAAATAGAGGACGCCCAGTTAACTTGGAAGTTCAGGTCACAACAAATAATGTTGCATGGGATAAACACATGCCACGCAAATCTGGGGCGGGGGGGGGGTTGCCCTCTATCCAGTGGCCCTACCCAATGTCACAAATCATCCGTCAGGCTGGGGGAGTGGGAGTAGAGATGGTGGGGAAGGCCCCATCCAAGGAGGATGTGTTTCTTGTCTCGTAGGCAACTGTTGGCAAGACTGCTGCGTCAGAACAATCTAGGCAGAGCCGTGTCCCCCAGACATCAATGCCTGTGTCCCAGAGCCATGGTTGGGAGATCCAGAGAGAGGACAGCACAGACCTTCAAGAATCAGGACATATGGGGTGCCTGGGTGGCTCAGTGGGTTAAGCCACTGCCTTCGGCTCAGGTCATGATCTCAGGGTCCTGGGATCGAGTCCCACATCGGGCTCTCTGCTCAGCAGGGAGCCTGCTTCCTCCTCTCTCCCTCTGCCTACTTGTAATCTCTCTCTGTCAAATAAATAAATAAAATCTTAAAAAAAAAAAAGAATCAGGACATAGGGTCTGAGACAACAAGAGGGATGGGATTCCCTCTGAATCTGGGGTCACAGTGTCCCATCCCGGGTGCAGTGGAGCAGAGCAGGAGATACAGCCCCGCAGGAAACCCGACTCGCTGGTTTTCAGTGCCATTCCCCTTGTCCCAAAACCCAGCTTGTGTCCAGGAGATGGTCCCTTCTGTTCTCCCAGACCTTCAACTTGGCAGTCCAAGAGCCCACCTGTTGGAGGGGCTGGAGGCTAGACCCCGCCCAGCTGTCCAGTATCACTTATCAGTGGGAGGTCGGGGGAGGACAGATGATTAAGAAATGAAGTGAAAGCGGACATTACTAATAATCACATCAGGACAATATGTGTAAAACAGGACCTAGGGTGACCCTATGTATCAGCCCCTTTATCTGGGCCCCACAGGGGCTGCTCCCAACCCTTTCAAGGCCATGTTGCTGAGAGCAGTTGGAGCAGAGGGGAAGGTGCAGCCAGAAGCCCCCCACAACCTTGTAGCCCCATGGCCCGAGCTGCCTGTGAAATGAAGGCCACGAGCAGAAGCCACCTGCTGGTCAATCCAGAGTCAGGCTGGTGCTATACTGGGCCCATGTCCGTGCAACCAGCATCCAGGATAGCAAATTCCAGAAGGGTCATGCTGAGGATCCCCTTAAAGCAAGGAATCATGTTCTTTTGGGTTTGAGCCCTGTGTTATCTGGGGTAACTCTGGCCCTGGTGGCAGCTCTAGCTGAGTAGTGATAAACCCCAACTCAAAGAGCCTGGTTGACTTGGATGGTCAATGTTGGGAGGAAACATGATTGTTTGTCCTGTGTCCCTGCTTGGCTTCCGAGCAATTGGCTCGCTGAAGCCCCACAGCCCCCAAGGGGGAAGAATGGTAAGGTCTCCCGGGTTTCCCGGAGCCTGTCAGGGCCAGCGCTGGAGAAAGGAGGTTGTGATAGGTGGTGGGAGGCTTGGGCTAGGTCGTGGGGCAGCCCATCTTGGGTCGGATGGAGCCAGTCGGCTTGAGCCACCTGGAGCCGAAGGCTTAGGCTGACCCAAGTCTCTTTTCCCTCCTACCTTCCTGCGCTGCGCCTTAACAGAACCCCCTTCCCAGCCCGTAACCTCCAGGCTTCAGTACCTCTTCCCTGCCAGACACTAGGATGTTGGAAAGAAAAAGAGTAGCCACTTTCTCCACCTGCTGACTGTAGCCAACCCTCATGGCCAAAGGGCTTTGCCGGCAAGAAGGGGAAATCAAAAGAAGAAGTTCCTGTGATAGTTCGGGACAGAGGAGTGGGACTGGGGGTGCTGGTTGGGAGTGGAAGGTTGGTGGGGGCGGGGGCTTCTCTGGAGGTCCTCTCTCTCGAAGAGGTTATTTCCCTACACTTCGTTGCAGGAGTCTGATGTCGGAAGAGGCAGAAGTTGTACCCATCCCACAGATGGGGTAGCAGAGGCTGGTCAAGGTTGAGCTCAAGTTCCAGGGTAAGTGGAAATTTGTGAGAACCGAGGTCTGTGGAACTCGTGCTCTCTTTGGCGAACCTCCCCAATCCAGAGTGCTTTTCCCAGTTAGTCACCCTGGGAAGTTTAAGGAAAGGAGGGTCACTGGATGCCGAGAGGCTTTTCCTGGTGTTTTCCAGGTGAGGTTACCTGGGAAAGAGTGCTGTGTCTAATCCAAACCGGAGTACGCCCTCCCACCACGCCTCCCCGGCTTTGGAGAGCGTCTTCCCCTCCTGTCCTCCCTTCTTTCTTAGCAGATTCACTTTTCTCATTTTGGGGGGGCAGACACTGTTTTGGGTAATGGAGCTGGAGGCCGCCCAAGTCCTTGCTGGCCAGCTGCAGTGAGGGGAGGAGCCAGTCTGGGATTAGAACGAAATGAGGAAGAACTTTGGAATTAAAGATGACAATGGGGGGAAAAATTACAATGAGACGTCTCCTGGGTGTAGAATAAACGTTCCACCAGAAAGATACGCCTTTCGGTGTTCAAAACCTTTCAAGTCCCATTACTTTCTTTGATCTTTTCATTGATCAAATTGCTGGTAGATCTCGTCCCCCCGAGAAAGCTAAGAAACACTTAGTTTGCAAGTGCCTGTTCTAGAACCCGAACGGACTCTTCTGAATCCAGTTTCTAGAGTGCCTTCTGGGTTAGGACCCGGCACCCCAGCATTCTCCAATCAGTTGGAGTGGAGTTGCATGTAATGTGGGGGTAGGGCTCCAAATTCTGTGTAAGATAAAGACTAGGTATAGTTCAAATTACCCTTGAAAACCCCCTCATCACCTTGAAAATCAGTCAAGTTCAGGATGCACGGTTTGTACTGTCACGTGCATGGAAGCCCTCTCCTCTGCCTTCCACTCAGCCCGCCAGCCTTATAGCTTCTCTGTATTTTCTCTGCAACCGTGAAGCTGTCCATAGTCTCCTGAATCCTAAAGGCTAGTAACGGGCTGCTTTCTGAGGCCCGTATTCTTTCTGCTCTACCGAATCAAGTTGTTATGTTTATAAAGATTCAATTATCACTGTTCCCAAACTTGTTTTTGCCAGTTGTACTCTTTATAGTAATTACATAATTTAATTCAATATGTCATGGATAAGAGTGCAAAAGAATAGTTTTTTTTTTGAAAATTCTACTGAATGGTTTGATCAAAGAGTGGCAAAAATGAAAGGGCGTGTTGTATTGGTCGTGGATGAGCCCTGTAGAAAAATTAGGGAAATAATAAACAAATACAGGATTCTGCTGTTACAGCAATCCAGTTTCTACCATAGATTCTCCATAGGTACCCATGTGTTTTGGGCACAGCGGTTTGCCCTTTGAGATCCTGTCTCTCTCTCTCTCTTTTTTTTTTTTTAAAGATTTTATTTATTTATTTGACAGAGAGAGCAAGAGAGCAAGAGCACACAAGCAGGGGGAGCCACAGAGGGAGAGGGGGTAGCAGGCTCCCCACTGAGCAAAGAGCCTGACATGGGGCTGGATCCCAGGACCCCGGGATACCAACCTGAGCCCAATGCAGACGCTTTACCGACGGAGCCACTCAGGTGCCCTGTGACTTCCCATCTCTCATGGATCTGTGAATTGCTGTTGCTTCTTTAGTTTGCTGGACTTTTCACTGGTGAAGACGGAGTGGGCACTTCTAAGCGCACTGCTCGTAGAACTGGACACTGCAAGTCCTTGATCCCTGATTTCTACACATTTTTGCTTTATTTTAAAGAAATAGACTAGAACTCACTGACAACCCATGACAGAGGTGATTTATGTAAGAAAAGCAACAAAGACTGTATCCACGGAGCCCCTTCTTGAGAAAAGAAAAAAGCTATGGCCCAACATGAACAGATTGGCGAATGAATTTACATGCGTGTTTTAAGAAAAAAATAGTATATAAGGGTGTATGTATGAAGATTTTTTAAAAAATCCCCTGCTTTCATCGTTTGGATTAGCTGAGTAGCCCCCGTAGGAGTATCTGATGTACATTACACCACCGACTTTGTAGGGTAAAGGTGCTCATCGCGTGGCCTTCCGTGGGCTGCCCACGTCATTTGTCCTTCGCCCCTTTCCTGTTTGAATCTGACTGCCTGTGGGAGAAATGTGGGACCCTGCCACACCACAGCACTCATCAACTCAGCCATCCTAGCGCCCTCCCTCTCAGCCCGGGAGGATGAACAAGGGTAGTTCCACCAAGCACCACGGCGCCTCTTACCCGACCCACGCTAGGGTCCGCGGGGCTGGCCTGGAAGGAATGAAGATGAACACGGGCGAGGAACGTGCCTCAAAACATCGCAGAGGCCGCGCACGTCTCTGGAGCCAGACCGCTTTGGCACAAACCCCGGCTTTTCCAGCTGTCGACGGCATGCCCAGTAAACGCTCCCCGATTCGGT
Organism: Mustela nivalis; assembly: GCF_964662115.1. Lineage (NCBI taxonomy): Eukaryota > Metazoa > Chordata > Mammalia > Carnivora > Mustelidae > Mustela > Mustela nivalis. The sequence continues at coordinate 55,028,439 of NC_139036.1, forward strand.
TCCCCTCCTGAAGGTGTTCTTGCAGGACTCCCCGAGTTAATAATGAACGTAAAGTGGTGAGAACAGCGTCTGGCCGCGTAAACAGCACACGTGTGAGCCATCGTTACGAATCAGGGTCATTTTGCCTCTAACGTGGTGTCCTCTGAGTGACTCTTACCCTAAAAGCATAAAGTAAGTAAAATAGCGCACTTCCCTCGAAGGCACGGACGTCCACTCAGCTATGAATTAAGAAGGCAAGTGAGTGGGACTTTTGTCACTGCAAGGACACAGCCTGGCTGACGAGGGATGTTGGAGGAGAAGATGGCTTCAGCCTAATGCGAGGGTAGTGGTCCCCGCTTACCTTCCAGGGAGGAGAAGAAAAAAATGTCGTTTCAGAACTCCAAAAAAAAAAAAAAAAAAGTTTATTTATAAAATACTGACAAGTTTGACAGGCCATGGGACATCTCGTGGTATATATTTCAAATCAATTTCTTTCTTACCTTTCATTTAAAAAATAAACCTGCTAACAAGCTATAGGACATATAGATATATTTTTTTTCTTATAGATAGACACCTGCCACAATGAATACTCTCCCCATAATTTTTCATTATATCTTTTAAATCAAAAAATAAAGATTTGTGTTGGTTTTTGTTTTTGGAGTCTCTATGTGTAAAGAAAGGTAACACGTTTGGATGCTTTTGGTTATTCTTACGGAAACAAAGAGAAGGGAGTGGTCCCAAGAGAGGTCATCTGTGCTCCGGCTGGGTGGCCAGGTTTGCCACTGGGCAGGACCATACAGAGGCACTCGGATTGGGCGGCGGCTGCTGCTCGGGGGGAAGGGGGGAGGGTTCCCCCTTCCTGCCCTCCGGCCCCTCACGCCATGGGCACCATGGGAAGGTGAGGGGAGCCCCTGCCCAGAATGGGCTCTGGGAGGCTCTGGCACCTTTAGAAGCTCTGCCCAGGGAGGTACGGGCAGAGACAGAAGGCCTCGAGGCAACAGTGCTCTGGGAGGGGCAGCCAGAAGTGTCCTTGTTTCTTCTGAGTCACGGCAGTGTCTGGTGAGGGAATGGGAAGGGAAGCCTGGGTTTGCAAGCTACCTGGGCCCTGGGACCAGAGCCGCTTTTTGGTTCGTCTTGGCAGTCTGGGTGCTGAGCTGCTGTGCACGCCAAAGGCGTGGCCGCGGGGGGTTGGGCAGTGCTGGGGTGCCAAGCAGAGGCCTTTGGGTGCGACACCAGATTTCCCGGGGGCACCATGAAGCAAGAGCCAAAGGACACAGAGGTGTCCTGCTATGAACCGGCTTCAGGTGATCACACAGACGGGCCCCGGCATCACTGGCCCAGGGAGGTTCCCGGTTACCCACGGGCAGTGCCCAGCACATCCTTCTAATGCGGCCGGGAGTCCGTGTGGGGGGCCAGGAGCCCCCACTGCCCCAGCAGATATGTAAACGAGGGCAGGGGTGTCCTCTAAGAAATCTAGAGCTCCATGGCTGGACACCTGGTCTTCCAGATGAGGTTGGGGCAGGGGTCGGGGGTGGGTGGATACTGACTGAGGGCTGGACTTTCACCTTGGGCCCCGCTCGCCTTCCGGCTGGTGCAGTGTCCTTGCCCCCTGAGACAACAGATCCCAGCTGCCTTCCGGTGGGAGGGACCCCGGCTGCCCGGGCCTCACAGGGGACAGCCAGCTTTGGCCGTCAGAAGGAGCCAGAAGCCTCTCTGCGAACACACACCCGGATGCGTGTTCTGCGCATACATGTGCACATGTGTGCGTGAGCCCCGGCGTGCATGGGCACCGTGCCAAGTGTGCATGGGTGTGTCCGCGGGGGCGTGCAGGGGCAGTGCCCCAGGCGGTTCACGAAAGGCAAAGGAAATCCGGCCTCACGTGCCGTACACACACGTGCGCACACGCACACACGGCCTCACACGTCCCGCATCCTCCCCTCTCCCCACACACACCCAGAGCCCTCCCTGCGCTGGGCTCGACTCATTCCCTAACGCAAGCTGGGAGCTTCCATAAACGGCTCCACACACTGCCGACAAGGAAAAGATGAGGGTGTTAAAAAAAAAAGAGATGAAAAGGGAGGAGGGTGCGGGAGACTACAGGCGGCCTCGGGCAGACGGGCTGCTAAGGAGACGCCAGCTGTGTACAGGGCAGGGCTGGGGCCCGTGTCCTCACGGCCGGGGCCAGTGCGCATCTCCCCCAGAGCCCCTCGTGGAGAAGCCCATTCTGGGTCTGGCTGTGGAAACCTCTGCCGGCATCCCCGAGGGGCTGAGGGCTTGGGGGCTGCGTCCTTCCCGCAGACCCCTGGCCTGGCTCCCACCCCCCACCGGGGATGCTGGGCCCCCGTGGGGCTCCGTGCGGACCTTCACTTTCCTTGGCTTGCTCCCCAAATCTTTCTCTCAGGCATCCCCTAACTATTCCCGCACCCCGGAGATGGGGCCCGTGTGTGGCACCCCCAGAAAGCGCCGTCTCACGAAGGGGCTCCACTGAACTGAAAAGGTCCACCCAGACCCACGGGGCTGGCCCGACCCCGGGGCATTCGACCCTCAATCCCTTCATCCGGGGGCTGACGGGAGGCTTCAGGCTACCACAAGTGGCTTCTTTAAAGCACATTCCTTGGAGCAGATTGTGTGTAACACTTTGCTTCCCATCAGCTATTCTGGGCCTTGTTCCCATCTGACCCGCGCCTCCAGCCTGGCCGCGCATCTCGGAGCCGGGTCCAGTTCGGACGGGGCCCCCCCTTGCTCCGAGCCCTGGCCAGCGAACACATGACTGGGGGTTGGGTCTCTGACTCTCTGTACACCTGGGGCTGGGCTGACCCGGCAGATTCTGGGAGCTCCGGCTTCGAGTCGGAGCTTGGCTCACCCCTCTGGGCTTCTGTACCCCTGTGCTTGCCCAGGTTGGGGGTGTGTGTGTGGGAGGGATGCGTTTTAGATGTGGCTCGCTCTGGCTTGAGAGTGAAGGGACCACGCACCTGGGAGTGAGTGTCCCGTCTGGCAAGGACCCAAAGGGATTTGTCTTGGAGAGGCTCTCTAGACCCCTGGGGCAGGGGAGAGGCCCCCACTTGGCTGAACCTTCCTTACAAGTGCATGGGGGACTTGTGTGTGTGTGTCTCACGAGGAAGAGGTCTATCCAGGGATGGGGTGTGTCTGCCTCGACCGTCATTCCTCGCCCTGCTGAGCTCCCCAGTCCTGTGCCCCCTGAACTTTCTTGTCTAAGCAGCTTCCTATCAGGAGGGAAGGAGAGAAGTCAAGCTTCTTTCTTACGTTCTGATTTCCTGCCTTCATCACCCCAGTGATGTCTGGCTAGTGCCCTGTCCCTCTGCCCCCCCACCCCCCCCGGGTTCACCTCTCCTGGTCTGTGCCCGGGAAAGTGAATTCAAGTGAAGCCATGGCTGGGTTCAGCGGTGCTGTGGGGCCCCAGGGGCCCCCCCTTCCTTGGATTCACCATAAAAAGAACGTATAAGAAACAAAGAGCCAGCCAGGCAGACTCTCAGCCCTCCGTTAGTTTCCTTTTTCTAAAGAAACCCAATGCCTGGTGGAGACGTTGAGCCGGGCAGGGAATAGCAAAGTGTGATGAGCAAGCCAGGGGACCAGGCTGTCTGTCCATCCATCGGTCCTTCCGTCCGAGGCCTGCCAGTGACGCACGGGTAGGGATGGGCGGGTGCCGATAGAGAAGGTGAGCTTTGCCCCCCAGGGATGCGTACCCTTGCACAGCAGCCTTGCACAGCAGCAGCCAGCAGTGGCCCCAGCACACGCAGAAGAGGCAGCTGTCAGGACTTCTAGAAGCTTCTCATCCCCTCGGCATGCTGCCCTACAACTCTCCGGGCCTCAGCTTTCTCGCAGCCCCCACCTCTCTCAGGCCCGGCCCAGCAGCCCGGACTCGGAACACAGTCTGCAAAGGGAGCGGCGGACCCCACAGTCTGGAGCCGACCCACCGCCGGCCCCGCACGGCCCCCCTCACGGCTTCCTTTTCTTCCTTCTCAACACCGGTTTTGCTGGCCCTGGAATCTCTGGAAAAATAAACTCAGGAGGTGAAAAGTTGACTTGGTTTCTTGGTGTTTTTGTTTTCTGGCAGGCAGTGCGGGGAGGGGCGGACGGGGAGTGTGGTGCCGGTTTTTTCTCTTTCTTTGCCCCCTTCCGACGTCAAACGAACGAGGAAAATCCTGCTATAGGAGCCCGGGAGCCGGGGGTGAGGCTGCTGGGGGGGCGGTAGAGGGTGCTCTGCTGACTCGGGGGGTTTGGGGCGTTCTGGGGCGTTGGGGTCCGACTGGCCTTGGGCCGGAAGAGGCTGCCCTGCGGGGCGCTGCTGCTGTTGGCGCCAGGGCCGTGGTCCGGCTCGCCGGAGTCGCTCTCCGTGTAGCTGTACGCCTGGGCCCGCGAGATCCCTTTCTGCTGCCGCCGCCACGAGTTGTAGTACGTGGGGTCGCTGATGTAGTGGTTGACAAAAGAGTGGGCCTTCTGGTGGGTCTGGTCGGCCTCGTACTCGCTGTCGCTTCCCTGGGAGGACGGAGAATCGGGGAGTCAGGGGCCCCTGCGGGCCAGGTGGTCCTCGTGCTTGGAGGCTGGAAGGCAGCCGGTGACCCTGTCTGAGGCTCCCAAGCCCCGGACGGGGGGCCACCGCCATCCCTGTCACCACCAAGGGGGCCCGGCGCCTGGTCATGCCCACCTCCCCGGCCGTCAGAGCGCAGATCGTGGGGACGGAGCGCCCACCGTGGGGCCGGCACACAGCCTGCGGGCATCTGGCATCTGGCGCGAACTGGAACTCGGAAGACCTGAGTTCTAATCTGTTTTTTTTTCTGTCCTTCCCCCCACCCCCGTGGCCATTCCCCGTTCCCTCCCCCGCCCCTCTGTGAGCGACCACCGAGCTGCTTTCTGTTTCTGTGGACCTACCATACAGGCAGGGTCACAGAGTAGGGGGCGTGGGGCGCTGGCTTCCTTCACGTAGCATGTTTGCGAGGCTGACTTCATCCTGCCTTTCCATCTGTTGTAGTTCTGATGCTCGGACCCCTGGGGCCTCGCTGACTCCGAGTGGTGACGGGCTTCCGGAGCAGGTCAATCCTTGCAGCTAGTGATGCTTTTTCCTATCACGCTGCCTCACTCTCCCCTGTCCCTCGTCACCCTAGGGCTGGGTACCAGACAACCAGGGACAGCCCCTCTACCCCAGGGCCCACTGAATTTATTCAAACAAACCGCAGCTTGCTCCCACAATGAAGGCTCCTCCCCACGTGTCCCTCCTGGGCACAGGGAACCATTCCCGGGGACCCTGGTGCTTCCCTGAAACGGCCCTGCATGGTGCGATGCGTCCCCTTCTTCTTGTGAACTGTGAGTAATTCCATTTTTCAAGGGCTGTCATCCCCGATCCACTGGCCTGGCCATACCCTGATCGTAGCAAAACCTACATTTCAGAGCAGAACGTTCCTGCCTGACATACCGAGTTCCAGCCTTGATCTATCTCTGACTTACGGTGTGACTGGGGACGAGGCCAGGGCCAGACCTGCGGAGGCTCCTGGCACCGAAAGGAGAGGCTGGTGCCCACCCACGTGTGATCCAGAATAAAGGCAACACTCAGTTATGAAACGAGCACGAGAAAAATATCAACAGAAGGTCCGAATTTCACACGACAGTGGCCCTGTGACTTTTTCTCATAAAGGCATAACATTAAATCATTCCTAAAATTGTCGCTACTCCGGTGTCCCATCATTGCTTCATCTGCCCCTGGGGGAATCCGCAGGAGACAAGAGTCAGGCTGGGTTGTGAAGTAGAGCAGCATTCGCTCGTTGGTTTGGATCTGAGTCTTCGAGCTAAAAATATTGTGCGCCCCTCCCCCACGCCCAGCTCCCAGCCCTGTTTTGAGAACCAAGACGAGGACAGATGGGAGCACCCTTAGAACGCTCTGGAAGAGACATGCTCTGATTTGAGTGAGCAGTACACTCTCAGTGCAACGCAGCTCTGAAGGCCTCCCTTTGGTTACGGTGTCCCCACCCGAAGCGACAGAGTCGGTACATTTGGTCAAACTACTTGGGATAAAAACCACAGCAAGAAAACCCCGTGAGCCCAGTGCAGACACGTGTGTCCCGTTCGGCAGGGAGGGCGAACAGAGAGTTGTTGACCTTGCTGCAAAGTGTCTGAGCTACGGGGAGTGCAAGGTGCACCTGCCCCCAGGAGCCCGGAGACCTATAGAGCATCTAGCCCCTCTGAGGAAAGAGCCCCAAGGTACTGAGCTCCAGCTGGGGGTACAGGCACTCTGCTAGGCGTTGGGAGACGGTCGTTAACTTTCACACCTCGGTGCTATGGACGCTACCGCTCTGAGTGCTGGGAACCCCAGCGCGGAGAGGGTGACGGCTCCCCCCCCCCCACACGAAGAGCTGGGGGGGTTGGATCTGCCTGGATTTTCCAAAGCCCAAGATCCCCCCTCCTGCTGGGAGTTGGGAACAAGAGCCCTTCTACTCTCCCAGCTAGGATTACATCCTCCCTCCCCCATCTGCAAATTTCTGTCTGGCCCCTCCCCTCCTCCGCCTCACCCCTCCACCGTCCTGGCTGCTCTCCTTACCACCACCCTGCACACCCTCCCAGGACCTCAGTCCTCTTGGCCACAGAACTGGCTGCTGGAGACCATGGAAAGTCCCTAGCTCTCCCCCGGACGCAGAGCAGCACAATGCGAGCCCCTTCTCTTTGATACTGCCCAGCTGCCGGCCCAGGAGGGAACAAAGGGGCCCTACAGGCAGGGGCTCCATATGCCAAGAGTGGGGAGGGGGCTGAGGGCTGGGCACCTGAGGCCTGGGGCTGCGGGGTGGCAGCGCGGAGGCAGAGGAAGTCTGGGCAGGCTGTGATGGGAGCCATGAGGCAGGGGGCCTGGGGCGGGGTGGGGGGTGGGGGGAGGCTGGTCCCAGAGCAGTGAGGATCTGTAAGTGCGACGTGTGGGGAAGGGCCACTCCACAGTTCTGTCTAGGGTCAGGTCTTCCCAGAAGGGCCTCCACCAACCGGTCTGAAGGGTTGCTAGCATCGATGCTAAAGGTTCTAGAACTTCGGCTAGCCCTGTAGGTGAGTCCATCACCGCGGCCCCATCCCAGAGTGAATGAGCATCTAGGTCACTTCCTGTGGTGCGGCCAAATCCCCACTCCGTCCCTGGCTAGCTAGGTGAAGTTCAGACCCATCACCTGGCCACCCCCAGCCTCAGCATCCCTGTCTATAAAATGGGTAGATGTCTGCAGTTCACGGTGTGGAAAACTACTGGAAGCCCCCCTACCCCAGAAGGCTGCAGAAGGAGCTGGGGTCACGGAGGGTGACTCTGCTCAGGCGGCTGGGAAAGGGGAAGGCAGTCAGCTCTGCCGCCCAAAGTAAAGCATCCCGAGAGTGGGGAGGGGCCTCTCTGGCCCTCCCAGGGGGTCCAGACCCCAAAGCCCATTCACGCACATCATCACCGTCTGACGGTTACCAACTGCTGAGCACCTACTGTGTGCTGGACACGGTGGGGTGGCTTTCCGGGCGGGCCTGGAAAAGCCACGGAAGCAAGAGCTGGGAGCCCCGGAGGCAGAGCTGCAGCAGGAGGAGCTGGGGGGGGGAGGTAGAGGTGGGTCTGCCCCGCCCCCTGCTCTCTGAAGCCAGAAGGGGGGCGTCTGCCTCAGCGACTGCTCTTCTTCCTCCACCTCCTCAAACATCTGTTTCTTTTCTGCGTGGGGGTGGGGTGAGAAGGGAAGAAAGCAGGCGAGGGGGGACCCCGGGCGCCCATGCCGGCTTTCAACTCTCACGCTGGCCTCCGTAATTGAATGCAGCTTCCCAGTAACCGGCCCGGCACAAAGGGGACCTTTCACGGGCAGCCCAGCCAGGCCGCCAGGCAATCAGGGGACTGCTCCAGCTCTGGGCCTCTTCACAGCTCCTCAAAGCCACTCACTCAGCAATTACCGGGCCTGGGCAGGGGAGCGGGGGAGGGGCCGGCAGGAGGTGGGGACCCGGACAAGAGCCCACAACAAAAGAGAGGGGGGCAAAGGAGAGCCTCTTGCTCTCCTGCTGCTGCCAGCATGGCGGTAGGGTGGGGGGAGGGGGGTGTCCTTCCCCAGACTCAGGACACGGAGCCCACGTAGGGGGCCCTCATCTCACTGAGGCTCCAGAAATCTAGCAGGAATGTGCCGCCCTAGAGGACAGGAGGTCCCCTGTACCGGCCCCTTGGGAGGCTGGAAGCTGGAGGCCCTCCCTGGTTGGTGGCCCAGGGGCTCTCTGTGTGGGATGAGGCTAGTCCTGCATCAGCCCCTTGGACACCCTTCTCTTTGGGCCAGTGGGCGGGCCTCTCCTGGGCACCAGAGGTGGGAGTGAGGAGGGGCGAAGCGTCTTCCTCTCTAGGAGCCCCCTTTATGCACCATTTTGTTAGGGATCTGGGCTTCTTGTACTCAGACAGCTAGAAACCTTCCCCCAGGAACGTCCTTTTAAGTGTCAGCTTAGGGACAGCTGGCTGGTAGGGTCCGTTCAGCATCTGCCTTTGGCTCAGGTCACGGTCCCAGGGTCCTGGGATTGAGCCCCGTGTCGGGCTCAGTGGGAAGTCTGCTTCTCTCTCCCCCTCTGCTCCCCCTTCTTGCTCGCTCTCTCAAATAAATAAATACATCTTTAAATGACAAATAATAAATCTTGTGTCAGCTCAGACGCAAGGCCCCCTATGCCCTTCCTTACAGGTGAAGCGACAGTCAATGTGTTCCTCCCCCACGACCCCGCTGTCAGACACGCTTGAGTTTGGAGGCTTCGCGGAAGGTCAGTTGGATGGGGGGTTGTTGGGGTCAGTGAAGGCTTCTTTCTCCTTCCATCTCCCTTCTGTGCCTGGAAGAGGCCAGGCCGCTACAGACGAGGCTCTCAGAGTGGCTGGACCCAGACTCGAATGCCCACTTCTAAGCTCTGTGATCAAGGGCACGGTGCTGGACTTCTCTGAGCCTCAGTCTCCCCCAGCTGTTAACCGGGGGTCCTGCAGCTTGCATGGGGGGGACGGTTAGATTTTAAATGAGAGCATGTACCGTGCCCGGCCCAACAGGTAGCTTGGCCTCCTTCCTCCTGGACTCCCTCTGCCCTGCCCGTAGTGTGTTTCTAGCTTGGCACAAGCTCGGGCTTCCTCAGCCTGTATGGGTCAGCCTGAGGAGACGCGGGAGACGGGCCTCAGTGAATCTCTTAGACTCATGGCCCAACTCAATGGACAAGAGGCAAACACAGATGAAAAACCAGAAACTCAGACACTCAGAGGGAGGGGGTGACAGAAACACTTAGCCAAATGCAAACCTATAGACCCTTACTGCTCCCGTTGATGCATGACCCAGTCCTGTTCACACTTGGAGGCCCAGCTGAAATGCCACCTCCTCCAGGCAGCCCCCCCCCATGATCTTCCCCCAAGATTCCTCACAGGGCTTTCTGTCCCTGTGCCACAAGAAACAGGAGGCCTTTTGCTCCCCATTTTCTTCCTGAAGTTAGATATTATGGTGCCACAGTAATGAAATGAAAACATGGGGTTATTTGAAACATGTGGTCTTCCCTAATGGGTCCTAACACACCATAATGCAATGCTCCTTAGAGCCTGTCTTGCTCTCTATTGGAGCTGCCGTGTGTAAACCGTGCTTGGTACTGTTTAGTGGGCGCAGAAAAAAACAGTTGTTGAATAAACGCACCGAGAAAGGAATGAACAAGTTCCAGGGAGGACAAAACCAGCCAGGTGCTGCCCAGGGCCCGATCCGAACATGGCACATGGTAGGGGTGTAGGGGCTTAGGCCTGGCCTCGTTGTCAGAGGCTCCCTGACCCATGCAACAGGTAACCCCACCAGGCTTCGCCGAGCGCTCTGAGGGTAAAGCGGTACCAACCTTGAACAATCCTTCGGGTCATTCCTGGCCGCCCGTAAGGGCTCCCTAAATGTTCACGCTTATAAAACCTAATCTGTCTGGTGTATTTTCTTACTTTTCTACACAGGCTTAATTTCATTACAAAGCACTTCCCAGGGCTTCCCAGGAAATCACAAAGACTGCATACTTATTAGGAGAGGCGTGCCATTGGCTGGGAAGTCCTTTTCCATTGAGATTTACTGGTGCGGCATGCAATTTTTCTCCCATACTTGGGCTCTTATTTTGAAAATGAACTTGGAATGCAGCCATACTTGGTTTTTAAAAGTTGCATCAAGCAAGCCCCGGCCTCTTCAAACCTCAGCCTTTGTGTGTCACCAACACCCCTCTGGAGACAGCCCGTCTCCTCTCCCGCCCCTGAGTCTACCCGGAGCCCCCCGTTGGGGCCTTGCTCGCATCTGATCGTGTGTGTTTGTTTATAAGCAACGTGGACCTTTGTTTATTACCATATCACAGGAAAAGGGCTGGGCGGGTTTCTACCCATTTTGGAGAGTCTGTTTTGGGTGGTCTGACTTGGACTGGAAACCAGGCGGCCTGTGCAGAACTGGCTCTCAGAGGGCCTGGGGGGAGGGGCGCTTCACAACATCAGGCCATCATTCTCCAGAGCCGCTGAAAGGCTGGGGACCCCGCCTGCATGGCTGCTGACCCCGGTGGGGGTACGCTCCTGCAGACGCCATCCCGCACGGGGGCCCCGTGGAGCACGTACCATGAGTCCCAGCTGCGGTCGCCGTGGAGGATGCTCTCCGTACAGCCTCTCACGGGGGCCAGCGAGCAATCCTAGGGTCTGCTTATTTATGCCGCAGCAAGGGTGTCCGAGGGACACCGGCTGCTCTGTCTCGGAGTCTGTCCCCTCCAGCCCACCAGGAGCTCCTTGGAGGCAGGGTCCTGTCTCTGTTATCTCCATGTCCCTAGAGTCCATGCTCAAGGAACGATTGCTGAGTGACCCCTCAGTCGTGCACCTCTGAGGATGTCAGTCCCGGAGCCTAGGGCACCTGCAGTGGCCCAAAGCCAATGGCCTGGTTTTCAAGAACCGTTCCAAAGCAAAGAGACCCCAAGGATCCTGACCGCCTCTCCCCAGAGCCCCGTGAAGAGCCCGGCACCGCACGGGCCTGACTCCATCCCCTGTCATGGTCCCAAGAACAGTCGCTTGGACAGGGTGCCATAGTGCTGAGTGGGGGTGAGCTATGAAGGAACCCTCCCCCTCACCCCCCTCACGGAGTCAAGGAGCGGGAGGGGCCGGATTCAAGCCCAGCCCCAAATACCAGCCACAACTTTTCACGTGAGCCTCTCCCTGCTCGGAGCCACCCTCCGATGGGACTGGATGGTCCCCTGAGGGAGCCACTGGGCAAAGCTCCTGGGGCAGCTTTCTTGGGGATAACCTTAATGCCTCTGGTACTTTGCTCTGGGTGTGTGTCTTTATCCTTTGAAGATAAGCTTGAGCTTTGTTTTTTTTCTTTCAAGAAAACCCACAGTTACTTGTTCTCGAGAGTGTCTCATTGGCTGGTTCTGAAGGCCTTTCCAGAAAGGTGTGAGGGTGACGTCACCGGCTTTAAGACGGGGGAGAGCCAAGGAGCCAAGCTGGGCTCTGGGTCAGAAGGGCCCGTGGACAGGGTCCGCCTCCACACTTCTTGGCTCTGGGGCCTGAGCCAACTCAGTGAAGCTCTCTGAGCCTCAGAGAGCCCCATCTGTACAAATGACAGGACACGAAGGCCATTCGGAGGGTCACTGTGATTGTGGTGAGGCCTGTGGGATGGTAAGCACAGCTCCCAGGGCTGGTGACCCTGCCCAGCGGCACTACTCTGAAGGGCCACGCCTCTCGGAAAGTGTGTGTTCTGACCTTGGTCCAAAAGGGATGGCTTGACAACCGTGAACCTTTGTCTGTCTCTCCTGCTAACATGCTTGGTCTTGACTCGCTTGCCTAGCTTCTCTCATGATTGACCCTTCTGTGCTTTAACCACACCCTCCGTGCCAAGACAGACACTGGGGAGGCGACCGACCTCAGGACTGTCACAAGTCTCTGTCTTCATGAAACTTAGCTTGAAATAAACTAACTTAACTTGAGATAAATAAATCCAAATCAAACCCCAAACCAGGCGGGGCTCTAAGCCTGGGCTGGGCTCCACTGCGCCCCCTATAAGGGAATGTGGGAGTTCTGCTGTGACAACTGGCTTCTGGAACCAGGAGGCCTCCCCTGCCCAGGGCATGTGCTCCTGCTTCCCTCCCCGTTCGGGACTGGTTCCAGATTGTTATGGAAACTGCATTCAAGTAAGGGGCTTGTTTCAAACAAAAGACACTAGGGGCAAAGCGGAGATTTCCAGGGACTCTGCTGGGTCTTGGGGGTGACTGAAGTGAGATGGTCCTCAGATAAGGATTCGTCTGAATCTGAATCGTTCAGTGACTCCCTCGAGGCTGGGGGTCCTGGCCTGGCCTCAGGGACCAGCTCTGCATCCTGACTTTTGCGGAGATGGCCATGGGCCATCTGGAGACACCCGGGCAGGACCTCCCTCCCGGAGAGGTCAGTGCCCAGCCAATGAGTGCGCAGGACCGAGGCCCTCTGTGGGAGGTCAAAGGGGGCTAATCAGAGCAGCCCGGAGTGTCCCTTCCGCTGGTTCCTGCCTTTGCTCTCCATAGACAGGAGCCCGGCGTTAAGGAGCCCTCTGTCATAGCCTCATGGGCAGAGGGAGTCCCTTTACTTGAACTTTCCCTTGAGTGCCTGGAATCTAAATGCTCACTGCCCTCCTTGGGGAGAAAGAAAGAACAATCGTGCTTCCATGGAGCACGGGGCCTTGGAAGTCCCAGGACGGATATGGCCGCAAAGTGTTAAACACTTAAAATAAGAAGCCATAACCTGAGTCATGTGAGTTCTTGCGTTAGCCAGGCTAAGTTGGCGTCTCTGTCCCTGCCAGCTCTGTCTGAGCTGCGCTGTTGTTAGCTTCAGCCTTGTGGGCTCTGCCAAGCCCTGGAGCTGAGCAAAACAGTAGTGAGCCAGAGGCCCTGGGGCCACCGGGCCCAGGACTGGATCGGGGGATGGGGCACCTCCTACCCGCTGACAGCCTCACTCCCTGCTGGCAGCCCTTTGCTCCTGTCCTCTCCCAGGACTGGGCAGAAAAGGTCTAGGGCGTGGGCGACCACCGGGCTTGGCCAAGGCCAAGATGGCCGGAGTGGGAGGCCATGACCTTGCCTCACTGGAATGCACTCACCCCCTCTCACCATCGTCTGGGACAGTGTCCCCATGCGGCCCACTTAACGGCAGCCTCTCCAGAGCTGTGTGTCTCCCCGAGGCACCATCTCCTTCTTCAGATGGAAGCTGACATTCATCAGACAGCTGCTGTGTGTGCTTGCTAAGATTCCTCGTCTCAGCAATCCCACTGCCCCATGATACAGCCTCTTACTGTCCCTGCCTGTTCCACAGACGGAGAAACAGGCTCAAAGAGGTCGTGTGCCCCACCCCGGATGCCCTGGTGCACAGGCAGCAGAGCCGGGATTCAAACTCAGGCTTGAGCCTCCAAAGCTGAAGGCCTCGCCCCTCCATCCTTGGGGCTCCAGAACTTTCAGCTCGCGGTTTCGGGAGCTCGCTCGGACCCGGACGAGCTAAGCTCAGCCCTGGCAATACGGGTCTCCTTCTCCTCGTCCTCACGAGCTCCTCTGCAGGCCAGAGCGCGTGGGGACACTCCAGACGCTCTAGAGGACTGGGCTCTTGGGGGCTCTTCTCTGGTCAAGGTTACAGGCCTCCATTAGCCCTGGAGCAAACTCTGAGCAGAGCTTTGGAGGGGACGGCGGGTCCACAGACAATTCCTGGCTAGTTTTCTGGGGCTCCATAAAGGGCAGGAGGCAAAGAAGCCCAGGTTCTGGGCCATCGCGCAGGCCCACAGTCTGGGAAGGGGCTGGTCCCCGCTCCCGCCCCTCACCTGAGAGTCGGAGATTTCTGAGGGTTTCTCGGTCAGGCTGCTGCTCTCTGCCGGGATGAGGTCATTGTACTTGGTGACATCCTCGTCAGAGTAGTGGAGGCTGCCTGGGCTGGGCCGGGGAGGCGACCTGGAGGGAGGGAGGGTGAGGCTGAGAAGTGGCCCTACCCACAGCAGCGGGCCTGGCCAGGAAGGCCACAGCGGGGCCTGGTAGGGCACTCACCCTGGGTGTCTGTCGTATACTCCTCCCGTATTCCCCACAGGCTTGGGCCTTGGGCTGGGGAACCCCAGGGGTGAGAGAGGCTCCGTTGGACCAGCCTCCTGAATCAGCTTCAGGGAAACGGAGGGGTAGCACCCCACTTCCCACTGGATTCTCCACTCGTGGTTTTAAGGCCTCAGGCACTGGGATCACTTGGCAGGAATGTTACAAAGCCTTTTGGAACCCCGAGACCTCCCGGATCAGAATCCCAGGTGAGGCCTGCGTGCCGGCGAGACAGGCAAACCCTCCCCCAGGTCATTCCTGACCTCACCAAGGGAGCTTTAGACGGTTAATGCAAAGGGTTCAGAGAAGAAACGAAACCACTGCCTCCTCCCTCCAGATCTGCTCAGCGACCAGAAATAAATTTGGGCATGGAGTCCTGCCCTATTTCTGAAAATCAGCCTTCGAGAAAGTGCATTTCCCAGTGAGTTAGAGCCCTGACTCTGTGTCATCTACACCAACATGCAGGACAGGACACCTGAGCACTCCACCTGCCTCGGGTGCCCAGAGGCTGGAGGCAGGGCTGTGCTTTCCAGAACCCTTGAGCTGAGGGCAAGGGCAGCGGGCTGGGCAGGCTGCTGGGGTGCCCAGCAGATGGCTAGGGTCTTTCATGACCCTGCCCTATCCGTGCTTCCTGGGGACCGGGCTCAAGGGAGGCCCTGCTGAGGGCCTGGCATCCTGAGGTCTGCCCAGCCTGCTCTAAGAAGGGCTCTGGAACCATGGCCCTGAATGCCGGCTGCCCCCACCCGGGGCCAGCTGTGCCTTCCTACAGAAGTGCTGTCTTGGGACCAATCCCACGGCCTGGGAGTATGTCACAAGCAGCTCCCCTGCTACCTCCAACCTCTTGGACTCTATCCGCACTGATATGATTCCAAATAACAAAGCCGCATCCTTAACTACTTAAAAATAAAACCATAACAATAGCGGCGGCAGCCTCGTGTAGGCGCGATGGGCAGACACGGGACGCTGGGACAGGGGAGAAGGAATGTCGGGCTCAGGCCGTCTTGACCACGAGCAGGGCAAGTAGGGGCTGACGGTGTCACCAGGGCTGGGTCAGACTCCAGGAGCCCGGGGCTGGTTTGGCGCCAAGAGGATTTCTGTGTGTACACAGCAGGGTAGGGGACACGCGGGGGCCCTGGTGTGTGTACTCTGGGGGCGTGAGAGGCAGGCAGGCCGGGCCATCCGTGAAACGCCCCCTTGTTCCATGTGGCAGGGCCCCGGAGCCAGCGCGGCGGGGCTGCGGCGGACCTGCTGGGCCCACCACCGCGGCCTCAAATGGCTCTTTCTTTGGAAAGCTGGCTTTGGCGGGGGATGAGAGCGGGGCCTGCTGGCCTGTGCGCCCCTCCCTCTGTCCTCCTGATGAACACACACATCGCCTCTTCCCTCCAGGACGAGACAGAGAGAAGCTTTGTGAGCTGTGCCTGGCCCGCGTGCCCCTCCGATGAACTGGGAATGTTAATAGGGCTGAGGCCAAAAGGACAGGCGCTCCCAGGCGGCAGACCAGCCTCCCCCAGCAGCTCTCCTGCGATCCCTGGAGCATAAAACTGCCAGGTCACATCAGGGGAGGGTCAGGTGGGCCTCAGCAGCTGCCCGGGCCCTTGGAAATGGGCCGCCTAGCCCGTGCCGGGAAGTGGGGTAGGGGAGGGGACCCCGGGTTGGAGAGAAGTCAGGAAGAAACGGAACCGAGGGTACCACCAGCCGGGACTTTTCCTGACTGGCTCTTCCCAGGTGCTGCCGTTTGAGGATGATGCTAGGAGCACGGGCTCGTGGGGTGAACAGGAGAACACTGGTCTGTAAGACACGTGCGTAAGGGCCCAGGGGAGAGGGTGTCTATACTGAGTGCCCTTTCTTTCCAGAACAGGGAGGAGGCAGGTAAGGCATAGGCCATGATGGGGGACTCCAGGCACCCATCACTCGAGTGTGTCTGCCTAGCCTACGTGTGTGGGGCCCGCCTCACTGCTGGGGCCGGTGGCTCTCGGGCCTTGGCCTGTTCCTCCAAGCAGCTGGCTCTAAAACGCAGTAGGTTGGGTCGCAAAATTGTTCAAGTTCTTTGCACTTGGCTGTCCTTGTCAGAAGCCCTCTGTCCTCACCTCCTTGTGATGTCCCCCACCGTGTTCTCACACCGGCCTGGGGCCCCCACAGCCTGGGTGTGTTGCCTGGGCCCTGTTGACTGTCCCCGGCCCCTGAGCCCAAATGCCATCGTTGGCACAGTGAGACCAAGTGGGCACAGCCTGCTCTGTGGCCTTCCCCAGAGTTCTCCACACCCTGGCCCTGCTGGCCCCCAAACCTCTGGCCTCTGCCCCCCACCCGTGCAGAGAGCCCTCTACCTGGTATACAGGCCGTTCTTCCGGCAGAAGGAATTCTTGACGGACAGCCTCCGGTTGTTGAGTTCCAGAGCAGGGAAACTGCTTTCATCCAAGCTCATCATCTCCCCGTGGCCAAGGGCACCAGCCTTGGCATTGTTCCCTGGGCGGGGGCGGGGTGGGGGAGACAGGATTCAGTCACCTATGTCGCCCCTTTAGACCGCTGGCCTCCCTTCCCCCACCCGGCCAGGTGGCTCATTCTCTCTCTCGCTACGTGAGACCAAACGGGAGATGGAGGCTGTACCCAGGGGCCCTAGGCTGCTCCTCCTCACAGGGCAGACGCCTTCCTAGGAGAGAGAGGACCCCCAGCCCCACCTTGCCAAAGCAAAGGCAGACCCGTCTGGCCGGCGGGGCTTGGTCTCAGCTCACCAGAGTCTGTCTTCTTGGAGTACTTCTTGCTCTGGCCTCGGATAATGAGCACGAAGACCAGGAGGAGGATGAAGATGAGGCCCACGAGGGCAATGACCACCAAGAACCACCACTCCTCGTAGAAAGGGTTGGCCTTCTGGGCTAGAACACGAACGGGGACGTCAGGTCCGGGGTGCTAGGCCGCCTCCCGCCTCCACGCCTCCCGCTGCAGCGGGGACCCTACCACAGACCCCAGGCAAGGTCTGTGCCATCCCAGTGAGGCACAACCCAAGACAAGGTTGGCAGGGAGAGCTGAATCTCAAGTGCCAGTAAGGGGATGCCTGGAGGGCTGCTCTGAGCTCTGAGGCTGCCTCTGGACTTACAAGGAAAAAGTGTGGGGATTGATTAGTGATGTCTGCCAAAGACACAGAATAAGAAGCCCTGGTATGCGTGCTATTTTTTTTTTTTTTTTGTTTTGTTTTTAAAGATTTTATTTTTATTTATTTATTTGACAGAGAGAAATCACAAGTAGATTGAGAGGCAGGCAGAGAGAGAGAGGGAAGCAGGCTCCCTGCTGAGCAGAGAGCCCGATGCGGGACTCGATCCCAGGACCCTGAGATCATGACCTGAGCCGAAGGCAGCGGCTTAACCACTGAGCCACCCAGGCGCCCTTGTTTTGTTTTTTATCTCCCCTTCTTTCCACCCATGGCCTAGGGGCTACCTGGACAGGCAGGCCCCAGATTTGTATTGGAAAAGTACCCATCTGGCCTTGGTAGGCCTGGGAGAGTTGCTCCCCAGGGTCAGGACTCCCTCTTTCTCCGGTGGCTGAGAGTGAGGGCAGTCAGGGGGGTGGACAGGAGCAGGTCTTCGGAATGCCTCCTCCAGCCAGACCTCCCCTCCCTTCCAAGCCCTCAGTACCACGCTTTTTGCACATAACCACCACGAATCCAGGGGGCTGCCTGACAAGGGGCTGGCTCTTCTGTCTCCCGTGATCTGGTTTTATCCATCGGGACAAGGGAGAATGTGTGTGTGAGGACAGAGGCAGCCAGGTTTCTGACACTCACCCAGTGGGTTACCATTTTGAGCTGTGTTTCTGCCTTGAGGGAAGGGGCGTTGGTAATAAAAGTTGGTTCGTGGCTGGATTTGGGGTGATGGATTTCGGCATTAGAGTCCTCTGCGAGTCCTCCAAGACATGCCGGATGGGAAGGATGAGAGGGAAACGGGGAGGGATGGCAGTCCTCTTCCCTCCAGCCCTGGACACTGCTTCAGAGACCGCGGACTCTGTTTTTTGGGGTGGTTTCCATAGAAACATGTAGTTTATGGCCGGGGTGAATCTCTTGGGTGATGAGCTCAGAGAAGGTCTTGTCTTGGACCCACTGACTCATCCACAAGCCCCACTAAGCCCCCTGCCCAGGGCTTCTGGGATCCTTGCAAAGGAACCCCAAAGATGCCCACCCCCCCCAGCTTCTTCTGGAGCTCAAAGCTGACCCAGGCCCTGGCCCAGAGTTCACTGTTGGCAGAATTGAGAAGACAATACATTTTGGTCCCCACCCCAACACATCTGGGGCTCTACTACCTGCCTCTCTTCTTTGCCCACCACCAGCCTCTGCCACGAGGCTCTTTGACGGGGTGCCGGTCCCCCCCACCGGCAGTACCTGGCACAGACTGGGAGGGGCTGCTGGGGGTCCCGAAGCCATAGTCATTGACGGCGATGACCCGGAAGTCGTAGCTCACGCCTGGCTTCAGGATGTCCATGCTGAACGTGTAGGAGGTCACCTCCTTGGGGATGTCTTTGATGAGGATGTCCCATAGCCCCTCGTCTGCAAGAGGGTGGAGAGGGAGACACCTCGTGACGGAGAGCCCGCTCCCATCCTAGCTGTTGCCCCTGAGAGCAGGGCCTGTCTGGTCTGCCCCGTCAACGCTGAATCTTAGAAGGTATTTTTCAACAGATACCTTTTTGCAGTCTCTGACTCTTTGTTCCCTTTATTAAAATGCTTGTAAAATATATATATTAATAAAAACACGGAGCGTGTAGAAAATACGGTCCCAACCAACCCCGTGCCATCGGCCACAGGCGGCTCAGCAGTCTGGTGACTGTGCGGAAGTCAGATCGCCCGTTCTCACATCCTTAGAAAGTGCGGGTCAGCGTGACTCCACCAGGCCGCCTACGATTGTGGCACACGGGCACACCCTCCTTTCCCTCACTGGGCCCCTCTTCTTCTCATCCCCCTGCCTATTCAAAATACACACAGTAGCGGCATCAGGTAAAAAGAAGATCCTTTTTGAAAGTAGCCGCAGGAGGGCTAGGTTCGCCGGGGACGGTGAGGGCGGACGGCGCCCACCCTCAGCAGCCTCCTCGCTGAGCAGCAGAGATCTGAGGAGAAGGGGCCTAGACAAGCCTAGAGGAGTCCCCCATCGGTCCTCCAGGTGCGCTGCCCCTAGCCACCCCATGCTTTGCGCTCCTGACTTCCCTTCCAGTCCTGCTGCCCCCTTGCCTGCCGCTCTCTGGGTCTCGCCCCCCTGGGGACCTAATTCATTTCTGCCTCATTCAAAAGGAGCAGCGGGCATGGGGCCCCGCACAAGAGAAGTGCGAGCTCCTGCCAGGCCCCGGGATGCGGAGGCCGGGCGGGGGCCCTGGCCAGAGGCTCCATGCGGGGCCAGTGGGGCTGGCGTGACCCTGGGAAGGATGGTGAGTCCCCCTCCCTGTGCTGGGGAAGGGCTGACTTGGCAATTAAAGGGTTAAACCACCTTTTACACACGGTCCAGGGGTCCAGAGAGCTTAGAAGCACCTCAGTGGGCTGAACTCCTAGGTCCTCCAGGGAGGTCGCCTCAGGGCCTTGGATGAGCTCCTGCCGCAGCCTCAGCCTTAGCCTCGGTGGGCACCGTCTCTCCTCATCCGTTCCTGAACTCGCTCGGGGAGGAGCCGCCGTGGGTCCGCCGGCTACGCACCCGCTCCGGCCTGGCCCGCCCAGGGGCTGACGGATTCCGGATTCCGCCTTCCCCACACTGGCAGCCGCCCCCCACCCCCCGCAATGTCAAGAACTTTAGCACCATCCCCTGCCCTGTCACCTCTGTACTGGGGACCAAGAGTGTGTCGGCATCTTCCAAAGCCGCCTTTTGGCCGTGCCCATCCAGATCCCTCCCCCTGGCAGCCGTGCCCCCCTCCCCGTGGGCGTCCCCCTGTCCTCACAAAGGCTCGGGACCCTGAGCTTGGCCTTGTTTTCTCTCTCAGGTCTCTGTGTTGGGTGCTGCCTCACGCACCCTGTGGCTGTCCCCAGCTAGGCTGTGCTGTGCTGTCCCTCCGGGGCCAGGACCGTGCCCCATTCGCTTCTGCAGCCCAGCGCCCAGCACAGGCGACCTCTCAGTGTTGGGGAGATGACTGGATGCAAACCTTCTACCCCGACCTTCTCTGAACATCATGGGCTGCGATTTCAGGGCTGCAGACCCCGAGATCCGAGTTTTGGGGTGCAAATCCCTTCTCCTCTCACGCCCCCTGAAAGCTCTCATTCGCTTTCGGTGACAGTCACAGCGATGGCGATGCTAGCGATGGATGACCCAACAGCAGTGACTCCTTCCTTGCCGAGAGCTGTGGTTCTAAGGGCTGTACCTCTCACACCCGCGGCGATGGCGGGGAGGAGGAGGAACCACTGGGTGTCCAGGATGGTGCCTTTTGAGGTCCGCGGCGGATTCAGTGTTGGCTGAGTGGGCTCGTCCGGGACCCTGCGGCCTGGCAGAAGCTGGGGTCTCTGACCTACTGTGTGACCAACCTTGCTCTGCCCCGCACAGAAACAAAGGGTAGGACCCTGGTAATGGGGCCAGGCCTGAAGCTGCTGGAATGTCATGCTGGGGCTCCGGCCTCCAGCCCCCGCGGTCAGCTGGAATGCACGGCAGGGCCCCTGGCTGGAAACCTTGAGTGAGCCCCTCGCTCCTGGCTCTGCAGTGCCTGGCAGCTTCCAGTTTGTAGGAAGAGGGCCTCTCTGGAGATCCTAACCGACCATGAGGCGGGGAGCACAGGACAAGAGCAGTTTCGTCCCGGAGAGGAGGAGGATGGATAGCCCGGGGGCACGGAGGTGGGGAGATGTCTCCAGCAGCCACAGGCAGAGGCGCAGCTTTCCCCTTGCCCTCTGCCCTGCCAGCCTTCAGGGGGTCCCATCTTGAATCCACCTGTGTGCACCCAGGCACAGCCCCAGGTCCCATGCTGGGCCTCCCAGGGAACGCTGGAAAATCAGCAGGCCCGGTGTCCGGAGCCAACATTCCACAGCCTGGCATCCCGGCCGGCCGACTTGGACGGAGAGCAGAGGCACAGGCGCCGGTGGGGAGAAGCACGTGGTGCTCTCCTGGCCAACTCAGCAGCCGGCACCGCGGGCTGGGGAGGGACCATTGGGGGTGGGGGGGACAGCCAGCCCTGCATATACCTTCCAGCTACAACAGATCATGGATTGGAGTAGCTAAACGTCATAGCGATTGCCACTGCCATTACTAGCACAAGATGAGGGCAATGGGGGTGTGTGTGTATGGCTGCTTCCCGGAACAGCAGGCGTGCTCTCTTGGCTGTTGAGATATTAGCGCTCAGTGACCCACGGTATTCAGCTTGCCTTCGGGATGCTTCGGTGCCCTCGTTAGAAGTATTAGCTACTGATATGCCTGACTACCTCCCATTCTGATTATCATTTGCTATCCATGCTGTTGGCCCTTCTCCACTTCTGCCGGCCGATCACGGGGCCGTGGATTACCAAGAACAAGCCTCTAGCTCTCCCCCCGGCCCTGAACCCTCTGACAAGCTGGGAAACCTAGCAACGGAGCGAGCTGGCCCAGGGCTCCTGCGGGGAAGGGGAGCTGGGAGAAGCAGGTGTCAGGGCGACGGGCGATGGTGACACAGGAGCGCTGACAGCAGCGCCCTGGAGCGACTCATCAGTCCCTGATGGCTCTGGAAGTACTTGTGATTCGATTTCAGGCTTCACCACCCCTGATGCAGTTACCGGAACTGCTGAGATCATCAGAGTGGTGGAGGCGGGCCTCAAGGCGGTAGCCAGCGTCCCCCGGGGACAGCCGGCCTCCTGATGGGACACTAGTCAGTGGGGTCTCGTGAAAGACTCAGTGTTTAACCAGGGGCAGGGGCAAGGGCCAACTTTTTGCTCCTCCAGTATCCTAAATGATCTTCCGTTCGAGTTGGTCCTCACCTGGTGCGAAGTGCCATTCTCCAGGGGACCCCGGGGAGTCCCCACCTAAGGGTGTGACCCTTCATTTCCCACTTGCCCCAGGGCCACCTCTAGCTTCACCTGCAGTGGGACCAGAGCCTTCTCAGGAGGACACAAGGCCGCCAGGTGGAGGGACTCCAGCGGCAAGAGAACACGAGACCCGGAACCCGCCAGAGAGGGAGGCACTCAGCCGGGGGCAGTGCGTACCTGATGGCCTGGCCTCTATGACGTAGCGGGTGATGGGTCCCTTGCCCGGGTCTCCGCTGGACCAGTGGATGGCGATGGCGGAGCTGTACCGCACGATGATGGGCACTCCAGGCGGTCCAGGGGCACCTGCAAACGGCACACGGTGGGCAAGGGGCGGCACAGCCTCCCCTATCCTGGCTCCCCGTGGTCCGGCTGGGGGACCTGCACAGCCAAACCCTCCGAGCCTGGCCAGAGTCTCTGGAAAGCCTGCGAGCGCCGAGGCCCGAGGACTGGGTCTCAGGCCTGGCCTGTTGATACAGCTGTGCTCTCTGGGTCACCCACACTCCCTTGCTCCAAATTCAAAGCCAGAAGAGGTATACAGGGAAATGCCAGGAAGGTCCCTGGAACGGAGTCAGGAGACCTGAACTCACTAGATGGGTGACTCTGATCAAGTCACATCGCCCGCCAGTGCCTCAGTTTCCCCATCTGTGAGGCCCTTTTGGACTGTAAGGCCTGAAGAGATGTGTCCTGGGGCGATGGTAGAGGTGGGTGTGATGATGGTGGAATGGGCCTAGGATAAGTGGGGGGTCGGTTTTTGAGGGGCCGAAGGGCTCCCTGACATCTTGTCTTCCAGCCTAGGATGGCAGCGTCCGCCCTGCTTCCTGCGTGAAACGCACCCACCCCCCCTGGGCCAGGGAGGAGGCTGGGAGCACCGGAGAAAAGTGTGGGCTCTGCCGCTGGCTGTCCTGGCCGGTACACCAGGGTGGCGGCCCGTCATGTCGGCCACCTGGACACCAGCCCCAGGAGCCGAAGCAGGGGAGAGCTCACTTGCGAAGTCAGAGGAGTGAGCCAGTTTCGTCTATGGAGGGTCCCAAGCCCCTCCTCCCTGGGGGTGCCTGTTCCCTGGGCTCTCACTGGCCCCCAAGCCCTGACCCTGTCCGTGGTCTACATGTCTGTCTGTCACTAGACCCGGAGCCTTGCACCCCCAGAGCTGGGCACAGAGTGGGTGCTCCTACACACTTGTGGGAGGGGAGAACAAGTTGGTGAGTGGGTGCGAGGCTGACTACTGGCCCGAGTGAGCACCGAGTGTTGGCTGTGAATGCCTCCAGGCAAGGAGCCTGCAGTCCAGCTCCGGACTGAAGATCCTCTAGGCCCAGGGCAGCTGGCAAGCTGGACAGCAGGCCGGGGACTCCCGACCAGAGCTGGGCTGCCCACCACCCGGCCTGTGTCCGGTCCCAACCCGTGACCTTGGAGCGCCTCATCTTCCTTCCTTCCTTCTCCAACACGCATCCCGCCTACGGCTCAGGGCAAAGGCAGCTGAGGGGTCAGGGGTGCGGGACACAGCTCAAGTGGGGTGTGAAGGGTGTGGGGGGGTGCTGTCGGGACCCCGAGTTCTCACTCTGCACAGGACAGAACTCAAGGCTGACAGCTGTCATCAACCCCTGGACCAGAAGCTTCTAGCACTCCCAGGTACCTGCCCACACTTGCCGGGCACAGCTCAGCTGTTTCACAGGGACCCCCGCTGCCTCCTCCAAACTTCCTGCCCGCCCCCTTCCCACACCAGGCCTGGGACACTTGAAGCCCCAGGTTAGAACAGCCTGTCCTCCCGCCCTCTCCTGTCCCCACTGCCCCGCCTCCCTTTGTCCCTGCCCGCTTGCTTCCTGCTTTTGTTTCCCAGGGAAGTTGGCTCAGGTGAAGAGGCAGCACAGGAGGGAGGGGGCAGGTGCAGGGCAGAGGGCGTGGAATCTTCTGGAAGCTTCCTCCGGGGGGGCCTTGTAGGCTTTGTTCCGTAGGAGCCAGCGGAGCCTAGGAGCTGGCAGGTTCTCTGCAGAACCCGGAGTGGGGAACAGAAAGTGCCCACGAGGAGAAAGTGCAGGGTGGCCGGCCCAGCCCCGTGTGGAGGAACACACCTGCCTGACAGGTGAGAGAGGCCAGGACCAGTAGCCTCTCCACGCCGCAACTACCCCCCCCCCCCCCCCCCAGCTAGCAGCTAAGCTGCTCGGGCCCACAGGGCAGTGAGCAGGAGGAGGGAAAAGGAGGAGGAGGAGGAAGAGGAGGAGGAAGTCTGAGACAGGCTGTGTCCTTTCCCAGGGAAGGAGGGAGCAGAGGCTGGCGCGGTGGCTTCTGTGTTCGGGAAGGGACATCCTGCTTGGGTGACAAGGACAAATGTTGACCACAGCAGGTGCCAAAACAATTCCCCCAGCTCAAGGCTGGCCTCAAGAAGGTCACAAACTCAGACAGAACCACTCTGGGGTCCTGGTCCCTGGTGTCCCCCTCCTGTCGCCACTCAGGCCCAATGCACAGCCTGGCCTCTAAGCGCACAGCCTGGCCTCTAAGAGCCCTGCTCCTTTGTCCCTTTGTCACCTGTCTAGGGAGGACGCAGCCTGACAGGTCCCCCTGCCTGTAGCCGCGATGCGTTCCCTTCCTCCCCCGCCCCCCAGGCCCCACCCTTGTCCTCTCTCGGGCTGTGGCTCTGTCCCCAGTAGACCCCGTCCCCCCGCATCTCTGCACCTCCAGGATCTAGCACAGCTCCGAACACCCTCTCTGGCTCGGGGGCTGGACGCGGGGTGCGGAGGGCCCTGCGCTCCCTTACCTTCTCCCGGGCCGGTGGTGACGTTGGCCTCGATCTCCGGCCCGTAGGCGAAGGTCTTGGCTCTGATGCGGAACCTGTAGGTCATCCCCTCGGCCAGGTCCTTCACCTTCAGCCACAGAGGGCTGTTAGCCTTCACATCCACGGTCACGATCTTGCTGACACCTGGGAAGGAAGTACCGCATATGTGGGGGACCGTGAGGGTGGATGGTGTTCATGGGGGGCCTTGGAGCCAGGCCACACGGCCGTGCTCCCCCAACACGCAGTCCTGCAGGCTGGTCTTGGGAGAAAGGGGTCCACGGCCGGAGAAGTTGGGAGGAGCTGGGACTGTCTGTCCGTGGAGAACACAGTGTCCCTCGGGATCTAGTGGGAAACAGCTCCCTACCGGTCTCACTGAACCACTGTCCCCCACATGTGCTCTACCCCCCGAGTTCCACAGAACTGGAATACCGAGGGTCCCCTTTCAGGAAGGGCTCTGGGAGAGAGATCGCCGGCGTCCAGAGTTGGAGGGGAGAACCTGCAGCCAGGCCCTACAGCCGAGGACAGCCTCGGGTCCACCAGCAAGGGCCCTCCCCGCGGGCCCTCCATCAATGCACCCGGAAT
This sequence comes from Mustela nivalis, assembly GCF_964662115.1. Lineage (NCBI taxonomy): Eukaryota > Metazoa > Chordata > Mammalia > Carnivora > Mustelidae > Mustela > Mustela nivalis. The sequence goes on from NC_139036.1 coordinate 55,053,734, forward strand.
CGCGGCAACCAGAGAAGAGGCTAGGATAGTTTGTGCTCCGTGCTTCCTGGGCCCAAATCCTCCCGCCTGGCAGCCTCCTCAGGGGTCGGGACCCGGGCTGCTCCCCGTGTCCCCTCTGAACAAGGTGGTGACCCCTGGGAGATGGGCTTCGCAGGTCGCAGCCCAGCGCTGGCCGTCCCCTGCCCTAGCTGTGGTTTGTTGTCCCGCTGAATGAGGGCATCGATAGCCATCGAGGACAGCACGTTAGGAGGTTAAATAAAAGAGGACCTGGCAAATGGCCAGACTATCTCACGAATAAACAGGCGTCCCATGACAGAGGGGTGGCAGCTCGAGCGGCCCTTCTGAAGGAAGTCACCTGCGGGGGGGCCCGGAACAGTGGCACTGGGTACCTGTTCCCTGACATTTCTGAGCAAATCCCACAGGGGTCTGGGCTGTGGTCTTCCCAACAGGAAAGGGGCCGGGAGCCCCTTGGGTAGGCCAGGCGGAGGCCACTGTGAGGAGAGCCTGTTTGGTCGCCTGCACCTTGTCCCCGTGACCTCCGCCCTCTCCTTCCCCTTGGAGGGGGAGATGGCCCCTCTCCTGGGACCTGCACCTGACCATGTCTCCTGGGCCGCCCTCCCCACCCCCGAGAGTGTCCCAAAACACAGTGCTGCTCTGCCAAATGAACTAGCTGCTGGCAGGCAGGTGACGAGGAAGACTGAGGGCCATTGTTTCCTTGGCCGGCTCAGGACTGCGGCCCCCTTGGCTCTCCAAGGGCTCCGGCTCTCCTTCTGGCCAGGCTCTGTAGTCAGGGAAAGGTGAGAGTGAGCAGGGGGCCTCAGGCCATCAGGTCACCACCTGTGAGCCAGCCACCCCACCGAGTCCTCTCTGGGTTCTGGAACCGGACCGGCCAGCCAGGAGCCCCTCTAAGTAGATGTCCGTGCTTTCTGGGTTCACTTACATTGGCGTGGGGGTAGAGAGCTGGCAAGGGTCTGACATCCAAGGTCAGGGTTAGCATGGCCTGGCCTGGGAGCCTGGCAGCAGGGAAGGGTCCCCACCAAGGCCTGGAGGAAGGGGTAGGGCAGGGGTCACGGGGGGCTCTAGGGACAGCCAGACGACCAGGGCTCCAGGTGAGAGGAAGGCAGCTTGCACATCGGGGTTCTTGAACGGAGGTTCACGGGGAAAGGGGGGCAGGGACACCCCCAGACTTGTACTTTCCGGGGAGAGGCTCCAAGGCTCTTAACAGGTTCTCAAACGAGTTCCTGACCCCACGAGAGGCAAAGACCCAGATGGAATAAGGTCGACCCCCTAAATTCTGGGGGACAGGCACGGGAGGGGCCATCAGGGGCTCCCCGATCTTCCCAGGCGGGACGGCAGCCTGGCCGCTGTGGGACGCCGCAGCCTCCGTAGGCTCCCTTCCTCCCCTCCTCACTCTGGCCGGACTCGGGAGAACGAGGGTGCTGCTCGGTTTTGCGCCCCTTCTTGCTGCTGGGGAAATGCTCCTCTCATCTGCCCCCGCGTCTCCCTCTACGAGCAGGGGAGACGCTCACCCCATCCAAGGCTGTGCAGCGACCCCGACAAGAGAAAGGCCTTGGGAGTCGGGCTGGGAGGGCCCCACTCACCGTCCACTGGGGTGCAGGGCTCATACACCAGCCGGTAACCCTCCAGGACACCGTTGGGGAACTGCGGGGTCTCCCAGGACACGTTCACCGAGGTTGTGGTCAGCTCACTGAACTTGACCGAGCTGGGAGCACTGGGAGCTGCAGGGGGACAGCAGAGGGTTCGTCTTGTTCTCCCACGGACGTTCAAAGCCCTGCGTGGCTTCCGGAAACCGGCAGGAGCTCTTGGGTCTGGGCCCCAGGAAGAGAGAGGGCAGGGGGTCCTCCGAAGTCATCTGTGCCCCTCCCCTCCCCCACTGATGCTGCTAGCACTCTATTTCCAATTCCAGAGTCCACGAACGGGGAGGGAAGAGAACTGTCTTTCCCCCTAAAGTTCGAGTCCTCCCTTTCTTCCTGACAAGTGGTCCTAAATCTCCAGGGCCCCTGTGGGATCAGGCGAGACCCTGGCTCTGTAGGGCTCTGTCTTCCACCCGCCCTGGTGGGAAAAGCAGCGCCCGCCGGGGTCTCAGAGTATGAGGTGGCTGGTGAATAAGAAGATACCAGAACAGCCACGGCGTGGCCCTTCTCCGGTCCCTGGGGCCCCAGGGCTCGTCACGGAGAGACCGTGCTCTCAGAAGCAGCCCGAAATAGGGACAGTCAAACCATGTGGAAGAGATGCTTTCTTGGCCGGAGAAGGCTGGAACGACCCTGAAAGCCTGGGGGCCGTGCGGGTGGGGGTGGGGGACTCTGGTGGGGAGGACGGAGAGGAAGGGAAGGAAGCACGGAGCTGGCTTCAGGCGAGCTGACCGGGCGCCCCCCCCCCCCGCCCCCACCGAGCCGAGGCTAATCTGGACCCCGCTTCCGCTCCAGCTCCGGGACGCAGCCTCAGCCCGCAGTCTTTGAAGGAAGGAGGCGAGCTCAGGGGGCCTTTCCTGCCTCCCCGAAGCAAGAGGGACATGGGTCAGAACACTTTGTCCTGCTGCCGGAAGCGTCCAGGCTCCCGGGGGCTCGCATCCGGCCTGGGACACTGACAGAGCGCGGTCTGGATGAGCAGGCAGAGAGGCCAGACCCTCGGGAGCCAGGGGAGGAAAAGGGTTTCCCTGGAGTCGTGGCTTGGCCCCAAAGAGGACAATGCTTAAGAATTGACCCCGCAGTCCGGCCCTCTAAGCAAGTTAACAGGATGGGAAGCAGCAGGCTGGGAAGGATGCTCGAGGGCGTGCAGGACAAAAGGCTCGTATTTAATCCACAAGGAGGGAGCCCCGTGTCAGGGGAAGGGGCTGCCGAGCCGTGAAGACAGCCCCGGACCAGCTCACCCGTCCTGGCCTCCGGCCTCTGCTTCCCCACGGGCGGGCCGGGGGCTCCTGGGCACGAAGCATCCCTACCCAGGCCTCCCCTGCTCACTGAAATGGGTAATACCTGCCCTCCCCATCCCAGGGCTTCTGGAAGGAGCTGGCGGCGTATCTGCCCAAGAAGGTCTTTGGACACGATACACAGACCCAGCACTGGTCGCGTGGGCTCTAGGGCTCTGACCCTCACCATCCAGTCTCCTAACTGACCTCCCCGCCTCCCTCCTCTCCCGCCGGTCAGCTTGTCTTCCGCACGGCCGGCAGAGCGAATTTTAAAAACATACACCGGATCCTGTTGGCCAACTGCTTAAACCCCCCAGCGACCCCCCCCAGCGCACTGAGAATCCCCCCCACGCTTCCTTCCAGGGCTCCCGGACCCTCTTGGGCCATTTCCCCTCAGGTCACCCATTAACGCTCCTTTAATCCCCTCCGGGTCTGGACGCCTTTGCACCTGCTGCTCCCTCTGCCCGGAAGCCCTCCTCCAGGCTTCCCACGCTGGGCTCTTTCCCCTCAGGTCTCAGCTGTCAGCCGTCAGAGGCCGCAGCAGACAGACCTGTCCACGGCCACATGCTCACCCCTGCCCGCGTCCTTCTACTGGTCAAACTCACGGCACTGAGGCAGGGTCATCTAGACAGGTGGTTCCCATCTGTCGCACTCCCTAGGGTGGGGACCTGGGCCGCTGTGCTCCCAGCATCTATCACAGGGCGGGTTTCTAGAAGATGCTCAGTAAATATTTGTTGAAGGAACAAAGCCGAGGCCGTGACCCCGTGACCCAGAAAGCTGCGTCAGAACAAGGCCCGGCCAGAAATGGGGTTGGCGGGCTACAAGATGTGGGGAGGACTGGGGACATCTGGGGGCTCTCTCTAAGGCTCTCTGGGGACAGCCTCTGTCTTCTGAGCACTCTCACGGAGGCCCCCTCTTTTGGGGCTGTGTGTGCTCTCCAGCTCTGGAGGCCCAGCTCTGGGAGCCCAGCCAGATGTCTCAGCAAATAAGGCGGCTGCTTCTACCACGCCCCCCCCACCCACCCCAGGAGCACAGGTGCCCCCCTCCCCCCTCTGCCCCCCTCCCCCACCTGCTTGCTGCGTCTGGCCCCGGGTGGGGGGACTCCGAGGCCCGTCCCCCGCGGCATTGAAGGCGGCCACGCTGACCATGTAGGTGGTGTAGCTGGTCAGGTTCTTCAGCTTCACGCCGTTCTCGGCCAGGAAGAGTGTCTTCACCCGCTCTGTGAGGTTGCGCCGCTGGGCTTCCCAGAAATAAATCTGTGGGCACAGCCAATCGTGGGAGTGAGGTGGACACACTCAGCTTTCCTCCTGCCCCCCTGCCAGCCCCAGGGTCGCAGAGACGCCCTTGATGGTACCATCCACATGCCCTGTGTGCGTCCCTCAGGGAACAGTACAGAAGTATTTAAGAGTGGTTTTGGAAAGACTCCCAGAACCTTCTTTTCACAGCGAATACTTCAGTCTCTGCCGCACTAAGTCCCAGGAGACCCCACGCATCTGTGCGGCCCGGAGATGGGAGGGTTTAGCACCGCACAGGACCATCAGCCCTCGGGATAGGGGACACGGTTACAGGAGGAAGAAGTCAGCTCCACTCTTCAGGACCCTGAGCTGGGGAGGGAAGTGCCAGGTGGGTAGACTCTGGCCCAACGGAGAGGAGAGTGCGAGGACCAGCCTCTCAGGGCACCACCATCAGCTGGGAGCCGGTTAGGGATGTGGAAAGTCAGGCCCACCCCTCTTCCCCCTTCACTGGCTACAAAGCACCTGCCGGTTGACAAGGACCCCGCTGGTGAATTCACCTGCAGGCCTGCAGGCCGGCCTGGGGCTGAGCCCCCAGCGCCCCATTCACGAGCACGGGGACTTCGCCAGGTGATCCCTGAGCCACAGTGTTGTCCCTGAAGCTCAGGACTCCTCACTAGCGTCAAGAACTCTGAACCCAGAGCCACGCGGGAAAGCCACAAGCCTACCGCCCCGGCGACGATCAGCGAGTATTTGGCGCCACCTGCCGGCCGAGAATATTGCTGCAAGCTACGGACCTCAATTTCTCAATTTGCCTGGAGGAAGCCTAGTGCCAAGGTCCCCCACCTGGCACTCGGGACATCTTGTCACCCAGAAATCCTTGCTTTCATCTAGCCCCGCCCACTTTTAAAAACAGATTCTTCCGATGCGAGTAGGTATGAGAGAGAGAGTTGATGTGGTTGTTCGTGTACCGTTCCCAGTGACGGGCACTCAATATAGTGGACCAAGTTCCCGCTGAATTAGGGGTGCAGGGTCAAGGCCAAGGTCAACACCTGAGATCTGGGTGTTCTCAGCACACAGATGGGACCTGCTGAGTGCAGATGCAGACAGTGAATGTAGAAAGTCACCCCCCCCTGTATCTACCACTTCACTCCCCTGCGCTTAGGGCTCCATCAGATCCAAGAGGCCAGCTTTGAGCCTTGGTTGAATCCGGACCACAGCCACACGCCGCCGCAGGGAATTCACGCTTTCAATCTTCACTGTGCTACATACCCTGGTCCACCAGCCTCGGGTGCATCTCCTACATCCGGATCTCATCCACTGCTCCTCCCTGCCCCTCCCCTCCCCTCGTGAGGCTCCTTAACCCAGAAGCAATCAGATGAGATTTTCTCCACTCTCCCGGGGCGCTGCCCATACCTTCAGTAGCCCCTGCGTCCACACCCTCTGCCTGCCTCCCTCTGTGCCCTGGCTGCACAGCCTCTGTGAGACGACCTCGCCTTCCTGCACGAAATCCCAGCCCCTCTCACCTCCTCCAGGACCTCATTCCCCCCAGCTTCTGCTCTTCCTAGAATCACCACATTTCCCCTCTTCCTGGATCATTATCCGCACAGACGCGAGCCGGCATTTCTTCAGTCTTAAAACCCCCTCTGTTGACGGTTTCTAATTCCTGTTTCATTTTCCCTTTAAAGCAACACTCCTTAAAGGGGTATGTGTCCTCGCTGCCTCCTCTCCTCCTCTCTTAAATCCCGCCAAGCTGCCCCCCCCATCAGAGTAACCTATGAACTTGACCTGGCTAATGCAATAATCCTGGGCTCCGCAGGCTTTCTGGAAAGGGCCAGGTAATAAAGATCTCAGGTTTTGCAGCCACGTATCTCTGTGGTAATTCAAAAGCAGCCACGGGCAATTTGTAAACAAGTGAGTGTGGCTGTGTTCCAATAAAACTTTATTTACACAAACAAGTGGAGGGCCAGATTGAGTCCTTGGGCTATAGTTGCTTTCTAGATTTCATCTTGCTTGAGCTCTCAGCAGTATTCAGTATAACATAGTCCTCCCTACTCCGGGAAGTACGTTCTTTATGTAGGTTTTGAGACGTCAGTCCCTTTTTTTGGTCCTAGGTCTCAATTTTCATTCTTCTTGGGTTTCCTATTTGGGTCTAATCTCTGGGCTTTCACCTACATGCTGTGGACTCCACAATTCACATGACTCTCGCTCTCGAGCTCCAGACACGGAAACCGGCTCCATGTGACGTCTCCCCTTGGGGGTCGGACCCATGTCTCGAGCCGACTCCAGCTCTCCCCTGCCAGCTTCCTCCTTCTGCCCCCTTGTCTCTTCCGGCTCTGTGCCTAGAAGCTCCATCATCAAATTGCTTGTAAATCCTCTCTCGCTCTCCAATTCAACTCAGCAAATTCTACCAGCTCCATCATTCCAATGAGCCGGAGAACAAATACCTCTCACTGCGCTGTTGGCTGGCCTCAGCCACTACCATGCCTCACCTAGATGACTCAGCCCCCTCTTTGTGGTTTTGTGCTTTCCCCATTTCAAAACCCAATCACCTGTGGCTCTCCTTTGCTCCAAACCTTCCACGGCTGTCCTCTCATTTTGAGTGACAGCCAAAGCCCTTGAGGGTCCTGGGTGATGTACCCTAGGTCACTACCTGACCTATCTCCTATCATGCTGCCCTCCACACACACACACACACTGGGACGCACTGGGCTCTTAGTTGAGCTTTGTAAATGCCAAACACCCACTGACCCCAGGATCTTTGCTCTTCTTTTCCTCTTTCTGGAATGTTCTTCTCCCAGAAGAACATGTGATTCTCACCCTGTTCTTCATTTTTGCCCAAGTGTCCAGTTCCCATTAAATCCTTTCCTAACAGCCCTATTTAAAGTTCCAAACCTCCCCCGGCTCATTTGCTCTACACCCTCCACGGACCACTTTTGCCACCCTCTGGAGGAGCTTGTTTTGCATGTTGTTGGTCCTCTTCCCTTAAAATTTAAGCTCATGTTTGCCTCTCTGTTCACTGCTTTCCTCCCAGACTGAGAAACACCGCTGGTAACAAAATAACAGCTCAATACTGGGGTGACCGCCTGGGCACATGTCACAGCTCGGTCGGACCCAAACCAAGCTCACTGGCTGGTGACGTCCGCCCATCATTCACGTCCATGCTAATTACCGTGGAGGTTAATGCACATCTGGGATGCGGCCATCCCAGGCCCCCAGCTAAGAATGCCAACTGTCTCCGTATTTTCCAAGCACACAGACACCTGCCGTGTGATAGACGCGGTCCGTGCGTCCGCATGTTTCCTGGGGCTACATGTTCGCTGGAGACTTCCACACCTCGACCGTCCACTGCTACAAACGGTGGCAGGCTCTGCCCCGGCTCCCCCTCCTCCTTCCCAAGGGAGGCCTGTGCTGGGGATCTGGGACGAAGCCTTCCCCCCCAGCACTCCTGGGCAGTGTATCACCCGTCCTAGGTGAGATGCCTCCCTCCTCCCTCCCACCTCCTAGGTGGAAAAAGAGACTCCTATGTGGGTTTCTGTCTTCAACTGGGCCCCTACAGTACAAGCTAGGTGACCCGGGCACGCCCCTGGCCTTTGCGGGAACTCGGTTTCTGCCTGTGCAATGAGGGGGCTGAGCCAGCAAACCATGAGGCCTCGTGTGTGGGGGGGTGTATTTCACACTCCCCCTCTTGTTCCCCCTGGAACAACCAGCAGGAATCAGAGTGGTGCTGGGCCCTGGCCCAGGACGCAGGCCTCGGACACACCAACGGCTCTGACCAAGGAGACACAGCATTATTACTCTGCCCACCACCTCCTCTGCTGGGTGGTGGCGGCGTGCCGTGCCCCCTCTGCCCTGCACAAGGTCAGGGCTGGCAGACCTGGCGTCTGACTCTTGGCTACCTGCTTCTTTTGTGCTCCTGCCGCACCCCCTCAACTGGGTCTCAGTTTCCTCATCTGTACAATGGGTACAAATGTTTATACTCTGCCGACTACACAGGCATTCCATAGAGTGAAGGAGTTCTAAAGGGCTCGGAGAATGCTGCAGATGAAATGAATGCTGTTAGGACGCGTGACATCCTCTAACATCTGGAAATAATTTGAATCAGAGATTTCTACATCCTCAGCGAGGGCGCCTCTGCCACTTGGTCAAATCAATATTTGTAATTAGGGTCGGCCCAAGGACCACCTGGGGGGGGTCTTTTGCTGGCATTGGGAGTTGGGGGAGTGAGGTCAGGGGTGTTGCCTGAAGCAAGACCCAGAGGCTTCTTGCCTCTGAGCTGTGCCGGGCTAGGCTGCCGGAGAGGCCAGGTGTGGTGCTGCGTCAGTGCACAGTGTCCGTGGGGATTGGGTGCCCACAGCCAAGGGACCCGGTGCGGACCTGCCCACCTCTCCCTCCTACCACCCAGGGCTCACCCCCACTCCCAAGCTGGCCCTTTGTCCCACCTTGTGACATGGGTCACAGGTCTCCCTTTCCGGGCCTGTCCTGGGCCCATGGGTCACAGGTCACCCCGTCCCCACCACGGCAGACGCCTGACGCTCCCAGCTGCTCCGGCCCCATCAGGCAGCTTGGGCCCTCCGCCTCCACCCCCAGACCCTTGCTCTGCTGGAGCGCCCCGTACCTTGTAGCCTTGGATGTCTCCATTCTGGCTCTCCAGCGGTGGCGGCTCCCACGTCACATCCAGCTGTGTGGCCGTGGTACCGTGGACAGCCACGTTACGGGGCGCCGCAGTGGGCACTGGAGGGCGTGAGAGGTCATGAGTGAGGGGCACCGTGGGCTTTAGAGAGGACGAGGAGGTGGGTTGGGGCCCCCGAATCCCCTACGTCCTCTAGTTGGACTTGTGGGGTGGGAGAGGCTGGGGCTGGGAGGGCAGGCGGGCTCACCGGCTTCCCCGACGAAGACTTCCTGGGGGGGGCTCGAGGGCCCCTCCCCCACGGCATTGTACACGCTCATCCGAATCTCATACCGCCGGTGTTGGTTCAGATCTGGGGGAGGGGGGCAGAAGCACAGAGAGGTCACCGCCCTGCAGGGGACAGAGCCAGCACGGAGGGCGGAGTCTGCGAGGACGCATCTGTGACTCTAGCTCCTGCCAGAAGGTTCAGGAAAGACGACGTAGGGACTGGGGTGGCTGGGAGGTGGTCCGGCCCCCCAGGAATGGGGACACGCGACGCCTGTGGGTGGCTCAGCCGAGGGTGAGCACACTAGCACTTCTGAGACTCAAAGAGATGCTACTAATATTTGCGCAGGGACAGCTCGTGCGAACCAGTGCTGTTCACCCTGTCCCCACCATGGCAGACGCCTTGCCCCAGCCCCATTGGGCAGCTCTCCCCTCAGGGAAGGGGCTGATTGGACGTGAATTCTGGGCTAAGAGACGCTAAGTGTTTGCCAAGTTTGGGGGTCCTGGGTGGGGATGCCTGGACGGAAGCTGGGAGACAAGACAGCTGCAGGAAAATGGGCCCTGAAACCTCAGATGGCAATTACCATCACTGCTTGGCTGGGGGGAGGCTAGAAGGTTCTCCTACCCCTCTCCCTGGGCACCCCGCCCTTCTCCCCTTCCTCGGGGGGAGTTCTGCCCCTCCGCTGGAATGTGGGTGGGGGAGTCACCCTAATTTAACTGGCCACACTGCCCGTGTGGGCCACTTGGCTGATGAAGGAAGGGGAAGGACACCATGGTGTCACACTTTGCATCGTACAGAGAACAGGGTCCCTCTGCCCAAGCTCTGGGCCTCAGGGAGAACCACGGACTTTAGAAGGAGAGTGAGACTTGGACCAGACACCCCCCTGGGAACATCCCCAGGTCCCTGGGGGACAGTGGGGGTTCCGCTCACTCCGGAGGTGGGAATCGGCGTGGAACCCAGAGCCGTGCAGAAAAGTGCCTTCGACGGGAGAGGTGGGCGGCCTTGCCGTGGACGCCCGCCCTTCCCAGCAGCAGACCCAAAGCTCCTCCCACGAACCTCCGGCCATCCCCCGCCGCAGTCCCCCCATGGGGCACAAGACCGGAGCCGCTCCCTCCCCCGTTCTGCACCTGATGGACGCAGGCGTCCCTGGTCACTCTCTACATTTCTGCATATTTCCAGAAAGTCATGTGCACTTAGGGAGACCCCATTCTTCAAGGGGCCTGAGGAGGGCGCAGCCCTCAGCCTGGGCTCGGGTGTCCTCAGAAGCCCCACGCTCCCCATCCCCGTGGAAGGCCTGAGCCCCACTTGGGAGCCGCCATGCAGGGACACTTACTGTCCAGCTCGTACTGCGTGAGGCTGGGCCGGCTCAGGTTCCGCACAGCGTACATGGCTACGGGGCGGGAGGCCGAGGGGGCCAGGGGAGACAGCAGACAGAGGAGGTTAGTACACACACCCCGCTCCGCAGAGACCCCGAGGAGAGGGGCAGGCGGTGGGGGGGGGCGCTGGGAGCACACAAGCAGACAGAAGGGGTGTCCGGGGGCCTGATGGTCAGTGGGGGGCCCCGGGCAAGAGCGAGAGACCATGTGCACGACGGCAGGGGCGGGGGACGACACAGGGCACCGCGAGCCCCCCGGTGCCCCGCACCCTGAGGACGGCTCTGGGGGATGCCTCGTCCCCACTGGCCCTGGGGGGAGCCCCGGTCCCCAGTCACTCCCTCGTTGGAGGCGGGACTTTGACAGAACCATCCCCACACCGTGGGCGGTGTTCATTCTCTCCTCTGAACCAGAAGCCCTTTTACTACCAGGAACTAGGACCGCATTATCCCCAGGCCTATGAAATCACAACCACGGGCACAGTCTGCCAAAACAGGAAAGAAATCGTGCAAGCTGTCGGATCAGCTACACGGAGTTCTGGGAACATTCCTCTGCCCCGCGTCCATCCATTTCGTGGTCCGCCGATACTTGTTAGATGCCAAGACACGGACGCTTTAGGGGAATTACGCGAGAGCACCCCGCACGCTCTCCGTCTCCCGCCCGCTCAGGGACCCCCGTCCCCGGGTTCCTCTCTCCTGACCACTCCCCGCCCCGCCGCCAGCCGGTCACGGTGGCCATGGCACACAGCATCTGCCACCCCGGCCCTCCAGTCCATTCCGAGCCGCCGCCTTGGCCCCAGCCGCCTGCTTCTCTCGGCGACCGCACCCCTGCCTCTGGTCCTCCACGGCTGGCCATCGCTCTCCTGCCCCAAAGGGCAAGCACGTCATTCCCGGGGCTGTGACTCCCCCTGGGACTCACAGGCCAGATCCAAGGATTGCGGGACAGAACCACCAGCAGGTCGTCAGGATGGGCAGGGTTAGCTCCTGGCCCTTTCCATGGCAGACCCTTTGCTGGGCTTTCCCCTTAGCTTCGGGGGGGTTGACTTGGGATCACCCACCAGGGTCAGCGCCAAGGCCATCTTCTGGGAGGCCTTCCCTGGCACTGGCTCCCCTGGAAAAAGCCTCCAAGGCCGTCATGCCAACCGTCTTGGACATTTATTGTGAGTTTAATTCTGGAGCACCTCTCCTCCTTGAGCCCGTAAGTTCCGAGAGGGCAGAGGACAGACATCTCTCCTGTTTACTGCTGTGCCTCCAGTGTCCGACGGCACGCAGAAGGTGCTCAGTGAACACCCAGTGGCTGAACAGGATGGGGGTGGTGGGAAGCAGCACACTCAGGAAAGGGGGGTGGATTTCAGGTCAGGGTGGCTCCAGGAAGCTGAAAGCTTTTGGGCTGGGAGGGGAGTATACCCGCCCCGCTGTCCCCTGACCCCTGCGGATGCCACTCACAGGTAAGCTCGGCCCACTTGGCCCCCGGGTTGTTGATGCCACGCAGCGTGAAGCCCCTCAGCCCCTCGTACAGCAGCTCCCGGTACCGGATCCGGAAGCCCAGGAGGATGCCGTTGATCTTGTCCTCCGCTGGGGGCTGCAGGGAAGGGAGCGGAGAATGGGGAAGGGCAGGAAACTCTGAGGTTCACCCGCTTCCGCTCTGCCCCCCTCCCTCCCTCCCCATGCTGCCTCCTGTGGCCACAGGGCCGAGCCTGAGTGGCCACTGGGAAAAGAAATCAAAAGGACGCTGAGCATTTTTAGTTTAAGAAGCATTTCCAATGAGGTGGTTTCATCTCTGCAATAGTCCCTGCAAGGCAGGGAGAACTAGAATCTCCCTCCGGGCCATTCCCATTCCGGGAGCAGGAGGGGAGGCTCAGAGAGGGTAAGGAATTTGCCCAAGGGCACACAGCACCAGCCTCCCCGGGCTTGGTGACCCACCCTGCCACCTCCCACCTGGCCAGTGTCCCCTGGGGTTCCTACGAGGCCGCCCCCGATTGCTGGAGGCACTGGCCTTGCCCTGCCTTTTATCAGCGTCTCCTTCACTCTCTGCTCCCATCCATGGCCCAGTAGGAGAACAGGATTTAGGAGAAGGTGGAAGCGACTTTTTAAGAGACCGCTTTTTAAAATCCCACTGAAGGGGGTCAGTCTTGTATTAGCTCCTTCACTGTCTCCCTGGCTGCTGCTGGCATCTCCCTGCCCCTTCGCCAGGATGGCCCGGGGCTCTGCCTGCCTTGTCCTGGCTTCTGGCCGCATGAGGTCATTTCCACCGGACAGAGTGTCCTGTTGCCGTGAGGCCTCGGGCTGGGGAGGGGCTGCGGGCCCCTTCTGGTTTCCTCTCAAGGGGTCTCCAGTCAGGGGGGCTGCAGGGGACAAACGCCTGCCCCTCTGATCCCAAAAGTGGAGACAAGGGTTTGCTGCTTTGGGGCCCCTGTGGGTGACCTGCGGAGTCCAGAGGCTGGACCTGAGAGCAGACAGGAGGGTCTCAGGTGGAGACCGGCAGCCTGGTCTCATGCATCTGGTGGACCTCCTCAGACTGCAGCAGGACAACGTGCCTGTCCAGGGACGCGTGGGGGGCTCAGCTGGTGAAGTGTTTCCCTTGGGCTCTGGTCATGATCCCAGGGTCTGGGGATCGGGCCCCACATTGGGCTCCCTGCTCAGCGGGGAGCCTGCTTCTCCCTCTGCCCGCTGCTCCCCCTGCTCATGCTCCCTCTCTAATACATAAAATCTTAAAAAACAAAACAGTGCCCACCAAAGAACAGGCAACGGGGGGAGGAGTGGAGAAAGGGGCTTCTCTCTGTGCCCGGACGGTGGGCAGGATTCATGGGGACTTGGGGGCCCTGAAAGCCCCACGCACTTCTCTGTCCCACGACTAGCAGCTCTGAGGGCATGAAGCCTGACCCTGCCACTTACTAGCTGTGCGACCCGGCCCATTTGTGTCACTTCCCTGAGGACTGGGTCCTGGTCTGCAGGAGGGGACTGGAACAGGGCCTGCCCGAGAGGATTATCTGGAGAGCAGAACGGAGAGGCAGTGCTGTGTGTGTGTGTGTGTGTGTGTGTGTGTGTGTGTGTGATGCTCTAGCCTTGCTGGTCCCCGCACAGAGGGTGCCTGAGTCCTCCTGGGCTGTGGGCCCCCGCCTGCCTGCTGGCTGCCGGGCCGTACCTGCCAACGGATCAGCACGGAGGTGGTTGTGTGGGGCGTCACCGATACAATGGTGGGTGCTTCGTCGGGCGCTGGAGAGAGACAGACAGACGCGTGAGCTCCGGGGGCTGGGGCCTGGGCCCCCTGGGAGGCCACAGGGAGGAGATTCCTCTGCAAGTGTGGAGGGAGGAGGCCTGGAGCCCTGACCCCAGTCTACATCCAAGAGCCCAGAGCCCCCTCCTCTTTGTCCCTGGAGCCACAGGTCTCTGCGCTGCCGCTGCTAAGGCCCCCCAATGCCCCTTCACTGGTTTTCTGGGTTGGTCACGAGCTTGGGGACAGCAGAGACAGAACACATTAGGATGCTGGGCTTGGCATGGGAGCCCGAACCATGGCAAAGGCCCCCTTGGCCCCAAATTCCTTGGGACTCTGCCCAGGGAGCCAGACACAGGGCCCACTGGGCCCTCCGCCCCTCCCACCTTTGGGGGCCCCGCCCCTCCGAAGAGGGGTCTCCAGTCAGGTGGCTGCAGTGGACAAATGCCTGCCCCTCTGATCCCAAAAGTGGAGACAAGGGTTTGCTGCTTTGGGGCCCCTGTGGGTGACCCGCGGAGTCCAGAGGCTGGACCTGAGAGCATGCCCAGTGCCCCGAAAGTGCCAGTGGGCCAAGAGAAAGAGATCCGAGTGGAGGGGTCACTGACCGGCCTGCAGAGTGGTCAGTGGCTCCGACTCCTCGCTGAACTCGCTGTCCCCAATGTCATTGGTCGCCTTCACGCGGAACTTGTAGGATGTGAACGGCTTGAGCCTGTGGGGTTGAGAAGTTTCAAGGAACAGAGGTACCCCCTAATGCCTCACCCCATTGTCCCTACTTGGGGAAAGGTGGGGGCAGAGGGCGCTGATCTGTTACACAGATGGGAACGCCAAGGCTCAGAAGCTAGGAGTGTTCCGTCGGGCACACAGGGCCCAGGGCCTCCGGGGCCTGATGCCAGCCCACGTGTGGCCTCGCTTCCAGCTCCCAGGTGGCCCTGTCTCCACGTCTGCTACCTCACAGGGGCAAGCCGCTGGGAGAGCTCCGACAGCCCTCCATGTGAGCAAACTCCTCCCCCGGGAAACGCCATCCCTTTCTAGAATTTAGTAAACTTAGCAGGGGTCAAGGTTCTCGAGAGTTCACCAGCACTTCATCTCTATAAGCCTTGTTCCTCTCCGGGCCAACGTCTTCCTTTTTGATTTACTGGGGGTGGGGGGTGAGGAGGAGAGAATTGCTCAAAACTCTGGGTCACGTCAGCCGGAATATAAAAAAATATGAGCCACTAGGAATTAAATCGAAGCCAGACTTCAGAGCCGGCTCCACTCCCCTGTTGCAGACAGAGAGGGAGGCGCTGTCGGCTGCAGGGATGGCTGAGGAGGGATGGCGAGGCCCTCCCTGAGGGGCTTCCAGGCTCCAGAAATAGGTAATGAAGAGGCAGCCCTCGCAGGGCTCCCGAGAGCAGGGGCGGCGGGGTGGGGGAGGTTAGGACAGAGCCAGAGGCGGGGTTCTGGGAGGTGCGGGCTGGGGAAAACATCTGGGCGTGGGCAGGCTCCAGGAGCATGCTGGAGACCCCCCGATGCCCCCCTCCAGTGCTCCCCTCCACCCCGGGAACCCCTCTGGTGCTATCTGCACTAGGAGGGGTGGAAGGGAGTGCCGGCGGCCCGGGGCCTCACCTGTCCACCACGAAAGCGGAGGCGTTGTGGCTCACGGAGGCCGAGTGCAGCGCCCACCGGCCGCCGGGCAGCTCGCGGGTCTGGACCGTGTAGTAGCGCACGGGGGACAGCCCGTCGCTTCCCGGCTCCCAGGACAGCAGCACGCTGCGCGCCTTCACGTCCTCCTGCTGCACCACCGGCTTGCTGGGGGGCTGGGGCCGGTCTGTGAGGTGGTGGAGGGGGACAGGAGCAGGGGGGTCAGCCAGGAAGGGGGTGGGGGGTGAGCTTTCTCAAGGAAGAGAAGGAGGCGTCTGATACCCGCAGCCCTAGCCCCTTTCTGTGCACACGATCCCGACAGCCGGCACCCATGGCTCCGTGGCTCCTGGTCCGTGACCTGTCCTCAGCTCATTAGAGGCCCAGATGCCCGGGAATTCAGATCTCCTGAGGACAGCCCAAGCTGGTGCTGGCAGTGAGGAGGTCCAAACACCCAGCTCCTTTGGCCCCACCTGCCCAGCGCCAAGACGGGGCCTGTGCAGTCCCCGACAGGGTGGGACGGAGCCCACGCTTCCCTCGGTGGGGCTCCGCCGGATGCCCTGCCCGCCCTGGCCTCCTTCTCGCCACCCCAGGCCCTGCTGCAGGGGCTCAGACTCGGCGCTCGGGCACTTGGGGAGGCCGGGTCTGTGTTACGGGGCCGTCCTGCGCTCTGTAGGGTGTTGGCAGCATTCTGGGTGCCCCCCCCCCACCTGCCGATGCCGGGCGTAGCTCCCTCTTAAGCTGTGACAATTTCCAGTTGACAATTGCTGTCTTACTGGTTTTTCCTGGGAACACGGTGTAACGAACCACATTCATAGGAATTGGGGTCTCAGCCCGCTTCAGGGGAGCCTGGCCTTTGGCCTTTGAGCGGAGGGGAGAGGGGACCGAAGCTGGTCTCACCAACCCTCCCCCTTCAGAAACCCAGCAGCTGAGGCAGAGCAGGATCCTTGGGACAAGGCCTCCCAGCCCGGCTTCTGGAGTCCACCAAGTGCTTGCTGACCCCGACCTCAGAGACTGCAACCCTCCTGCCATTCCAGGGCAGGGCAATGTGGCTCGTAACTGGCTGATCCCCAGGTCCCCGAGAGCACAGGGCAGGCGCACGTGGCTTGGCTGGGACTCCCTCCTCCCCGCTCTGCGCTGGCTGCCCCCCAGGCCTCCCCAGCCCCAGGAAGCGGTCACCTCTCTTCTCGGTGGTCACCACCAAGGCCTCGGCAGCCTCTCCCCAGCCCTTGCGGGTCTGGGCTGTGATGCGGAACAGGTAGACGGACTCTGGCTTGAGGCCGGTGGCCGTGTACTGGCGGGCGCTGGGGGCCAGCACCTCCACGGTGGCCGTGTTGGCCGTGGTGGCGTTGAGCCGGTGGGTGACCTGGTAGGCTGCGGGAAGGAAGGATACGGGCTGTGCTTGGGGGCAGGTCGAAGTCCCTCAACCCCGTGAGCCTTCCCCCGGGGGCCTGCGTGCATGTGCGTGTCTGTGTGTGTGTTAGGGGAGGACCCTTGAATAGGAAAGGATGCTTCTGACCGACAGTGTCCCTCCGTGCCTTGGGTCGGACTGGCTTTGCGGAGTTGGCCAGTGCGCCCTCACCTGGTCACGCTTAGGAATTGCAGCTGAGGTTTACCAGATGGCCAGTCAGGGGCTTCGGGGAATATTTAGGAAAACACAGCTAATGAATCATCCTTAAGGAACCTCAACCTTGACCATGCCCTCCCAATGATATTTCTAGTGGGGGAAATAGGACTCGAAATTCTTCTTGAGAAGAGGTGGACACTTCCTGAGCCTAGTCTGCCTCTGGCCTCCTTTACACGTTATGCCTCCTCCTTCTACCCAGAGTCAGGGCACTGGAGAGGGGAGAGGCTTACCAAGGATGATGCCGTTGGGGGCAGCGGGGGGCTGCCAGATCAGTCGCACGGATGTGGTCCTCACCTCTGGGAAGAGGATGCCCATGGGTGGTCCCGGGACTGGAAGGGACAAAGGAGAAGCAGGTGGCAGCTGCTGCTCAGCCCCTCCCCCTGCCCCCTGGGTCCAGCTCTAGCAGAGCAGGTGGGTGGGCCGTGGGGGAAGGACACACTCAGCTCGATGACCTCTGTGGCGTGCTGCTCTGTCCCTGACACCTCGATCCAACACGGGACACAGAGATGCTTTCGGTGAGGTTTCTACCCTCAAAAAGAGGCATTATTTGGGAGGAAGCAGAAGGGTAGAGGCTCCAGCTTCCTGCGGCTCAGGGTCCATGTCTGTGCACATATATGTACATGCTGGGTTGACCTCAGGACTGGGCAAGGGGGCCTTGCCCTTGGTCTCTAATACAGAAGGCGCCAGTCTGACTTCCTTCCACCCATAGGGTGGGATGGGTGGGGGGCTCACTCTGAGCCCGAAACACTCCTTTATGAGGGTCTGCCTGGGCCCGTTCCCCCAACTTGCACCTCCGGACCGATGGATGACTGGGGGAGGGGCAGCTGTTTGGGGCAGGTGGATGGAGACCAAGTACCATGTGCCGGGGAGAGGAGGGGAAAGGAACAAGGCACAGGCGATCCTCCCTGGGCACCCTCATCCCAGAGAATCCCCCGACGTCTGAGATTTCTAAACTTGAACGTGGCCTTCCAGGTCAAGGCAGGAGAGTCAAACATACCAAATTTAACAGATCATTAGCTTGATTTACAACTTTAGAATATGTGGACATATGGTGTTTGCGCTTCCTTTTGCGCTTTTGTCCGGACCCCAGCAGTGTTTGTAGGGGGTGGTCAGGGTGTGTGTGTGGGGGGGAGGGGGGCGAGGGGAGGGAGCCAAGGACCTGTCCATCAGGATTTGACAGAAGGTTCTGCTGCAGGGATGAATGCCTGCAGCCCTACTGGCATCGCTCTTTTTTGTAAATGAGACCAGGAAGCTCGTGCCCAGGAAAAAGCAAGCCTTTCCCTTGCACAGAGCTTTGCTCCAAGTGAATCTGCCCCAGGCAAACCCAAACTAAAACAGGTGCCAAGTCTCTATTCCGTGCACTTGTCCCAGAGAGCAAGAAACTGAATCCAAAGTCAAACCGTTCTTCCATTTCTTCCTCAGGGAAGTAGAGTCTGGAATGTGTTGGTGGGTTGGTGGCCCTAGGTGACCTGCCCCCAACAGGAGAAGCCTGACGCCATGGTTCTGTTCGGGGCAAAGTGTGAGCCCAGAGGAGGCAGGGCCAGGCAGGCAGGAGGAAGGGGAGCTCCCAGCCTCCCCAGGTGCACAGGGATTCAAACTCACCATCATCCAGCGTCCGCTCCAGGATGGGGGGGTGGCTGGGGCTGCCGTCCCCGATGCGTGTAAAGGCCAGCACCTGGACCTCGTAGAGCACGTACTTGCCCAAGCCCGTGAGCTGGGCGCTGCGGGAGGAGTTCCCTTCCACCAGCCAGAACCGGGGCTGGGAATCTGAGTCCTTCTCTTTATACATCACCTGCCAGAGCACAGTGCGGGGGGTGAGGGCCTGTGGTCTGGGTCTTGCCTGCCAGCTCCCTCCCCAAGTCTCACACCCCAAGCGAGGCAGGTGGGAACAGAGCTGGTGGGCCCCAGGCTCCTAGGAGAGGCTTGGCCCCAGGAGGGTGGAGCTTGGGCTCTGGGAGAGCAGGGGACACAAAGATGCACTGGGTCATGGAGCTGCAGGGTTCCTTAGAGGCCATTTAGCTGGGAAAAACAGGCTCAGAGAGGAGGCGTGACTGGCCCGAGGTCACACAGCCAGTACTGGCAGAGCAGGGACGTCAAGCCACGTCTCCCAATCTGTGGGCCAGGGCTGAACCCTACGGCTGGGCGCAGCTTTGACAGCGGTTCTAGAAGATGGTAGGAACCAGGCCCACAGGCTGAGCGAGGCTGGGGCAGCCAGGAGGGCCTCCTGGGGGTGGCGGGGATGGGTAGGAAGGACCTGGGCCTCCTTGGAGGCCTGTAGTCCTGACAGAAGATTCCTTGGTTGCTGTGCCACCTGAACACAGATGCTGGGATCCCCTGCACATCCACTCCAGAAGGTGGTGACTCGGGCCCCAGGGGTCACGGGAAAGGGCAGCTTGGAGGCCGACGCTGGTGACCTTGGAGCCGGGACTCACCTTGTAGCCCAGCACGAGCCCATTGCGGTCGGCCTCCGGGATCTCGTTCCAGCGCACGAGCATGCTGCTGGAGGTGGTGGCCAGGGCAGACACGTTAGTGGGGCCAGAGGACGGAACTGAGGGAGAGACAGAGCAGACAGAGGGAGCTCAGGACCCAGCGGGCCCTCCAGGGGAAGGAGGTGTGACACCTGGTCCCCAAGTAGCAAATTATCCTGCAGTGATTCCTGGTGATTCTGGAACATCACAGATGCTGCTTCTGGTTTCAGATAAGCCTCCCCGTTAACCTCTGCTGGACCATTGTGAGGATGAGCCCCCACTTCCTGTCTGCACAGCAGTGATGAGGGGGAGGGGCTGGGATGGGGAGGGACGTCCTTTAAAAGGTGCCAGGAAAAAGCCTCAGAGCGGCAAACCACATGTGGGTGCGCAAGGGCTGCCTGAAGGCTGGGGGCTCATGTTCTGTGGGTGACCCTTGCCAGGGTTCCATGAGCTGCTGGTTCTGGTTCTAGAATGTTCTGAGAGCTGATCCGACCTTCCCACCTCCAGTTCTTTCAGCCACTGCTGGGTGTCAGAGTTAAAGGGGAAGCCCAGAAACATGGGCAGTTTGCAGGGAAAGACCTTCTGGCTAACCCGCAGGGGTGGGAATCCCCCAGCCCCCCAACTTTGGGACAGTGGGAAGATACTGGGGGATCCGGCAGAAAGGTCAGGTGCTCCACCAGGATGATGGACACGAATGGGTAAGTGAGCCTGGGCTTATTCTGTACAAAAGTTCCAGCCTTTGTGCCCTTGGAAGGCCGTAAGGGCAGAGACAAAGGTGGGGCGATCCCTACCACAGGCTAGCGGGACCCAGGACAAGGGCCGCAGTACCTGACTCCCGGGTCCTGCCCATCACCGTCTGGCTCCAGGGCCCGCTCCCGATGGCGTTGAAGGCCTGGACCTGGACGCGATACTCTGTCCACTCCTCCAGGTCTTCGATGGTGTACTCACGCTCCACGCGGTCCTGGACCACGTGGCTCAGCGTCTTGCCGTGGCCGTCTGCCCGGCTGTATTTGATCTTGTAGCCCACCGACTCGGGGTTCCCGTTGTATTCCATCTCCGGGAGAGGCTGCGGGAAGGCGGGATGGTACAGCGGCTGTGAGGCCAGGCCTGCCCCGTGTGGGGTACTATCTGGCTCGTGCACCCTCTTCCAGGGAGCCCTACAGGATTACCACACCCACCGTCCAAGCTGTGCGTGCCCATGTGAGTTGCTCTCCCCGAGGAGGGGTTAGATTGTGTGAGTCTGTGATCTGGCGGTTCCCATCTCCCTGCCTGTCTGTGCCAAGCTCCAAGGGGAGGCGGCATCTATGCTTCACTGTGTCCAGGGCAAACTGAGGACCTGGCCAGAGCCGTCAGACTGGGGAGGAGACCCACAAAGCCTGTCTGTCCAACAGGCTGAGGAGCACAGCACCCGTGGCCTTGGCTGTCTCTACCACTTAACTCCCTCGCGTAGGCTGCCAACACACACTCACTTAATTGCTTCTAACATGCCTGTTCCCGGCGCACGTGCGCATGTGGAGAAGCAAGTGTGGGGCACGGCATCTCGGGCTCAGAGGGAACACCCGGCACCGGCGGCAGCCCTTCCAGCAGCAGCCCCCGTCTCTCCTGCTCCACGGTCGGCCTCCCCTTCTAGGAAGTTTCAGCCAAGAGGACAGACAGATTCCCTTCCTCGGCCACTGGGGCTGTGGTTGCTGGCTCCAGGTCATTTGGATGAACCTGGGCAGTGTTGGTAGGCGGTGGGGGTGTGTGCATGTGGCGAGGGGGTGGGGGGAACCTGTGATCGGGAGCACGTGTGAGCGGAGCACTCTGCCTTCAGACTCCCTCCGAAGGCCCTTGGCCTTCACCTCTCTGCCATACTGCTTCCCTGCGGGTTCTGAAGGGCCCACGGCCCACAGGCTCCCCGCATTCTGACCCACTTCCTCCGGTTCCTCGGCCTCTGCCTCACTCCCAGCTCACTCGCTGCCTCCGGCCAGCCGCTGCTCCCGCAGACACTTAGTGAAGCCGACCAGAGACCATTAAGACAGAAATCGATGGGCCTGGAGCGCGCGCTTCCTTACCTGCCAGGGAAAGGTAACAGGCCGTGCACCATTAGGCGGGTCTGGAGGTGCCTGGGGCCCTGCGCGGGGCACCAACTGCCTTTTTATTTCTCCCCCAGCACCCCCCTGTCAGTCTCTATCTAGTCTTTTAGTGTTTGGAAACCTTCAAGTGAGCTGTCAGAGGAAGGCGGGAGCCGGCCCTGAGTGGGGGCAGAGCCTAGGCTCTCAGTAATGCGGGCTGCACACGTCCGGGGCTGTGAGGCCGCTGAGCTGTGCCCGGCACCAGCCCCCCCGGGAGGGCGCTCAGCATTAGGAACTACCCTTCGTCCCGGGCTGATGGGGCCACGAGCTCCTTCTACCAGGCGTCCGCCTGAGTGAAAGGGCTTAAGGGATTTCCAGTCAATCCCACAGCCTGGTGTTTTGCAAATTGTGTTTTGGGCAAGTGGTAAGAGAGCTCATGCGGACACAGAACCCAAATCGTGTGTGGCCAGATCGGCCGGCAAAGTGGGGGTCAGGCAGGCTTTTCCTCGCACGAAGGCCAGGAGCCAGGCTGCGGGGTGCTGTCCCCCACATTTGCTTGTTTCAGAGTTCCTGTGTGCGCCTCACACCTCTTGGATGACTGCTGCGTGGGGCAGCAGTCGGGACGACGCTGTCCGGCGGGGGACGGCGTCGGGGGGACACGTTCTCTCCTGATCCCGGGAAGATGGGGCGGCCGTGTGCTCAAGGGTTAGGACTGCGGATTCTGGGAGGCCAGACCTCCCCAGGGTGGGAAACGGAGCCCTGCTATTAAGTAGAGGGTGGGGGAGGACGTTGGTGGGGGTGGGTGGGACTCGGGCCAGCGATCTGACCGCTCTCTGCCTCAGTTTCCCCATCTGTGAAGCAGGAGCTCAGGATCACTCTGCTGTGACAAGCCGGTGGAGAGGTTCCAGGCCGGACTTCGAATACAGGAGGAAGCCCTCAGGGTGAACAGGGTCGCTTGGGGTAACGGCCCTCAACCAGCAATCCTGGCCCGTGGGGGTGGTCTCCTGCACCTGTGTCGCCTCAGACGTGACCCCTCGCTCTCGGACTTGGTGTAGGGGACCACTCCCACCTGAACCCCAGGCCCACCACTTGGGAGCTGTGTGGCCATGGGTGAGTTCCTGACTCCTCTGACCCTCAGTTTCCTTAGCTGTAAACTGGGGTCTCGATGTGCCCTTTGCAGGGTGACTAGGAGGATTAAATGGAAGATATACGTAAAACGCCTTCTCACTGAACAGTGTCTTCTAGCTCCTTCTCACAAAAGGCTTTTATTCTTTTGGCTGAGACTGAGTATGAGACACCTTAAAGGTGCTGGGTGTAAAGAGAAGCGAAGGGAGCTGCGGGTGTTCTGGTGACCTCCTCTTTGATGTGGTCCCCCGGGGACAATGACCGTGGTAGGGTGACGAGGACCAAGGAGCCATCGCAGCGCCACTGCCCTCGTGGGGGCCTCACCATCCAGCGGAGCCACAGGCTGGTCTCACTTGCCGTGCGCAGGGTCACGTTGGCGGGGGCCATGTCAGGGGGTGCCTGGAGGGTCTGGATCTTTCTAGAAGGCTGGCTGGGGGGGCTGGTGCCCACGATGTTCACCTGGCGCATTCGGAAGCTGGGGTGGGGGAAGGGAGCGAGCAAAGTTGATGAGGGCAGGACCCCAGGGCCAAAGCCCGGCCGGGTCTGGGCAGCCCCCGCATCCGGCCCTGTTACCTGTAGTAGGTGAAGGGGTTGAGCTCGGGCACCTCCATGGAGCGGGCGTCCGGCTCGTTGGTGAGCTGGTGAACCAGCAGCCACTCCTCTCCCTCCCCGACCACGCCTACCTGGAAAAGGGAGACACTCTTAGACCTGCTTGGCTTGTGGGGCTGAGATGTTCTGGGCCCCAGGTTCTCGAAGGTGAAGTCCTGCCCACGGAAGGTCTTGGTTCCACCCCAGGGCTCACCCGGTGGGCCCCAAATGGGGTCACCACCTTTCTAGGCCCTGAAGCATGACTTAAAAGCATGAGCCCAGGCCACCTTGCAACACAAGCTGCTGGAATGCTTCCTAGAAACCCACCCCAGGGCCCTGCCCTAGACCTAGCCCATCAGAAACCCTGGGGTTGGTACCCGGGAATCTGGGTATTTAATGAGCTCCCAGGTGGAGCCAACGCGGAGACTCACCACTTACGGGGTGTGGGCTGCAGCGATGTATTTCTACAGGCCGGCCAGTCCGTACCTGACCCACAGGACTGGTGTGTGGGCGTGTGTGCACACATGTGTGTAAATGTGTGTGTGCACGCACGCTCACGTGTGGGCACGTGTGTGCTCGCATGGGTGCATGTACATATGTGCATGCACAGGGCTCAGTAAAGCAGAGGCAGACCTGGGAACGGTGGGCATTTTCGGTGTATCTGGCCATCTGACAGCTGCATATTTAAAACCCCACCACACATGTGGTTGGCTCTCAAGGCAGGGGTGTGCCCAAGGCCAAGGGAGCAGGCTGAGTGGGCTGCGGGTCCCCTGGCATCAGGGTTTACCTGGGCCTCCACCAGCCAGCGGGAGATGGAGGTTTTCCCGTCATAGCCCGGCTTGAACTGCAAGGTCACGGAGCGGGGGCCGATGTTGGAGATGCCCAGGTTGGTGGGGGCCCCGGGGAGTTCTGCAACACAGGGTGGGAAAGGAGATCTGCTGAGGACAGGGTCCTTCCACATGGACTAGGCCTCCGGACCGGGGGCTGTGTGTCACCCTTTTCTAGAAGCCTGGTGGGAGGAGCTGGGCCGAGGCTTCGTCCTCTGACAGTCTCCTTCCTTCCACGGCTGTGTGTGTCCTGACCAGGCGCCCGAGGCAGGGTGGGGGCTGGGAGGGCCCCCAGAGCCACAGGGAGGCTGACTGGGCCGGGGAACGGGGGCTGGGCATGCAAGAGCTTCCCGACAGAATCTTTTCTCCATCCACATGCACGGCCCCTCTCAGCCCTCCCAAACCCGATAACGGCTGAGCAAGATCAGGAGGAGGCTGGTGGAGGAGGCCGCCCCTAATTTCTGCCTGGGAACCTTCGGATTCAGGAGGAACAGAAAGAGTACAGGCTCTGGAAGTCAGACTGTCTTGGGCTGGCCTCTAACCTCACTGCTTCCACGCTGTGTGTCTTTGGGCTCGTCACCTAACCTTTCTGAGCCGCAGCGTCCTCCTCGGTCAAACGGCGATGGTACTATCACCCACCTCAGGGCTGCTGTGAGGACTAACTGAACTGATGCAGATACAGCACTTGGCTCGAGGCACAATCATGTTGGTGTTTTCAATCAGGTGCGGTCGCCCGAATCCGCTCTGGGATCTCAGTTGTCTCGGGAGCGGGGTGGGGGGGCAGGTTGAGGGATTCTGGCTGGGTCCCATAGGCATAGACTTACAGACCCAGCCTAGTCCACCTTCCACAGATACAGAGGGGGAAACTGAGGCACGGAGGGGCGACTCTGACTTGCTCAAGATCGCAAAGCTCGGCAGAAGCAGGGCTGAGACTAGAGCTCAGCTCGTTCTTCCTACCAGGTTCTCAGATGATTCCCACCTTAGGCTACCCCTTTCCCAACCAACGCTTCCACCCGCAGGGATCCCGCTTGGACTTTCTGGGCGACAGTGAGAATTCTTCCCCTGCATCAGAGAGAGCATGGCTCCATGCGGAACCTGGTGTGGGACAGGACTGGATGAGACGGGGATGGGGAGGTGTCCTCTGGGGGACTCTGCTTTTCTGAGAGCCACAGGGGGAAGCAGCAGGAACCCCACCCAGCCTCCATCCAGAGACCTGGGGTCATGAGATGGAAGCCTGCTCTGGGGGGAGCGCAAGAGACCATGGACCCAAGGCAGGGCAGAGCTCTGGGGGAGGAAAGCCAGAGTTCCTGAGCAAAAAGGAAGCCTCTTAGTCAGGAGGAGGACCCCAAGAGGCCAGAAGTCCTGCCCTGCGAGCGGGCACCCACCTGGAGGCACCCCAGAGGAGATGGTTGACGCAGACACCTGGCCCTGGCCCTTGGCGGTCATGGCGGCCACCTCGATGGTGTAGGTGGTGAGCGCGGTGAGGCCCGTGACGCGGTACTCCAGGGTCACGTTGGGTAGGTAGTGGGTCACGCGGGTGTTGGTTCGGTTGTACTCCTCCCAGGATATCCGGTACCCTAGGGAGAGCCCCCAGTGGTGGCGTGAGCTTGGTGGGACCAAATGCTGGCTTTGGCCTTTCTGCACTGCTTGGGCTGGGAGCAGGGAACCTCGTCTCTGGGGCCCCAGGTTTAACTTGGGTAGGATGACCCTGTTGGGTGGGGACCGTAGGACGGAGTGAGACTTACGGCAGCTGCTTGAGGCCTGTGGTGGAGGCCCGGGGACGTGCTACAGAGCAGAGGGGCGGAGAACCTCCCCTGAGTACTTTCTAAGAAAGAGTGGCCTTCTGGGAGGTTCTGGATGAACACCGGTCAGCAGGACAACAGGATGGCCTGGACGACCCTGTCCTCTCACCCCTGGGGCTCAGGAACGCCCCCTGTAACCCTTACCTGTGAGGATGCCATTCTTCTCTCCCGGCTCTTGCCAGCTGACCTTCAGGGACGTGTCCAGGATTTCACTGAAGCTCAGGTGTCCCACAGGACCCGGCACTGTACCCCAAAAGGACCCCCCCCACCAATGCACATTAGAGCTAGCGAGAGACCACTGTCTGCAGGACAGCCCGCGTGCTCCAGGGGCACCCCAGGACGGAAGACAAGGCCGGGATCGCCCCGGACCTGGAGCGCTCAGCCTGGTTCTCGGGGCGGGGGGTGGCTGCGGACGGGGGCAGGGACGGCAGGGGTGGGGTGGTGCCTACCGTCCTCATGGGTGCGCACCAGCTGGGGGGTGCTCCGAGGCCCGTCGCCGGGAGTGGTGAAGCAGAGAACGGAGGTGAAGTACTCGGTGAACTTCTTCAGGCCAGACACGAAACCCACGTGGATGCTGTCTTGGAAGTTGGGCCGGGCAGTCACCATGGTAACCTCCTCTTCCTGCTCCGGCTCCCAAGCAATCAGCTGGGGAGAGACCAGCAACTCAGGCAGGGCAGCAAGAATGTTCCAGAAGAGGCCGAGGGCTCTCCCGCAGTCCGGGCCGATGGACAGAGCCCAGCTTCCTCGGGTTCCCTAAAGCTTTCTCTGTCTGGGCTGGACCGGGTTTCCCTCGGAGCTTCCCCACAGAGCTGCCACTTCCACCAGTGCTTTCAACGTGTTCCAAGCTGGAATTTCAGTCTGAGACCCGACCTGGAGGTGGGGTGTCGGCGAGGAAAGCCTGGTCTGGGGACAGCGCGGTTTTCTGCCTGACTTCCGTGCCGCACACCCCACCTGGGACGCACCCGCTTCCCGCCTCCCCTTCCTTCTCTTCTTGATCTGCGCCCTCACACTCCTGCTTTCTGGGCCCTTCATCTGTCTCCAACAATGACAGCTGGTCTCAGAGAGTTCCTCGTTCATTTGAAGTTGATTAACTAGCAATTAATGGTGAAAAGCAACACTTGATGAGTTTTAATAAGCACGGGTATTTATAGATATAAAACAATAGCAGGCTGATGTCTCCTGATTAACTCGCCCCTATAACAATGCTTCAGCCTCTCCTTTTTCGTGGCTGCGTGTTTATAAAGGATGTTTGGAAATTTAATTGGTATTGTGAAAAGATAGCCTATAGCAAGTTAATTAGACACTAATTAGACCCTAAAAATACTAATCAGAAATACTAAGTGGCATTTAATAAGTATGTTAAATATCTCCTTATTTTGGTTATCTTGTTTCAGAGCAATTAAATTGTGGAACTTCTTTGGAGTAGATTAAGAAACAAGTTTAATGTTTTAATTTAATTTAATTAATGTAAATTTGAATTAATTACGCCAATAGAATTAATTGTGTGGTCTGTTCCCCAGCAAGTGCAAAATCTGGGTAAATATTATTTTATTGGGTTTAGGCCAATTATAATCACTACCATTATTACAGGAATAAAGGACAAAGAACATCTTTACAGGTGCCTTAAAATACGATCACTGGGAATTGGCTCCAAAAATGACCCCAGAAATGCACAGGGTTGTGTGGTTTCCTGAATGACGACTTCTTCGTCTTACGGCTCCAGGCCTGAAGCCCAAGATGGCAGAGGGCGGCCTTGAAACAGTTACTCTGGGATGTCAGCCCCTTGTTATTCTCTAGCTGTGTCTGCAGAGGAGGAGGCCCAGTGTTAAGAGGTCTCTCCCCCAGGCCAGGAAGACTACAGACTTGCCTTCTGCACCTCCTGTTCCCTGAAAGGAGATGGGTTCAGGGCAGCCCAGGGCTACCGCCGGACGAGCTCATACTCTGCGTCAGGCACTGGGGTAAGTCTGTCGCCCGCCAGCCCCACCGCATCCTCACAGTGGGGACTGGATGGACGTCACTGCCCTGTGCTGTTGCGGGAAGGGAACTGAGGACCACAGAGGCTGAGGCCTGGCTGGTGCACACGGTGCTGTCAGAGGCTGGCTTCAGATCTGTGGGCCTCCCTCCGGCCCTGCAGATCCCGGATGAAGGCCTCTGCCTCCCGAGGTACACACAGCTCCTAGGTGAGCGTCGGAGTTCCTCTTTGCTGTCTGCATCTCTGATCTTGTCACTCAGGCTCCGTGTTCATTTACGCTATTGGGCCATTAGTCTTGGGAGTCGAGGCAGACTAGGGCGTTGTGAGCATGGCTGGGGGGTGTGGGTGCCCATGGGCTTGGGGAACAGCACCAGATCGAGGACCCTGGCCCTCTGCTTTGGAAAGCAGAGGAGAGGAAGAAGAACAGAACCCAGCTCTGTTCCTTACTGTGTGACCCTGGGAAAGTCACCCAGCCTCTCTGAGCCTCAGGCTATTATCAGGGACGGTTTGAGCTGCCTTGCTGACTGCTGGGAGGAGAGATGAAGTGATGTACCTTTTGTTTCTGACGGAGGCTATGTGTTATGGGGATGAGAGGGTAGGGGGGGTATATGCAGCCTGCTAGCTGCTGGAGGAAAGGAAAAAGTAGAGGAAATTCTCTCCTTCCTTCTCCTTTTGTCTTTCCCCCATCTCTGTCTCTTTGCATGTGACATTCTGGAAGGATAGACAGGATATTAACAACAGTGGTTACCAGGAGTAAGGAGAGTTCCGGAACATTCTGGAAGGATAGGCAGGATATTAACAACAGTGGTTACCAGGATTGGGGAGAGTTCTGGAACATTCTGGAAGGATAGGCAGGAAATTAACAACAGTGGTTACCAGGAGAGAGGAGAGTTTCGGGGTTGGGTGGGTGGGACAGGCAGATGAGGAACTAGAGTGCAATGGAGGATTCCTGCTACACATTTATCTTTTTACTTTCGTTGGTTTTTGAATCATGTAAATACGTTTCCTGTTTAAAAAATTAAATTAAAAGAATTTTTAAAAATCATGGAAGGATTTGGCAGTAGCAGGGACATTATATATACATTTATCCATTGATCCAGCAATCTCCTTTCTATGAATCTATTCCAAAGCGAAATGTGAAGAATATGAAAAGATAGATGCATAAAGATATCCACTGCAGAGATGTTCATTAGAGTAAAAGTCTGGAAACAACCCAAATGTCACTGCTGGGGAGCTGCCTGACCAAACTGGAAATGTAACGTGGAAACCAAACGTGGAAAGCCATGCCACGGAATCCAACACAGATGTTGACAAGGAAACCAGAATCTCTATATTCCTACGGCGCAATCCCCGGGATATAATGCAAATAAAGAAGCAAGATGGAGAAAATGTAGAGTGTCCTTTATCGAAGAAGGTGGGGGGGCACACATTTATACATGTTTGCATTTGCTTATGTTCAAGAAATGAAAGGAAAAACCAAACCAACCAAACAAAAAGAAATCAAACCTATGGGGGAGGGAAAGGAGAATTCAGGCTGATTTTCTGAACGTACTTTGTATATCTAACTTTGGAACCACGTAACTATGTTCCATAATTATAGAACAAAATTAAATTAAAAAATCAATCCCTAAAAATCGAAACCAAAATGAAACAAATCGACCCAGCGCTGTATTGAGCTGTAGCAAACTTATACAGAGAGAAACTATTTCTGGAGACTTTGTAGCCCAGGCAGGGGAAAGACGTCCCCAGCGGGATCCGCCCCAGGAACAGAAAGCGCTGCAAATCACCTGCCGCGATCTTTGGTCCTCAGCGTGGTGGGATGACTGTTCTGAGACGGTTGTGGGTGTTTTGGGGATAAAGTAGGCAGGTAATTACGTTGGTGTTGTAGGAACTGGATTTTCGGTATGGAGGACAGAGAGACAAAGACCTATAAGATGATTAAAGAGCTTATAGTCCTGAAATTGAATTGAAGTATCTGTATGTGTCTTATCTGAAGAGGAGGAGGAGGAGAAGCATTTCCCAGCTGTCCATTACCAGAGCCTAGAAATGGCCTCCAGCGTTAGCTGGTGTTAAGGAGAGCCTTCAGGGCCTAGGCTGTGGTATCTATCATTTTCCACCGAAAAGAATAAGATTGCCTGAAGTCACGGCTGATCCCAGGGACACACGGGGCAGGAACTGGAGACAGCTTGAACCATCCTATCAGCCTACTGGGGCTCCGTTAAAAGGATTCAGCAACCAAAGAGGCCAACGCTGGGCCCATCTGACATCAACACGAATAATGACAGCCATGGTTGAAACCTACCAGATGAGTTAACAATGCTTGAGTACATAATAATTTACCAACAATTAAACAAAAAAAAAATGTCCTCCTCTCCCCCATCCAAATTCACCTGTCACTTTAGAAGATGCTAAGGAATGGCATTCATGACTCTGAAAATTGGTAGGCGATGGAGAAGGACAGAGTTTTGACCAGGATATTCCTAGATGAATGGAACCTTCAGGTAAGCAAAGAGTTGGTAAGGGGAAATTTCTTTTTACTGGAAAACATTTCTGCTAATACATCAAGGAGAAATTATAATATTTGACCGTCTCCCTACTGAAATAACAGGTCACACAGGGTGGTCGGTGGTCACCACACGATATAGCCAGACCTTAGGCCTTCCGATGTAAGGGCACAGCACCATTTAGGAAACAAAATTTGGGGGGAAAAAACCCACAAAATCACTAAACCTGAATTTGATCAAGCCTCTAGTTTTAAGTTCCAATTTGCTGCGAACATAGCATTCACAGGCCCGTGTTAAATGACCCCACAGAGAGGCAATCGGCAAAATCCAGGCTGTGGAAAATTCTATAGGGCAAATGATCACGTTTCTTGACTAGATAAATTACAAGAAAAAGAGAGTGAGAAAGGAGAGAGAGAGAGAGGCTCTCTAGATCAGCCGAGACCCAAAGGAACACCGAACCAGTTGCCGTCGTGAAGACCTCATTGGGATCCTGAAGCAAATACAGCCACTAGTCAAAGAAATCAGGGCTGATGGCATATCCGATGACATCAAGGGGACCGGTGACATTTTTAGGCCCGATGATGACAGTGTGGGTACTGGGGTTGTGTCTGAAACAGAGGCTTTATGATACTTCTTGGCCTAACTGTTTATGGAGAAATGATACGGGGTCTGGGATTTGCTCAACCATATTCCAGGGCAGAGTCGGAGGGTCGGGGAACAGGCAGAACACGTTTGGCCACGAGCTGGGAATTGTTAACGCTGGGATGCGTTAGGGTCTTCTAAAGTTATTACTGTTTTCCCTCTACTTTGGGAGATGTCTGAACATTTTTAACAATTCCAAGGTTTGGGGTTGCGGGGGAGTCCGTTCTCACTGGAGGAACGTAAAAGGCCACGCACTGCTGTTTTCTCCCTGTGACGCTGGAGGCCGGGGCAGCAAGAAACAAAATCCCTGCTTGAATCCATTTGTATTTAGAAAAAAAAAAAAAATTAAGGCATAGTTATTATTTTATAGTTAAATTGTAGGACACCTTTAAAAAAATTTTTATCTGCCTATTTATTTAGAAAAAGAGAGAGAGCATGTGAGTGAGCAGGGGGAGGGACAGGGGAGAGGAAGAGAGAGAATCCTTTACGCAGGCTCCCTGCTGATCCCACGACCCTGAGATCACGACCTGAGCCGAAATCAAGAGTCAGATGCTTCCCTGACAGAGCCCCCCAGGGGTCCTGACACATTTTCTTTTTAAAGCAAGAGATGTAGGCGCTGAAGTTTGAATCTGAGCTTCGCAGTTGCTCTGGCTTTGAACAAGTTACTTGCCTCTCGTGCCTCAGTTTCCTCCTCTGTGAAATGGATTGAGGAGACGACTTCCTTCTTCTGAGAGAAGAATGCAAGGCAGGCCAAGCCATCCTACGCACAAAATCCCTGGGCTGTTCATGCCCATGGATGTTTTTAAGGACAAGCCATGGGTGCTGGGCACGAGGCAGACCTGGAAATCATGCGGGCTCCCGCAGCCGCCTCCTGCTCTGTCCGGGTCATGGCCCGCCAGGAGCCACCTGCCTTAGAAGTCTGCAGCCTGGCCCCATCCTCCCCACCCCCAGTTTGTGAAAGAAAACTTAGAATTGGCAGCAAGAAGCTAATTGTTCCCAGCTCAGCTCCTCTGCTTCTCAGCACTGTGCGAGCCTCCCCTTCCCTATCCTGCCTCCCCCCAGAGTCCCAATTAGGAGGCTTTCGGGCCAGCCAGCCAGCCAGCTGGCGTTCAGCAGCAGCCCCCTGCCCTGGGACAGCCCTGCTCGGCCCTGGCACCCTGTCTTCCCCGGAGCGAGAGGGCCGTAGCAGGCCCGTACCCGGCTCTAGACCGTCCCTCCTTTATTTGCAACACCAGCAGAAAATTCTCGAGGTGATTTGCTCTCTGTCCCTTTCTGCCCAAGCCACCCTTTTCTCTCGGGAATAACGGCTAAGGCTGCGAGTCCTAGAAATCATCTGGACTGTCCCGCACGTGCAGTCATGGAGCAGAGTGGGTGCAGGAGCCTTCTGGAAGTGTCGGTGGTCATCACAAGTCCCTGGATCCCTGGGCTCCAAGCCAGAGGCCACGGGGTTTCTCCTTCATGGCCTGCTTCCCGTGGCACACCCCTCCTACCTCTGGAGGGGGCCGACCGCCTCCTCCTACCTGCCCCAAGCTGCACACGGCGCGCTAGGTGATCTGTCTTCTGTTCTTTTACAGGGGGCTGGCAGGGTGCTCCCTGCGGGGTGGGAGCAGAGACCCGGGCATGGGAGCAAGGTCCGGGATCTCGGAGGGGAGGGCTGAGACGTCCTGACTTGTGCGGTTATAATGACAGCAGATTCACAGCTGCCCCAGGACCCCCGCCCACGTTACCAATACCAGGACTGAATGACACCTGCTACCATTACTGCTAAGCTCATTGTCACACGCGGACCTGTGTCTCCCCAATTCCCCAAACTCCCATGTTGAAGTCCTAACCCCCAAGGCTTCAGGAGGGGACTGTATTCAGACAGAGGGTCTTTAAAGAGGCAGTGAAGTTAACATGAGGTCAGTAAGGGGGTCGCAGTTCAGTGGGAGTGGCGTCCTTTCAAGAAGAGGCTGGGATGCACGCAGAGGAGGGACCACGCGTGGACACCGGGAGAAGGTGGCACCTATGCACCAAGGATGGTGGTCTCGGAGGGAATCAGCCCTGCCCAGACCTGGATCTCAGACTTCCAGCCTCCGCAAGTGGGAGAACAAAGATTTTTGTTGTTGGAGTCGCCTGGACGGTGGCACCTGGTTAGGGCCCCCAGCTCGGGCAAACATGTCTCTGCAAGGCACTTCCATGCGTGTCACTGAGCCCAGTGAGTTACGGATATCGTCTCATTCAGTCCTGACGCGCCCCTAAGCAGTAGGCCTGAGTATCGTCCTCACACACACATGAGGGGAGGGGAGGTTATTCTGGTTTCCTGCATCTAGAACGGAGCCTATAGGAAGGCTCTACAAACAGGAAGGAGCAGGGCTCAGCCAGATTGTAGGATGTGTCTAGGGAGCCGGTGAGAGGCAGAACCAGAGCCTGGATTCTAGCCCGCATCTGTCACGGTCCCAGTCCCATGCCCTTAACCACACTCTCTGCGGGGTCAAGTGCAGCCCAAGGACATGTGTGGGTCTAGGAGAGCCACAGCTTGGCAGGAAGAAGCAGATTCTGGATTTTCTGGGGCCGCGGCTATGCCCAGGTGTTCCTAAGCCTGAGACAAATGTGGTTTGCTTATAGTCCAGTCTTCCCGAGAAAGCTCCTCTGCACGGGGTCACAGGCTGGGCAGTATCCTGGCCCCCTCACAGCCTGGAAGGGGCCTGAGAGCAAGCCCGTATGCCCTTCACCTTGATCACATGTCGTCTGCTTGGCTTGAACCAATGATTTCAGAAGCACAGAGGTCCCTCCCCTCCTCCCGGCTCCTCGGCCTGCGGTCTCCCTCAGAGAATCCCCAGCCCTCCTCCGGGGGCCGTGGGGAGGCCTCACGTACCTTGTAGCCCTGGTTGATGCCATTGATGAACTGGGGGCTGGGGGCATTCCAGGTGAAGCGGATGGTCGTGGAGTTGGTGGCTTCTGCGTGCACATTGCCAGGAGGGACGGTGGGGACTGAGGAGAGCAGAGGGACAGGGAGGGGGATGGTAGAGGGGGTGGAGTCAGTCTTGGGCATTAAGCAGAGAAATAACAAAGGCAGGGGTCTGCTCTGCCCCGCCCTCTCCCGCTTTGCGTTATGGACTCGAGGCACCCTCTTTCTCTTGATGAGTCTGGGTGTCAGTACACTTGCCTGACCCACTCATGGGGTACAGACAAACAAGTGATGGATGGGAACGTGCTTGGGGAAGGTCGTTCTGCACAACCCTCGAAGCCAGCTGTTTCATGATCCAGGTGACGTGGACCCTGAAGAAGGTCCCCGTACCCCCAAAGCCTCTGCCTTCCTCATGCTCCCCGACAACTCCCCTGCCCCTCGGCACCCTCCTGCCCTACGGGGTAGCCAGGCACAGCGGGCAACAGCTCAGGGGGATACAGGTGCCGTGGCCGAGGCGGGACTGGACTGGTCCAGGACTGACAGGCACGGGCCAGGGAGGGAGAGAGAGAAGCACCAGCTCCTCCACGGTCACGATCCCCACCCACCTCCCTGCAGTGTCCACTCGGCGACTTTGCTGCTGTAGACGCCCAGACCGGCGCTGTTGTAGGCGGCCACCTCGATCTCGTAGTTGGTCCAGATGATGAGGTCCTCCAGCAGCAGATTGTTGACGTCAGCGTCTGTGATGTTCTTAAACTGGTACCCGACGGGCAGCCCGGCCAGGCAGTATCTAAGGGGAGGGAGGAAGGCAGGGGGTTGTGGGCTGGAGACAGTCTGCTGGGCACATGCCCAGGAAACCATGTGTGATGATGCGAATGTTCCATATGCCGTCCAATATGGCCGTCCAACATGGCAGCCACTCTTGGGCGTGGCTGCTGAGCCCTTGAAATGTGGTTGGTGTAGCTGGGAACGTGGGTTGTATTTAAATTAAATAACCACAGGAGACCAACGGCTATCTCCCTGTACAGCACAGGTCTAGAGGACGTGTCTGTTCTATTTGATGGGTTTGGACACTGGAGAGATTAGCTAACCATGGAAGCTAAGAGTTTCTGGGCAGACCACACTGGTCTCACCTAGGAGGGGTCATCGATGGAGAGCCATGTCCAAAGGCTGGGCTCACTTTCTTTGTCCCTCCGAAGGAGTGCCTCCCTCTTTTGACAGTCACTGACTTAGGTGGAGAGAACAAACTTGAGCTACCTACTCTACCAATTTCTACTGGAAAAAGAACACATAATAATACAGAAGTGGGTCTGCATGGACAAAGTCTGGAGGGATGGTTAGATCATCGGAGAACCACAACCCAAACGTTATTGGAAAATTAGAGGCTCCAGCTTATTTTGATGTGTTACAAGACCCTGTAACAATGGTCCTCAGTGGCTTATCATGCATCAGAAATACCCAGAGGGCTTGCAGAAATCCAGGTTGCTGGGCCCACTTCTAAGTTTTCCATGATCAGGTGTAGGACTTGAGAGTTTGCAGTCAAATTGAGGCCGCTGTTGGTCTAGGGAACAACCTTTGAGCACCACTCGCCATTAGGGTTCACCAAAAACCCACAATAAAATTAACGGATCGTGGAGTGGTCAAGTCAACCATAACGCCCTCCAGATCTGGGGCATGCGGAGCTGGAGAGCGCACACATACAGGAAAGAAGTGCACATTTTGCAGCCTGCCAGAATTCAGCATACTGATGGATGCTCAGGAACTTCAACTTTATGCTAATTTGAATTTACGACCCCCAATTAGTAGCACTTAATAACTCAGTTAGAGGTGATCAGTGAAATATCCTTGGTCAAGTGTAGACATAAAAGTTTCTATAACTGGGCTTCATTTTGCGATAAGGACCAGCAAAAGGAGGTCTACCATTTGACCAGCCCTTGGATCAGTATGGTGGCTTCAGATGGAGTATTCTTGGTTTCTGGGGTGGTTGGCCTGTCGGAGAGTTACCCGTCTCCCTGTGCCCTATCCTGTGAAGCCATGACGTGTGGCTGGCCTGCCTATCCACACAGCCTTGAGGACATTACACTGTACCTCCTCTCTCAAGCATTCCCATTAGTTTTCCAAGACCCTGCCTTCTGGAAGTTCCTCTACAGATCTAACCCGAGTCCTTCCTACCTACAAGGGCAAAGTCATTTCTTGTTGTGTGGTGGTCCTTGTGAGATGGAGAAGGACCTGTGGTGACTTGGCTGTTTTCCCATCTACTCCAAACCCTCCCCCTGGGTGGGGGCTGCCCTCCTTTCCCCAGAGAAGAGGGGACACCTACCTGATGACGTAGCCTTTGAGAAGGCCATTCTGGTGGCTCTCGGGAGGCGGCTGCCACTGGATCATGATGGACTGATTGGTCCGGCCGCTGGCGATGACATTCTGCGGGGGGGCTGTGGGGGGCTCCTCGGGGAGGGAGACCCTGGATAGGAAAACATCAAGAGTGGGTGGGTCTGGGGCGCCTGGGTGGCTCACTGGGTTAAAGCCTCTGCCTTCGGCTCAGGTCATGATCCCAGGGTCCTGGGATTGAGCCCCACGTCGGGTTCTCTGCTCAGTGGGGAGCCTGCTTCCTCCTCTCTCTCTCTCTCTGCCTACTTGTAATCTCTGCCTATCAAATAAAACCTAAAAAAAAAAAAAAAAGAGTGGGTGGGTCTTTCCACTTTTAGTCTCGAGGGCAAATACAGGAGTTTAAGGGGATACAGGGAGGCTGCTCGGTTCCTGGATGACTCTACACAGTTGCTGTGTGCTTTTGGGCAAGTCACTTAACTCTCTGAGCTTGCTCCTTTATCTTTTAAAGGAGTATAATAAACCTCCACTTGCCTGCTTTCTAAGACTAGTTGAGGCTCAAGGACACCATGTATGGAATTGTTTCAAAAAATACCACAGAGCCCCAGATGTGTTTGTGTCTGTGCAGCTCAGGGACATGGGCCTCAGTTTCCCGGATGTCAGAGAAGCTGCTGTGGGGGCTGATGACGTCCTGAGCCCTCCGGTATTTCGGAAGCAGGAGTGTTAAACACTTGCAGGCTGGTGGTGCTGTGTGATGAGGCTTCCTTTTCTGCCCAGCTGAGCCCCAAGCTGTGGGCAGAGCAGGCCAGGTGGGGCTGGGGAGGCACGTGGTGGTGGTGGGGGCCCATCCCCCATTTCCAGAAGCGAGCGTCACCGCGTGTCTTTCTCTGGCACTGCTGGGGGACGCAGTGTTCCACTGCGGTGTGCCGTTCGCCCAACTGACACGCGCCCATTAAAACCAGA
Source organism: Mustela nivalis (assembly GCF_964662115.1). Taxonomy (NCBI): domain Eukaryota; kingdom Metazoa; phylum Chordata; class Mammalia; order Carnivora; family Mustelidae; genus Mustela; species Mustela nivalis. Next base: position 55,090,774 of record NC_139036.1, read on the forward strand.
AATTAATTATTTCTGATGGATGTCTCTCCCTTTCAGTTTATTTTTATGTTTTTTCTTTCTGACGGATAGCTTTCCAAAATGTACTGCACACTCCCATGTCTTTGTACAGCCTGTGAGCGAGGGTGATTTAACCTTTTTCTTCGTGACTCGGGGCTATTAGTGTGAAGATTCATCAGGAAGATGAATCAGGGCTTGAAGTGAAGCTTGAAGATCCAGAGAAAGTGGAGGGTGGTTTCCCTGACACTTGGAGGCTTTGTATCGTTGGGATTTTGTAGTTCCAAAGGGCTGGGGCCGCGGCCACTTTGCTCCCAGCAGCCCTCATGGTCTACACACAGCCGGGCACATAGTAGGTGTTCAACAAACAGTGAGGGAATAAATCCTCCCTGCCAGGCTGTTACCTGCCCCCCTCGCTTTCCTGAAAGGGTGTCACGACCCTTGTGGCATCCCCCTCGTGAGAGTCACAAAGACTCCAGCTCACTGGAATTGTGGCAGAACCAAGTGATCGATTTAAGCCAGATGTCCACGTACATACACACCTAAGAGAGTCTTTTCAAGAGCCAAGTACATTCTTGGTTCCTTTGTAAAAATATCAGTTGACGATATATGTGAGTGTTTATTTCTGGGCTCTCTATTCTGTTCCATTGGTCTAAGTGTCTATTTTTATGCCAGGATCATGCTGTTTTGATTACTACGGCTTTCGAGGATAGTGTGAAATCAGGAAATGGGATGCCTCCAGCTCTGTTCTCAGGATTGCCTTGGCTACTCAAGGTCTTTTGTGGCTCTGTACACATTTTAGGATTTTTTTTTTCTAATTCAGGAAAGATGCCACTGGAATTTTGATGGCGATTGCATTGGATTTACACATGGCGTTGGGTAACACTGACATTTTAACAATAGTAATTCTTCTCAGTGGGGAAAGGGTAGTCTCTTCAATTCATGGTGTGGGGAAAACTGGACAGCCACGTGCAGAAGAATGAAACTGGACCCCCATCTTACACCACTCACAAAAATAAACTCCAAAAGGATTAGATTTAATTGTAGGACCCTAAACCATAAAACTCTTAGAAGAAAACATGGGGAAAGGCTCTTTGACATTGGTCCGGGCAGTGATTTCTGGATATGACACCAAAATCACAAGCAAGAAAAAAAAAAGTAAGTTAAGTGGGACCTTAGCAAACTGAAAAACCCCTGCCCAACAAAAGAAACACTCCACAAAATGGAAAGCCCACACACTGAATGGGGGAGAACATCTGCAAGCCCCAAGTCTGATAAGGGGTTAATATGCAAAACACATAAAGAACACATACAACCCAAGAGCAAAAAAAAAAAAAAAGGAAAACAACCCAATTCAAAATGGGCAGAAGATCTGCATCGGCATTTTTCCCACAAAGACCCACAGATGACCAACAGGTACGTGAAAAGATGCTCGGCGTCCCTCAACATCAGGGAAACGCACATGAAAACCACAATGAGATACCACCTCCCACCTGTCCCAACGGCCATCATCGAAAAGACAAGAGATAACAGGTGTTGGTGAGGACGTGGAGAAAAGGAATCCTCGGGCACTGGGGGTGGAGATGCAAACTGGTGTTGCCACCGTGGAAAACAGGATGGCGGTCCCACAAAAAATGAAAGGCAGAACTACCGAATGATCCAGCTGTCCTACTTCCAGCTGTCCCACATCCAAAGGAAATGAAAATAGGATCTTGAAGGGACACCCGCACCGCCATGTTCACTGAGTATTAGCCACAGCAGCCAAGACACGGAAGCACCCCAAGCCTCCGTCCACAGAGGAGTGGACCAGGAAGATCTGTATACAGATCTGTATACAGCAGCAGAGCATTTAGCCAGGAGGAGGAGGAAGTCCTACATTTCTCACAACATGGATGGACCCTGAGGGCACGATGCTAAGTGAGATAGAGTCAGATAGAGAAAGACAACTACTGTATGATCTCACTTATGTGGAATCTAAAAAAGCTGAACTTAGCCAGAGTGGAGAGTGGTAGTTACCAAGGGTGGGTCGGTGGGGGAGACCGGGAGACACTGGTTGAGGGCACAAACTTCCAGTGATAAGATTAGTAAGTTCTGGGGATCTGAAGGGGAGCACGGTGATTGTAGCTAAAAAGACTGTATCATATACTTAAATGTTGCTCAGAAAATAGATCTTAAATGTTCTCACCACCGCAAAGAATTGGTGATTTTGCGATGGGACAGAGGGGTTAGCCAACACCACGCGGTGATTCTGTTGCACTGTGTAAATCAGACCTGTCCACCTTACACTCCACCATGTTGTGTGTTGACGGTACCTCAATAAATCTGGAAGAATTAAAAAGAAACCCGGAAGAGGGTTTCTCTTCTCCCACAGCTTGGAGGCGTGGGATTTGTGTCACTGTCACTCTGACCTTCCATCCTTTGGGGCTGAGGCGGTCAGAACGGCCTCCTACATAAGTGGGTCTTCCCAGATGATGCTTGAAAATGGATGACCCTCTGTTTTTACTTAATTTTCATCACTTTGCAGAATCTTCGCTGAAAGCTTACTAGGACCTGGCATTGTGCAAGTCACTGGACACAGAGACCCGTGTGGGTCCACGGCCCCGTATACCTCATGGCCACGTGACAGTGGAGGCGTCTGTGAGGAGCTACAGCGGAAATCAGATAAGTCTTTGAACTTGGCCAGCTCCCAGTGAGGGGACCACTAACTCCGGTGCGGGCTCATCCCACATCAGGCACCGCCTACAGAGTCACCTCCTGTCCTCCTTGTGGCGTCCTTGTGAGGCAGACATGAGTCATGCTGCCCCATTCTACAGAGGCAGACGCCGAAGCCCGCAGGGCCGGGGAGGCGGTGGCCTGGGTCTGCGCTCAGCTAGGCCCCACGATGCCACATGGGACTCGGCTGTAGGTCCCCTCAGACCCTCCTTTTGATGGAGTCACCCAGAGCCCCTCTGGAAGAACACTGGCCCCCTCACCTCTCCGTGTCCTTGCTGAACTGTCCGTTCCCCACGTCGTTGACTGCACAAAGGCGGAACTGGTAGGAGCGTGCGGGCACCAGGCCCTTGACCATCACCGAGGTAGCCTCGGGGTCCACACTGGCCAGGAGCACCGTCCAGGGGGCATCTACGAGGACAGAGGGTGCAGGCGGAGGGGGACAACCCTGGAGGCCCCGCTCCCTACCCCATTCTAGCAGAGGACAGCCTCCTGGACTTGGTCCACTGGAGGCTGGTCACGTCATTTATCTGGGTCCCCTTAGCCCACCTGTCCCAGGTGGCTGGAATGCCCAGGGCATTGCCCTGGAGGAAGCAAGGGCTCACAGGACTGGAGATGCACCTGCCTTTTCTAGCTGCCCCCGCCCCCCCCCCCCGCCCCCCACCCCATACCCACCCCTCCTGCCTACTGATGAGCTCCAAGGCAAACTGTATTTAAAACATCATTCAAATGAGGCCTGCTAATTTCAGAGTTCACAGCTTGGGGTCTTGGAGAATAAAAAGCAAAAAATCGCCATTGCCTGGGGGGCTCTGGAGTGGCAGGCCCTGGTGTCCCCTCCCCCCACAGGGATCCTTATACCACTATCACAATGTGTGTGGGGGGGGCACGGGCCAATGCGCATTTCTCAGGGAAGCTGCAGTTTCCAGAAGGCCTGCTCAAAGGCACAGAACTGGGAAGCAGGAGAGCTGGAGCCGGTCCCCTGGCTGACTCCCCGAGTCCGTGCTCCCCGCTGGCTGGGGCGGGGGAGGCTTACTGTTCTCTGACATCTCCAGGATGTAGCGGAGCAGAGGGCTGTTGCCGTCGAAGGGCTTGGCCCACGTCAGGTTGATGGCCCGTCTTTCTGTGGTGCTGAGGGTCGCCACGGGGTGCTCGGGGGCGTGAGGAAGCTGCCTGGAGGAGAGATATGGTGGGGTCACCTGTGAAGCCTGGAGTCAGAGGACACACAGGTGCCTGGGCTTCAGACTGAACATCACAACTGCCTGTGCTCAGCCATCGGCCTGGCCTTCGGACTGGAGGCTCTGGGGACCGCCCCCCATCCCCGTCCCCCCCGCCTCCCACCGGGTCCAAAGCTGTATCCAGAGTCCCCAGCTCTTGACAGAGGGCTGAACTGAGCTGGGGAAAGGCCTTGGAGGAAGCCTGGGTATGTCCCCAGAGGGCAGCAGACCCAGGTCCCACATGGCCCAGGCGTCCACCAACATAAGCCTCCTGTTGTGGCCTGTACCCCCTACACTGGGGCCAGGGCGCCCTTACCGGACACGCAGGTGGGCACTGCGAGAGTCATTGCCTCCCGCAGACAGCACCCGGCAGGTGTACGTGCCGATGTCCCCCGACCACGTCTGCGAGATGTGCAGGGAGCCGTTTTTGTCGAGACGGATGCGGGGACTGCTCTCCGTGCCCAGGGCGGCCCCGTCCTTCTCCCAGACGTACCTGAGGGGAAGGAGCAGTGGTCAGAAAAGAGGGGTCGGGAAGTAGGGGTCCCTGCTGGGGCTCAGCCTGGGGCTGGTCTGGAGCAGAGCCCCAAAGGCAGCAGGGCACTCCCCAGGAGACACAGGCCCCCCGGGGCTGGTCCCAGGTGGGAGCATGGTGCGCCCCCCCCCCCCCCCCCCCCGCACAGCTTGCAGCCCTCCGTCCCTGTCACAGGGTGCTCTGTCCAGGAGGCTTAGCCCACGAAGCCATTATACCTCCTGTTCAGGTCTAGGTCAGAGCCGTGTTGCTTTTGGCCAGAAGCCACCGCCAAGCAGCCAGCAGGAAAGAGCCGGCAAAAGGTAATCTTCCGAAGAGGTTAAAAGAGTACAGCTTGAAGAAGAATGAAAGTTTCCGCCCAGACTACATTTTGGAATTAGTTTTATGAGGGGAATCATTAGATCAATGCATCACCGTGACAAATTGACTTTAGTGTCCAAAAAATCACTTTAGCTTCGGTCAGTCAGTACAAAGGGGGACTTGAGAAATTACACACATGCCCGCGCCTGACAATAAGAAATATCTCCCCTGGAATGATCCTGGAGGAAATACAACTATTACTGTCATCCGTGTAACGTGGGGTGCCAGTTCTGGGGAGCACGTCACGCTGATGCCCTCCCCGGGCAAGGTTGGCCAGGGCGCCGGGAGCCAGGGCAGGGAGCCAGGAGGGGGGCTGGGCGGTTTTGCGCACGACCCGTCACTCGCTCAGCCGGGGACTATGTGGCTTGAGCCACGAGGTGTGGCAGCTATCAGTATCAGAGAATCTAAAACTGCTGGGGAGAATGAGCCAATAATATTTTTAAGTTAAAAAAAATCAGAAAATTGCAATTGCAAATAAAAAAATAATTGACAAATTACACATTGCAATTACAAAAAAAAAAAAAAATTCAGGGCAAGAAAACTGAAAAGCTTTCCCATCACGGGGAACCATGAGTAACAGCGGAACATCGCCGTTTCAGATTCTTCTCTCCTGCCCCAAGGGGGCCTGGCACCACAGTGCTGTTGGGTTCCGAATTCAGATTCCCTGGTCAAATGCTGCCTTGGCCACTTACCAGCTTCGTGATCCTGGGTGTGTCTATAGCCTCCCTGTGCCTTTGTGTCCTCATATGTCCTACGAGGAAAAATAATACCACCCACCTTCTAGGGTTCCTATAAGGATAGTGTAAGTTCATAGAAAAGGCTTCCGGTGGTAAGGGAGCCATAGAAGTTAGTCATGGATTTTGACTCTCAGAGCACATGCTGGTAAATAATGGGTAGCAACAAAGTATCACAGACTCTTCCCAGTGTGACCCCCTGCAGACCCTGGTTTGTACTGGCTGCTCGGTAGGACCCACATAGCTGCTCTGCAACTGTTCCCGCCCTTCTGGGAAGGGCTCCTCCTTCTCTCACATTATAGTTAATGCTGTGAGGAACATCCTTGCCGCAGATTTCCATACATTCTAAATCATTTCCTCCGGGATCAGTTCTCAGCAGTGAAATTGCGGAGTTAAATTTTAAGGCTTTTTATATACATTTACAAATTGTCAGACGTAATCACCTTCAATTCATCTCCATAGCTAGAAAAGAATCATCCCTGACAGCGCTGATGGCACGTGTAGAATTTTACTTAAAAGGAAATCTAGGGGGCGGAGAGTAATTCCTGCTTAAGAAACAGCCTATGGTAAACAGACGTTCTTGGCGGCAGGACATGGTGTCTTAGGGAGTATCACTACCTGTGGAGTGTTTGCGCCCAAACAACTAAGCCCAAATCGAATCAGCCATTTACTTGAGTCTAATTAGAAATACAACGAATAGAAGAACAGGTGCACTGCATCACAAACGAACAGCTGGCCAAAGCAGGGGTCAGCAAACTAAGGCCCCCTGCCTGTTTGTGTAAATAAAGTTTTATTGAAACAGAGACATGTTCATTTGTTTGCACCTTGTTTGTACAAACAAGACTTGGAGAGCTGTGACAAAAGCTATTTAGTCCTCAAAGCCTAAATATTTACTCTCTGTCTCTTTATAAAAAGAAGTTAGCTGGGCCACTGTCCTGTAGAACCTGGTTTCTGCAACTAATTAACTGCGGGTAGACAAAGCAGTCATGAACTCAAACATTAAGAGGAAGGGGAGGGGACTGTATAGAATGAAGGAGACACACCAATGAAATGCCACGTGTGGACCTTGTTTCAGCCCCGAGTTAAACCAACCAACTTTTAAAAGGACACCTCTCAGGGATGCCTGGGTGGCTCAGTCGGTTAAGCCACCGCCTTCAGCTCAGGTCATGATCCCAGGGTCCTAGGATGGAGTCCTGCATTAGGAATCCTTGCTCAGCAGGGAGTCCGCTTCTCTCTCTGCCTCTGCCTGCCCTTTGCCTGCTTGTGCTTGCACTCTGTCTCTCTCTGACTAGATAAAATCTTAAAAAAATGCTCTTAAAAAAACCAAAGACACCTCTCAGATAATCAGGGACGTTGTAATATGGTATTACAGATATCAAGGGATGGTTCATTGTGTTCTGTGTGAAAGGGACATGGTTGTTATATTTCAAGAACATTCCTTTTTTTTTTTTAAATATTTTATCTATTTATTTGACAGAGAGAGATCACAAGTAGGCAGAGAGGCAGGCAGAGAGAGAGAGAGAGGAAAGCAGGCTCCCTGCTGAGCAGAGAGCCCCATGTGGGACTCGATCCCAGGACCCTGGGATCACGACCTGAGCCGAAGGCAGCGGCTTAACCCACTGAGCCACCCAGGCGCCCCAAGAACATTCCTTTTAAGTAAGAAATGCACATTGACATATTTAAAGGTGAAATGACACGCTTGAGATTTGCTTTTAAAATACTGCAGTAAAAAAAAGTGTGGCTGGATAGGAGGAGACAGGTGAGCCAAATGCTGATAATCACTGAGGCTGAAAGATGGGTATATAACCAAAGAATACAAATGTAGGGATCCAAAGGGGCACCTGCACCCCAGTATTTGTAGCAGCAATATCCACAACTGCCAAACTGTAGAAAGAACCCAGATGTCCATAGACAGATGAATAGATAAGGAAGATCCAAATATACAGCAGAATACTATGCAGCCATCAAAAATGAAATCTTGCCATTTGCAACGAACAATGTGCATGGAACTAGAGAGTATTATGCTAAGCTAAGTAAGTCGGTCAAAGAAATAAAATTATCATATGATTTCACTCATATAGAGAACTTAAGAAACCAAACACAGAATCATAGGGGAAGGGAAAGGAAAAATAGAACAAGACAACATCAGAGGGAGACAAACCATAAGAGACTCTTAATCATAGGAAACAAACTGGGGGTTGCTGGAGGGAAGGGGTGTGGGAGGAATGAGGTAACTGGGTGATGGACATTAAGGAGGGCATGTGATGTTAATTAATTAACATCTCTATGTTAATTAATTGAGTTTAAATAAATAAAAAAAAAGAAGCTGGACACGTAAGGTCTGATGATCTGGGTGTCTCTACTCTGGGCTATATTTGAAATTTTCCACAGTAGAAATTTAAAAAAACAAAACAAAACAAAACAACAACTCATGAGTCCATTTAATTCAGGGTAGAAAATTTCCAAAATCATCTGTAATTATATAGCTGGCTATTAAACAATTTTGATGAGCAATTTCAGGACTTCCAGCTTTAAATAATATTAGATAGTCCTCAGGAAATCAAAGAAGGGCAAAAATATTTAGTTACAAGGACATTCATCATAATGTTTCTTTCTTTCTTTTAAAGTCGGCTCCACACCCAGCATGGAGCCCAACATGGGGCTCGAACCCCTGACTCTGAGATCAAGACCTGAGTTGAGATTGAGTCAGATGCCCAACAGAGCCAAGCCCTGTGATGTTTCTTAATATTAGCAAAAAACTGAGAAACCAGCCAAATATTCAGCATTGGGGAACTGGTAACAAAAATTATGTTACATCCACACAAAGGACGAGTGAATAATCATATAATGAAGTCTATACAAGAATAGTTATGGACAAGGGAAGAGATTCACAATGGGTTCTTAGGGGAAAAAGCAGACAAAGTGTGTCTCTAGGTTTTGTATAAATGACACCCTAATATTATTACCATTATATTATTATTATATTACTATATTAATATTATTAAAATTATTGAGAGAAACAGATAAACCTACTTCTCTTCTTTTTCCCTCCCTCCCCATTTTTGGTGGTCTATCTGTATTTTCTATATTTCCCTCCTATAAAGGGTATCTATTAGCTGTATTATCAGTGGCCACAAGTGGATTGCTCAGACTGGGTTTCAATCTCGGCTCAGATACCTAACAGAAGAGTTTCTCCTAAGGTTGTTCTGGAAGCTGTCTGGGCAGGCAACCTGCACCTGCTTGGGCTGTGACCCCTTGACTCTGGCTTGATCTTGAGGAGGGCACAGAACACAGAATTAAGTGGCCATCACTGGAATTTGACTGGGTTGCTTGTTGGGTCCTTTCTAGCTTGTCTGGTCAGGGAACTCCCGTGTGTTCCCTAAATCTCCACGAGGGTTTTCAAGTCCAAGGAAGGGGTGGGAGATAGGGGGGTGGGTTTGGCCACAGACTGACAATTTGGGGGCCTGCAGGACCAATTCTGTGTTCTCTCCCCATCGAAGAAAGATTGCCCTAGATTGGGAGTTCCATTCTAAGGCCAGGAGTCCCCAGTGAACTGGAATATGGTTTTTCCATCTGTGGGTCCCTAAGGGTCCTTGAGAGGTGGACTGTAGCTGTACTTCAAGGGGTCCCCGAATCCCTTTGCTCATTAGGAACTGTCTAGAGAATGACTAAAATATGAACTATTTTCCAAATGCCAGCTGGATGCTATTTTAATAAATAAAACACCAATTTAAAGCGTTGTTGAATTTATATATAATTATATATAAAATATGTAAATAACTATAAACTATATAAATAAATATAAAAAATTAATAAAACCTTTATTATTATAAGGTTTTCAATTAATAGGGGCTAAAATTACAGCTACCACTTAGGTGTGGGCCCGAGACACACAGCAATATTCTCTGGTGGTAGGGAGATGTGCAGAGTTCTCCTGGAGAACATTTTTATAGTTAAGATACATATATGTATATATATATTTTTTTTTTTTCAAAATTTACTAATCCCAGTTACAAGCATATTTTGTTTCTTGCATTGACAGTATTTTCATGACATCTATGTTAGGGCCCCAGCTTGCAAACTGGGGGCCCACAATGGATTCTCAAAGAATGGGTGCGGGTCTAAGTCTAATATTCTTTTTCTTAAAATTAACATAGAATGTTTTATTTGCTTCAGGGGTACAAGTCTGTGGGGGTACAATCTTATACAATTCAAAGCATTCGCCATAGCACATACTCTCCCCAGTGTCCATCACCCAGACACCCCAACCCTCCCCACGCCCCCCCCTTCAGCAACCCTCAGTTTTTTTCCTGAGATTAAGAGTCTCCTTTGGTTTGTCTCCCTCCCAATCCCATCTTGTTTCATTTTTCCCTCCCTAGTTCCCCCAACACCCTGCCCTGCCTCTCAAGTTCCTCATATGAGAGCGATCATATGATAATTGTCTTTCTCTGATTGACTTACTTCGTTTAGCATAAAAGTCTAGTGTTCTTTATGCCAACCTTGGCTTCCGGTGGAGGGGGGCCCATTCGGTGTGGTCGTATAGACTGTTATATGCCCAATGGCCACCAGATGGCGCCCCAGGATGCAGCTGCCTCCAGGGCGGTGGGGGCCAACCCTCCCAGGTGGTACCCACCAGCCCCTTCCAGCCAGTTGCTTTGGCAGTGATATTGGCCATAAGACCATAAGACACAGAAGCAACATGGAGGGGATATTTGTTCCTAAGAAAGCAGTTAATTTTTTTACTCAGCATCCCGGAGTTCAAGGGAGAGCCCAGAAGGGACCACTTTCTCCCGGTCTTAGTTCCTGAAGACCTTCCTGGGGTTGGCCCAGGTGTCTGCAGCCCAAGTTCAGGAGGGATTCTGGCTTTTAAACCCGTCTTGGCTGCTGCTGTTCTATCTCCAGTGGCTTCCCTGGGGGGACCTGTTCCCTTCAAGCCAAGTAGCTCACCAAGGTCCCGGCTCCCAGGGTGGCCGCATTTTGGGGCGCTTTCCTCTCACATGTGTGTCCTGCCCTGGCCTATCTCTGCTCCCACGCCTGTTTACCCAGACCCGGCCGGTGTCCACTCGGGGCGGGGGGGCAGAGGATCTAAGATCTGGGTCAAAGATTGGGGTAGAGTGAGGTCCCGTGCCACGGCAAGAACAACTCAAGAGTGTCCACGTGTCACCAACCACAATGGCTCTTCCTTCGCGCCCCTCCCTCCTGCATCCCCCTCTCCTCCATTCTTCGGTATCCCCACCCCCGCCCCCCCCAAACATGGCCCAGTTCAGTTCAAGCTAGCTCAGCCCTGCCCTAGCTCTGCAGGGGGTCCCCCCACGGCACGGCACGGCCCCACAGTCACACTTAACCTCCTTGGTGTCGACATCTATTCCTGAAGCCGCCCTCCCCTCTGTTGGGCCACAGCAGAGGGAGTACCTGATGGTCACTCGGGGGTCGTGGGTCACTCCGCACACCATGGAGGCCTGGGTTCCCTTGATGACACTCTGGTCCTGGGGAGGCTTGCTGATGCGGGTCCGGGCTGCAGGGTGGTGAGAAGGGGAGCAGACGCAGAGGAACAGGTGAGAGGCAGGTGTGTGGGGAAGGCATCTTCAGGGGACCCGGGCCCGTGTGGCTGAAGGCCACGGGCAGGTGAAGGCAGACCCAGCATGTGGACGGCTCTACCATGGTGGGTCACCCAGAATGCTAATGAGGACAACGCGGCTCCATGGCTCTGTGGCATTCTTGGAAGCCACGTTTCGAGTGGGATCTCACTGAATCTTCCCCCAGAAACCCTTGGGAGGGATGAAGGAATGGAAATCGGAGACAATCAGCACATGAGTGGTCCGGCCTGGGTAACAACAGGATCGTCTGATTCCCGGTCTTCGGCCTCACGAGCCAGCCCACCGGGGCTCGGCCTCCCTAGGGGGCCCACGGTGTGGATCTTGGGTGGGGATCCCAGGCAGTACAATCTAACGGTGCAAGGGGCGTGAGAAGCTTCCCAAAAGTTGGGCTCAGCAGCCGAGCGTCCACGGTCAAGTCTGGCTGGTAGCCTGTCTGGGTAAATATTCTTGCAATGGAACACGGCCATGGCCGGCGGCGGAGGCTTTTGATGAAAGAGACAAGTCAGCTGAAGGGCTGGGACCGAGGCTGTCTAGCCCACAAAGTCAAAAAGAGGGACTCTCTGGCCCTTGGTGTGGCACCGTCTAGAGTCCTGGCCTTCCTGGTCCCTCTCCTCTGGATTCATCTGTCCCTGACCTTCTCAGATAGGGGCCTGGGGAGGCAGCTGTGGGGATGAGGGGCGCTGGTGGCGAGAGCCCGTGCTGGGCACCCACACACCCACGTGCGGACGTGTCAGGTATCCCCGGTCTGCACACTCACCCCACACAACCAGGTCAGCCGAGGCTTCGTCGACCCCGCGAGAGTTGGTGGCCAAGCAGGTGTAGGTCCCAGCATCAGAGATGTGCGTGGGGCTGACGAGCAGACTGCCCGACTCCAGCAGCGTGAAGCGTGGCAGCTGGACCGAGCCGCTGGCCAGGATACGCTCCCCTGAAGGCGACACGGGGTGGGCTCAGAGCGCGCTCAGACTGTGACACGCAGCCCCTGGCTCTCCGAGACCCCCCAGCTCCTGCACCCTGGGGGCTCTGGGCAGGTGCTCTCAGGCCGACGCCGGCTTTAGAAATGCTGGGAGGGCCGGGCCGGGATGGGGGCTGAGGTCCAGGTGGGTCTCTGAACGGTGACGGGCCCAAGGGCACGCGGTCACAGAGCCCGGGTCTCCTGGTGTCTCTCCACCCACCAGGCTGTCTGCCCTTCACCAGAGAAGGCCAGGGACTGTCTCCTGATGCAGCCAGGCACAGATCTCGGAGACAGCTGGCATCGGGCTGGGGGGAGGGGGCAGACAGCTCTGACAAGGTGGTGACGGGCATCCCGCCGCAGGATGCTTCTCGAGGGTCACCTTCAGGAGAGCGGAAGAACGTGACGGGTGGGAGCAGCCAGGAGCGGAGGCAAGGTGGATGTGGACGGGGACGGGGACGGGGGCAGCCCTCCCTCCGCAGCGGGGCCTGGGGAGGCCTGGGGCCTGGGGCAGGGGGATGGGGTCTGCCCCGGGCAGGAGCCCGGGAGTACAAGTTTGGGTGACTGTATCTATCGTATTCTATTTTGTAAAAAAAATATATTTTGTTTATTTAGTTGAGAAAGGTGGCAGAGGAAAGAGCACAGAGGGAGAAGCAGGCCCCCCACCCCACCCCCGAGCAGAGAGCCGGACATGGGATTCGATCCCAGGACCCTGAGATTATGACCTGAGCTGAAAGTAGATGCTTAACCAACTGAGGCCCCCCCGTCTGTGCAGAGGGACAGCTCCACAGGCAAGGCTACGGGTCTGTCTATCTGCACACGCGGCCAAGAGTTGCAAACCAGTAAGTGTGGGGGAAGAGGGTGCTCGTGTCCATACGAGTGCCTGGCCGTGCTCACGCTCATTCCACAAGCACTTACCAAGCAATGACCCTGTGCCCAACCCTGTCCCAGGCCCTGGGGAGACGGCAGCAGACAAAGCTGAAAGCCCTGACTCTGCGGGGCGCCAGGCACTAAGTGGCTGGGATAGGCAGTTTATCTTGTATATCAGGAGGTGCAAAAATAAAGTGGTGGTGGGGGAGGGTCATGGGGGGGGACTCGGGGGTTGGGGGCAGGTGAGTCCTGGGGAGAAGCTTCGTTGTAGCAGACTTGGAGGTGGGAGGGAGTGACTGCGTGTGTGCATGCGTGTGTGTACACGGGGAGAGCCTGGAAGGTGAGTTTTTGAAACAGGGGTGGAGGAGGCACATGGAGCAGGGCCATTTCAGCTGGGCTGGAGCAGGGGTCCGGAGCCCTCTGTGCCACCTGCAGGAGGGACAGCGCCCACCGGCACTCACGGCCACCATCACAATAGGATCATCAAGCCACTGTAGTTCACTGGGCTTCACCGCTGTCCTTGCTCCACCCTCATGCCAGCCCGGGGTATGTCTACTATGGTCCTCAGTTTACAGATGGGGGCCCTAAGCCTTGGAGTGAGACAATAATTCACCCCAGGTCACCAGTGTCAGAAGATGCAGAGCTGACCCTTGAGCCCAGCAGCGTGGCACGGGGTGCATCCTGTGGTGTGAGAGATGGATGCCCTCCTGGTTGTGCAGTGCACGACCTTCACAACTGGACAAAGGGAACCCAACCTGGCTGGCTCCAGAATGGAGCTCTGAAGACTGCCCTAGAGGGTCACAGGGCCACAATGTCCAAAGGAAATCAGTCCCATCTACCTTTCTGCCAAGTGATGGCTGGCCGGGGTGCCCCCGAAGTCTCACAAGCCAGCACCACTGACATGCCATCGATCACTGTGCTGTCCAAGGGGCCCCTGGTGATGTTGGGGGCGATGCCTGCAGAAGGAGACAGAAGCCTCTTAGCTACACCCTGGAGGAGGCCCCACAGCCAGAGGCACAGGTCCTCGTCCTGCCCCTGTCACTCTGGCTGCTGTGGGTCCCCCCACAGACAAGGATGTGGATGTCCTGATGGGGCCCTGGCACTGGGAAAAAGCCCAGAAGGCCCGTGAGGGCTCCCTGTAGCACCTGCCCTGTGGACGGCCCCAGGCTACACTACTGCCCCAGCCCGGATTCTTAGGCCTCCATTTGGGGGAACTGAGGACCCCCAAGGGCAGCTCCCACCCTCCATTCCAAGAAAAACAGGATGCGTCCTTCATCGAATAGGACATGGAGGCTCCGGTTTCTTAAAAGAAAAAGTGGTTATGGCCAACAGAAGAACATGACCCACTTTTCACAAGGCTTGGCCCTGGAGAGTCCGCGGCCTGGCTGAGCCATGGTTCTTCAATGCTAAGTGCAATCTTCTGGCATTGGGCCTGCCTTCCGTAGCCTGGCCCTCAGGGAACCGTCCAGTCAGATGTGCATGGGGCAGAGCTCAGGGAGGGACCAGCACCAGCTTCACTGGCTCCCATCAGAGGCAAGAAGCAAGACGGCAGCCCTTCTGCCCTCTCGCTCTCTGCCCCGCGGCTGCCCTGTTTGGGGACCTCTGTGGGTCTGGGTGATGAGCCAGGACGGACTCAAGGAGGCTCACGATCACATGTCCTTTGGCTGCTGAGACCAAGAGCCCAGCGCCACTCTGCACGCACACTGAGCTCGGCTGTCTACGGTGTGACCGATCACAGAGCAGATCACACTCACCCAAACCCCACGAAGAGAGCAGGAGAGCTCTCGTAACCACCCAGAGAGAGCCAGAGAGGGCAGAAGGTCGGAAGTGGGGGCTGGAATTCAAGCTTGGGCCCCCCCTGGAGAAGGAAGCAAGTCTTCTCCATTGGGACGGGGCGGCTTCAGCCCTGCCTGGGAAGCCAGCGAACCACTGAGATGCCAGAGCCGGGAAGCCAGGGGCAGCCCAGATGCCAGAGTGGGGACTGTGGTTTCACAGCTGCTTCTCTCAAAGGCTGCTGGGGGACGGTCTTCGGGGCACCCTCTCCCTGCTGGATGCAGCGTCTCTTTTCAAGAGGCTGCTGGCTTGGAGGAAAGCGGGGTCCTGGGTGGGAGGGATACAGGGGCAGGGGCAGGGGCAGGACCAACTTACTGGTGACGGCAAGGTAGGTGGAGGTCTGCACCTCGCCGGCTGCGTTGCGGGCAAAGCACTGGAACATGCCCGTGTCGTCGGGCACCAGCCCGCTGATCTGCAGTCCCCCGTCGCTGCGCTGCCGGAAGCGGCTCAGCCTCTCCGCCTCCACCACGGCCGCGTCCTTGTACCAAGTGATGGAGGGCGGTGGTGTGCCTGGGGGAGAGACGTGGGCGCACGGTCAGCCCCCCTCCTGGCTCCCTCCCGCCCACCTCTGAGCCTCGAAATTGGTGGCCAGGGTGAGGGGAAGGGGGCGGGAAATCCCTGGGTGTCTTGGTTTCTAGAATCTTCTCAGAGGTGCTACTTCATGGTCTTGGAAGAGGTGGAAAATGCTCTTGGCATGGCATTTCTCAAGTTCTTTTTAATGGCAGAGGTTCCAAGAACATTTAGCTGGATTAGTTTAGCTTGGAAATGCTAGATTAGACAAATTAATTTTTTTTTAACTGCCATTTAATTTAGCAGAGTTTGTGGTGTGTCCCAGAAACCTCCAACCAGGGCTTGGTTTCCCAGACCCAGTGACCGCAGAATCCCCCATGTCAAGGAGCATGTGGAGGGGGCTAGGGATCCCGCGTGGCCCGCAGAGCTCCTACCTGGTCTGCAGAGGAGTGAACAGGGGCTCCCATCTCTCAGCTTTGCCCAAGTCACACACCCTTGGCCTGGCATGGTTGTCCCACAGGTACCCCCAACCTCCCCGCTCTCTCTCCCCAGGTCTCTGCTCAAAGGCGACTTCCCCAGAGCAGCTCCCGCACTCCATTCAAAAGAGCACCCCAGCGCTCCAAGCCCCCTAAGCCTGGTTGCTTCTCCCTTCTCCTCCCCAGCCCCTCTCTAAGCTGACATCTCAGGATGCTGTATGTCATTGTTTCAGGGGGCACACTCTTCCACGTTGCAACATTTCTGCGATCGGGATGTGTCTTACTATCGAAAGCATGTCATCATTTCATTGACAGTCTTTTTTCTTTCTTAGTGGCACATAAAATCATGGGGCACCTCACCACCCATGGCATTTTCAGTGAAATGAAGTAAGTTATCTTTACTTGTCAGTTCGTCTGCCTTCCTCTTAAGAGTGTAAGTTTCATAACAGCAAGGATTTGGCTATTTGGTCCTGTCTGCATCTCCTCAGCCCGAGAGCAGTACCGGCACATGGGTAAAGCCTCCAAAAACTGTGTGTCGGGTGAATGAATGGAGCTTTGCCTTCCCCTGGTGCGGTCTCAGACGGGGAGTCCTCACCCACACCTTCCACGGAGACTCTCATCCTGCCTAAGCCACGTCCTGTCTCTGTGCTCACCACCAGACCACGGGCCGTGATGCATGCTCTCCACCTCCCATCTGACCACCCCAGACTTCACCCCGGTTTCAGGCTGTCCTGTAGTTCAGTTGGGCCAGTAAGACGGAGGCTGGGGGCGGGGGGTGGGGAAAGGGGAAATTCTTCAAAACCTCGGATGAAGGGTGTTGAAAGTAGGAGAGAGTAGGGGAGGAAATGGAGCAAAATGGCCCAGAAACCAGGCGGAGCTCATGAGACCCATCTCAGGCAAGATGTCCCCAAGTTCTAGCGGCTCTGACCTTACGGTAATTTGGCTTTGTCTACAACTCCCGAATTATGGGCAATTTCAGTCTGTCACCTATCCTGAAATTAGGGTAATTTGGATTCATTTGTAGCCCTCAAGTTATGGTAACGTGGGTTGATTTCCAGTTCTGAGAGTGTGGTAATTTAGCCTGTTTGTTTCCTGGGGTGTCTGTTCACGACCAGACTGACTCCCTGCTCAGTGACGCTGCCCGGAGAAGGAAGTGGAATTTAGAAAAGTTTGTGACGGAAACAGGAAGGGCTGGAGGTCCGGGGTTGGGGGTTGGGGGTCCTTGTTTCCCTAGGACCCCGCCACTGTGTTACCTTTGGCCCGGCAGGGAATGTCCACCACCTTCTCCATCTCTGCCGTGATGTGTCTCTCCGGCTCCTTGACAAACTGAGGTGGTTCTGCCAGAGGAAGGACCAGGGGAGGGGCTCAGAGGCATGCTCCTTTTGATACAGCCACTGCTCGGGTCACCCCTAAGAAGGCCCCACACAGCCCTATGGCCCCTACCCCTGGGTGGGGGGGGTCCCCAGCAGCCCCGCCCCATCTCACCCAGCACAGACAAGTAGGCCCCGCGGACGACGGCGGGCACGCTGCTGCTGCGCAGGACCACCTCGCACTCGTAGTAGCCGGCGTCGCTGCCCGTGGGGCTGGGGATGGTCAGCCGGCGGTTGTAGTCGCTGATGCCGCTCGACAGCGGAACCCCGTCTTTCTTCCAGATGATGTGCAGCTTGATCAGGGGCCTGGAGGGCGAGAGGAAAGCCGGTTCCCAGCCATGGGGACTTGGGAGAGGCTGGAAAGGCCAGGGCGGGGGTGGGTGGGAGGACAGGCGAGGCCCCCAGCCCGCCTCTTCAAGGGGCAGCCCTCTGGACCTCGGGTTCCTTGTCTACAGAATGGGACAGCTGCACCCCTGTGCCGAGGCCGGGTGTTCCAACGCAGGGAGGCAGCTGGAGCCCAGCCCGGCACTAACTTGGTGCACGGGGCCCCAGAGGACAGGAGCCGCCTGGGCTGTGCCTCTCGCTCTTCTGCCCCCTGGCGCAGAGCCCTGTCGGAGCAGAGGCCCGTGGGCGGCACAGCGTTAGAGGTGGGGCGTGAGAGAAACACCCAAGGTTTGAAGAGGGAAAGGCAGGCAGCAGGACATACCTGCCCCTGCCTAGACAGAGGGCGAGTCGGGCACCCCCAACCCCGACCTCTCAAGACCCCCCGAGATTGGGTTTGTCCTGTTCCCATTTATTTTATTTTTATATTTTTAAAAGATGGATTAAGAGTGAGAGCACATGTGTGAGCTCGAGGGGGGGTGGGGAGGGGCCGGGCAGAGAGAGACTCTGCAGCGGACTCTGCAGCGAGTGTGGAGCCCAAGGCCGGCCTTGACCTCACGACCCTGAGATCACGACCTGAGCCGAAACCAAGAGCTGGATGTTTAACGGGATGCTTAACTGACTGAGCCACCTGGGCGTCCTGTGGCCTGCTCTTGTTTGGCACCTGGCGGACCCTCAAGGGGTCTGTGCTAGCTCCACAGGGGGTGCAGAGGGGTCCCATGGAAAAGGGTCTTGAGGTGGAGTAAGTGTGGGCCTTCCTGGCTTGGGGGGGCGTTAGGCAGGTTCTGGGCTGTGGGTCTTCTCAGCACCCTTAGCAAGCTCCACGCAAAGGCCTCTCCCACCCTCGCGGGGAATGCGGCTACAGGACCGCGGTCTGCGAATCTTCAATAGGAGGTGACCCTGGGGGCCTTGGTCTGACTCCCCGCCTGTCCCATCCGATCCGACCACCTCTCCTGAGTGCTTACGAGGCGGGCTCAGCACTCCACCTACATGCCTTGCCGGGGAGGTGGGTGCTCAAATCATTCCCACTTTACAGCCGAGGAGACTGAGGCCCAGAGCACGACAATGGGCCTGGGCCTTGGGCGGTGGCCTTTTCTATCGCCTGGCTTTTCTATTGCTGCTGCTGGCCCGCTGGGTGACCTCGGGCAGGTTGCTTGCCCTCTCTGGCCTTCAGGGTAGCTGTGGGAGGGACAGAAGTCGTGTGGGAAGCACAGCGCGGCACCCACATGTGACGACACTTCAGTTTCCCACGTGAGGGCCATGAGGGTCATATGTGGCCAGGAAGGAGCTCCATTTGCAGCCGCCCCCAGGTCTGCCCTCCTGCCAAGGCCCCCACACACGTCATCGCCCAGCCCTGCGTCCCTGTCTTAGCTGCTTGTGCGCCAGGACTACACCTGACCTCCCAGCTCGCCCTCGGGGCTGCACTGAGGTCTGCTGGTCTGTAATGTCCACCGGGGCCCAGTCTCTCCTTGAGAGCCACAGAGAACGAGCCAGCCGGTCTACGCGTCACCCCATCCTCCAGGGTCAATGCCCCGTCTCCTTTCCTGGGTCCCCGCGTGACACGTGCAGACCTCCCTGAACTCAGGCTGGTCCCTCTGGAGCCCCCAGGTCAGGAGCGTTGGCTGGAGTTCAGGGTGCAGGGGAGCAGGGAGAGGGGGACATACTACCCACCTGGCGTTGGCCACACACTCCAGGGTCACCTCCGAGGTCCCAGCCACCACGCTAGTGTTCTTGGGGGGAATGATGATGGTTGGGGCAATGGGGTCCGCAGGCCCCCCGACATCTGGGGAGAGATCAGGAGTTAGCTGGAGACAGAGGGCGGAAACCCCATCTCTGCTCGGGAGACCTTGGTCCTCGTGGAGTGGGGCAGGTGACCACGAGACCACAGGGCAGCCACCCAAGCAGCAGGACCCCAGGGTCCCTGTCACCTCTCCTCCTCCCTCTGGTCATGGGCTCCCATGGTATCCAGTGAATGCCCACTGGAGACCTCCGGGGCCCTCCCCACCTTCCTGTCACACAGCATACCCTCCCCCTGAGCCCCTTCTCCTGTCTGTGCCTTCAAAATCCTTCCCTCCATCCATATTTCTCTTGTGGCATTACTTCTTCTCCGGCCCCCTTTTCCACCTGAATGCACACTCTCTATACTGGGTTGAACAGTAACCCCCCAAATTCACGCCCACGGCAGCTGTGGATGCGACCTCGGGAAACAGAGTCTTGCAGGTGTGATCAAGCCAAGAGGAGGTCCTTCTGGATCTGGGCGGGCCCTGAGGCCGATAGCACGTGTCCTCACGAGAGGAGTGGAATGGAGACCCAGACACATGGATACCCAGGGGAGAAGGCCGGTGCACACAGAGGCAGAGACCTGGAGTGAAGCATCCCCAAGGCAAGGAATGAAAGGACTGGCAGCCACCGCTAGAAGCTGGGAGGCGAAAACAGACTCTCCCCCAAAGCCTTCAGGGAGCGCGCAGGCCCGCCGATATCTCAACGTCAGACGTCCGGCCTCTAAAACTGTCCGAAAGACCATTTCTGTTGTTATAAGCCCCGCAGTGTGTAGGACTTTGTGACAGCAGCCCAAGGAAGCTAATATGTTCTCTGGGGCAGGAACCTCACAGAGCCTTGCTTTTGGGCAGAATTAGATCTCCTCCAAATTCGTATGTTGAAGCCCTAACCACGCCCCCCCCCCCATGTGACTGTATTTGGAGATGGGGTCTTTCATCAGTCATTGGCTTGAAGGAGGTCATAAGGGTGGGGCCTTAATCCAACAGGGGGGCTGCCCTGACCAGAAGAGAAAGAGACCCCAGAGCTCTGTCTCTGCCACCCGAGGACACAGCGAGAAGGCGGCTGTCTGCAAGCCAGGAGGGGGAGCCTCAGCGCAACCCAACCATGCTGGTCCCTTGACCTTGGATTTCCCGAACTGCGAGAGGTCACTTCCTGGTCTGAAGCCCCGGCTGGGTAACCTGTGACGAGCGAAGACAGCCTTGTTCAGGCCTCCTCCAGCAGCAGAGACATGCCCGGCACACAGTAGGGGCGCACGCATATTTGTTCAGCGAAGACGGGAATGGACCCAGAGCTATCCCTGCGCCACCTCAGGGTCGGTGATTGAAATGCAAGAGAATGTACCGCGAGTGGGCTTTCTAAACACGCCACAAGGCCGTACCCTGAACTCTTCTACCAGAGGGAATAGCTTTGCTTTTTGCCTTGAGTTCTTTAAGAAGTGGCCCGGCTCTTGGTGGGTCAGCACAGGCCCAATATGGGCAGAAACTCCGACATCCTCCATGCACCTGCTCCAGGGCTCCTGGAAGAACCACCACAAAGGGCTTTTTCTCTCCCGAAAACCTACCCAGTTGCCTCCTTCCCGGGAGGTTCCAGAGGCAGCCGACTGTAATGACCCTCACAGCCCTAGGTGGGTGGGGATTGGGGACAGTGCCAGGACGTCCTTTATGGGGAGAGTGTATCACGGCCCCACTGCCACCCTGGGCCACCCCGGTCTGCCTCGGGCAGGTTTTCCTGCCTGGACTCCAGACTTTGCTAGAAAAGGGAATAAAATGTAAAAAATAAGGTAAAATGAAGAGGGAAGAAAGGAAGCATATAAAGCAAAATAATTGCAACAATATAAAAGCCTCATGTAGGTGCCATAAAGAGTGATCGGATTGAAAGCTGCTGATATAGCTAAATCCATAAAAGTGTGCTCTAAGTTGTTTATTACATGCTGGGGCTCGCAGGTACCGCGGCCCAGATTAATGGGGCAGGAGGAGGAGACAGACAGTTAGAGCCCAAGCGACGCGTCCCACTGCGGAGCCAGGTAAGCAGAGCCCTCGGAGTTTAAAGGTAAGAGGGGCAGCCCAGGGCCTCAGGGTGGCTCGCCAGGTGGAGGGGAGACAGACATCCACCGGGGACCCTGGGGGTCATGCCTCAGTCTTGGCAGGGGAGGGACCAGCCACAGCTGGAGACCCCTGGACCCAGCAGAGGAGAGCTGGGAGGGTCAGGAGGACCTGGTTCAAAACTTTGTTCCACCCCAGCCATCAGGGGTGGGGGCCAGGGAGGGGGGTGCGGGGAGCCTCAGAGGGGTCTTGATTTTTCTCCAAGGCAATATGGGAATAAAAATGACTGTATCGCAGGGTTCTGTGAGTTCAGCCCCTCGCTCAACAGATCTTTGCTGGGGGAGGGCTCTGTTCGTGCCACACTGTGCTGGGCACCAGGGATCCCCCACTAAGGGAGATGGGCAGGGGTCTGTCCTCATGGAACGCATGGTCTGGATCTCAGATCAGCGCTTAGACATTTATCGGATCAGAGCTGGCAGGATGGCTTCTGGGAAGAAGGGCCCCGGTGGGGGCGGCCAAGCTGCCCGGGGGGAATGCGCAGTACTGGGCGCGGAGTCGGTACTCCTCCTGGGGTGGACCGGCCTATGCTGGGGGACAGCTTCCTTGTCTCCCTCCCCGCACCTGCCCAAACCACGTAATGGACCCAGAGGCTACCAGGCGAAAGATGCAGACCCTCCAGGACCTTCCGACTGGGGGTAAGAGGTCCCATCCATCCGGCCCGTTCCCCGCACTCTGCTGAACCCGCCTACTCCCTCCCATGACGGCCACCGGCCACTGGTCATTATCATCATCCAGAATTTACAGCCGAGAAAGCAGAGAAAGCCGGAGACATTAAGTAGTTTACTTCCCAGTGACAGTCACTAATGAGGGACAAAATCAGGAATGCGACCAGGTCTCTGGGGCTGCAAATGCGTACCATGAACCACTCCCCAAATCATCTCTCTGGCTCAGTCCTTGCTCGGGCGCAGAGGGAAACAAATCTCCCTTTTGGCCTCCATCCGCTCTGCCGGAAGTTGTCTGAACATACCTCTGAGCACCTACTCGGCCTTTACCCCCAGCTCCTGGCTGCCACCGGCGTAGTTCTTGGCTGCCACCGGCGTCCCTGGTCCCTCTCCCCCAGCTCCACGCATGCATTCTCCTTCCCCTGTCACCCGTCACCTCCTAGTTGAAGTCCCCTTTTCTCCACCCTGATTCTCTTCCAACGCTCTGGACATGTAGCTCTGTGGACCCCGAGCCTCCAGGACCCCCCACCTGCACTGTGCTTCACTCGGCGCTCCCTTTCTCTGGTCCCCAGAAGTAAAGAAGCCAACGGCCCTTGTCGCTCCCACCCCTACGCCCAGTTCCCTGGCTCCCCCTGGTCTCATCAGCTCCCCAATCTGGAGTGGTGTGAAGGCAGAGATGGACAGCTCGGGGTGGACGGGGGATGTCAAGACGACCCTGGGCGGCACGGACTTGGCCTCAAGCAGAACACACCTTGCTGACAGGTGCTCTCTGCCCCCCACCACCCCGCACAGCTAGCAGCTCCTTGCCCGCTAGCTCTTCGGATGCACCAGGGCTCTCCACACAGGCAAAGTTGGATCCTGTTGCCCCAGGACAATTCTGATAATGGGCACCAGGAGGGACACCACTGTGCTGCATTCTCCCCAGGTCACCTCCTCGAATCGTCCCAAGTACACTTTGCCAGAGATACCAGGAAACAGAAGTTCAAGGACCACGCGACTCACCTGGGCCACAGGTCAAGTGCGTGTGTGTGTGCGCACGGGGGGTGTGGGCAGGGAGCTAAGCTACTCTCCTGGGCAGACATCGACACGGGGGCCGCGAACCACAGGTGGCTGGGAGCTCTTGAAATGTGACTGGCGCCCCTTTGATTGAACGGGATTTAATTTGATCTAATTTACATTTAATTAAAAACAGATCCCCAAATCAGCTATTAGAACACTTTTAAGTATGTGTAGAACAACTCGGGTATCCACCACCACCTTTCCAGCTGTAAATCTGATGACGTTTCAATGCAGATCACGTATTTCAGAGGAGAACTCAGCAGCCCAAAGATGTGCTCAGAGCATGAAACGCACAGAGATTTCAGAGACTCAGTAAGGAAAGAGAAGCCCAGCGTCAAGGACCTCGTTAATATTTTCTGTCGATTGTATGTGAAAATGGTAATGTTTTGGATATGTTGGGGCAAAATAAAACACATTAATAAAATTAATTTCCCGTTGCTTTTTCCTTTTTTAAAAATGAGGCGACTGGCAAATTGTAAATTACTCCTGTGGCTCCCATTGTGTTTCCATCGGACAGCGCAGCTCTGATTCCTGCGTGTGGGGCCACGGTCCAGGGTTGACAGTCTGTGCGAGGTCACCAGGGTGACCTCTGGGCAGGGATCTGCTCCCAGCTCCCGGGGTGGGGGGCGCTGGCCTTGTTCTTAACTTCTCCATTTCTGAAGAGCAGGGGCATCCCTCCACCTGCCCGCCCCAGGGCCTCTAAGAAAGTGTCCCCGGGGCAGAGGAGGGCTGAAGGGGTGAGGAGGGGGAGCAGAGGGAGGGGCCGGGCTCCCCGAGATCAGCGAGGGCGGCTGGTGGTGGGTGAAGTGGCAGTCGCTCCTGGTAAATTGGCTGGCGGGCAGGCTGCGGGATTTGTGTCGGTGACATGAACAGGGTTTTGAAGTGCAATCACTCGTGGGAGGAGAAATTAGCTGAAAATCAGCTGATGCTGCTCTTAATCCAGTACAAATCGCCACGTGAGAGCAGAAGGCGAGGGTGATGCGGTGGGGGAAACAGACAGCGGGGGGAGGCTTGGGCGGATACGGGGGTCCGGAAGGGTCCCTCGGGCCAGATGCAGGGCTGGGGTGGGAGCGGCGATGGAGCAAGGAGTGAAGGACATCCCGAGTCCGCCCGCAGGGCCACCGGCTTAAGGCCTGAGAGGAGGAGGTTGGGTGTTGGGGAGAAGCACAGAGTGGGGGACTCCAGCCTCTGGTCCCAGAGTAAACTGAGTCATCCAGGAAGACACCTGGCTTGACTCAGACTGTGAACACTGCCTCTTCCCCAGTGACTGAATTCTATTACTCTAGGTATTCTGATCACATGATGGCTGGGCCCCAGGCTACGGGGACCAGACCAAGACCCTAGCCCAGATCAATATCAGAAGGTATACATGTGACCCTGATGGGGGGAGGAACCCCGCTCTGTGCATTCAGGTGTCCTTTTAGGCCGACTGGAAGCTGAGGCCGGAGAAAGAGGAATTCCAGGAATATGGGAAGGGGTTCTGCTGGTGCACAGAAGACCCAGGAATGGACATGGTAGGGCTCTGGAATGTTCTGGGCCTTCCAGACACCGGCAGACAGAGGCAGGATCAGGGTCAGGACACAGGAAGGCCCCATGCAGACCCACACCCGCCTCCTGCTGCCGGTGGCTCTGTCCCCACGAGACCATGGATGATAAATGAGACTTGCTTTGGGAGCAGGAGTGGTACAGATGTGGACGGACGTGAACATCTGGCTCCCCCAGCTTGTGGGGTTGTTCCGCTGCTGCGGCAAGCTCTGGTCCTACATACTCGGAGCTTCCAGGCCTGGCCCGGCTGCCGGAGCCACGCCACGCCACCCACCTTCTCTCTCCCAAGGACGGAGCGCAGAGGGAGGAGGGGTCCAGGCTGGTTGGTGAGGATCAGGCCAGGGGGGGCGCCCCAGCATTTCCATTGGGGACCAGACCCCTGCCTTCAGTCTCCGCTGGACAAATCTCTGTCTGCCAAAGGAGACCCAAGGAACCACCCCTTTGCCTCTGCTACTGGGGAGAGCTGAATCTCTTCCAGGGCGCTGGGTGGTTTCTAGATGGGCAGAGAGACATTTTCAGGCAGGAGTCTGGGCAGAGGGCCTGTTCCCATGAGTGGAGATGGCCTGGCTCGGGGGAGTGCTTTGTATGGACCAGGGGAGCAGAAGCTGTGAGAGTGGTTCTCTCCGAACGAGCTCCCCCTCTCCTGCACGGGCTCCCCATCAGCACCTGAGCCCCGGAAGCAGCCGTAAGCCACACACGCACACTCTCCCCTGCATCTCATGTCCTCCCCGGGGCCCCCAGCAGCCCTGCTAACAGCCAGCTCGGAGTCCCTTCCCCTGATGCAGGATCTCAGCTTTGTCACGGGGATGGGGTCTGGCGCTAGGCTCCCTCCTTGCTTCCACTCCCTGCGCTCCCAGTGCTGGGGCTCCGCCTCGGGGCCCCTCCGCTGCCCTACTCTAGCCTCCGCACTCCGCCACCATTCCATCTTTCCAACGACCCCCTGGAGCCCCGTTCCCAAGATTTAATGACGCGCTCCTCCATCCGTCCCGGGCCTGGCCGCTTACTTACTCTCCACGGCAAGAGTGATGGGCTGGCTGGTCTTGTTATCTCCGTTCTTGTCATTAACAGCCTGCACGTAGTAGCGGCCTGCGTCGGGAGCCACCGTCGACAGGATGACGAGGGTGTTCTCCAGGGTGATGGCTCTGTGCAGAGGAAAGGGATCTGTCACATGGGAGCCCGGGGGCTCTGAGCATTGGAGGATGGGCGTGGGGACAAGAAGCCGGAGGCCCCTGGAGCCCCTCCTCCAGCCCCACTCCCGGGACCACTCGTGGCCTCAACTCTAGCATGACTCTCTGCAGAGAATCCCAACATGCCGTGGGTGCCGGGGTCGGACCCAAACCCAGCACGGGCACAGAGGTCCGAGACCATTCCCGGGAGGCTTCCCGGCCCCCACCCCACGCCTGGTCCCGGGCGTCCGAGCCCCCATGGCCTTCTGTTCTTTCCTTCATCACAGCTTCGATGCTGAGTGTGACCCTCTCTGCACCAGGAGGGTCCAGCACCAAAGAAATCCATTCAGTGGACAGGAACAAGGAACGAATGAGGAGGAATGAGGACGGATGATCATGAATTTAGAGATGAGCAGGATCATTCCAGAATCGATGTCTTAACCTAATCCTACATTTGTTGGGATTGATCCCAAAGCCACAAGTGGCCTGTAAGACCCATGACGGGGGTTCCTCTGCCCCCCCCCCCCCGTCCCCTCTCGGGCCGTCAGGTGCTCTCTTCCCGAAGCCGGTCAACAAGAATGAAACTGTTGCAGGCTGAAGAGGAAAGAGGACAGCTAAGCAGTGGGGTGCAGGTTCCTTCTGCTGGGGTCCCACCATGCAGCCCCGCAGCACCTGGTCTGCAGGCAGGGAGAGGCGCCGGTCCAGGCGGGAAGCTGGGAGCCCCATCTGACATAGGGGAGACAGCACCAGGGAGCACCGCCCACGTCCCCTCTGCCTGCGCCCCCCCAGCCCCGCTGCCCCCGGTTCTCTCCATGACAAACAAAACCATTAGTTTGTCAAGTCTAGCTCGGATTTTAATGTGATGTACCCGAGACAGCTGTTAAACATCCTTAATGTTAGTTTAACAAGGACAGACCCAGTTGAATTCTTTGCAAATTTTCCCATTAGGTGAATGTTACAGAGTTTTAAACAGGCTTTCAAATAAACATCTCCACTAATGCCTCTCTAGCTGGGCCATGCTGGTGTCCCCTCTCTCCTGGTTCTGGAAGGTTCCTGGGCTGAGTCTCATAATGCCAGCAGAGCTCTGGGAAGTAGGGAGGGGAAAGCCCTCCCGCCCCAATTCTTGGGGACCCTAACAGTACCCATTCCCCCCCCCCCCCAGGAAAACCACCCTCTAGTTAATGAGCTGATAGGAAGTTCAGATAACAACCAGGCTAAAATATTTTAAAAGTGACAAGCTGGGACAGGAACAGGGACCATTCCCTCCCTGGAAGTCTCCTGCCGAGGTCCTGGTCCTTTAGTGTAGCTGTGGGCCAGGCCAGGGTTGGGGAGGGGACTAACGTGATGAGCGGCAGTGCCCCTGGACCACTTGAAGGGAGCTTCCCTCCCTCTCCTGACACTGTGGCACTGGAGGAGTGGCTGAAGGAAGTTTCTGGAAGCTGGGCGCAGCCAGGTCACACTCCCCGGGCACCTGCCTATCCTGAGCCTCCTCTGGCTTCCAGGGAGGGCTCCCAAGTCCAGGGCTTTCTCTCCTTGACCAGGAAGACCCACCTCACCCCCTCATCTCTGCTTTTGCTCTATGTTGTCTACATTACGAAGGATTCTTCTAGGTCAGTGGTTCTCAACCGGGGGTGGCTTCACCCTGCAGGGGCCACTGGACAATGTCCAGACACGTGCTGGTATCACAGCTGTGGGGCTGTGATAGGAACTAGCGGGTAGAGGTCAGGGATGCTGCTAAGGGTCCTACAACGCCCTGTACTACCCACACAACGGTTCTTCACGCCCCAAGTGGGGACTGGGCCGTGGTGGAGATGGTTCCAGGTGGGAGAGCAAAGCGGGGGGCAGTTCATCCCTGTTTCAGGCTCCCCTTCCAGGGAGACACGCAGCAGCCGGGAAGCTGGGTGGGGGCGTGGGGCTGGGCTGGTGGGATACAGCAGAAGCTGTATGTGCCATCTTCAGGCTCGGACCCTAAGGGCTCCTGTGGGACTCCTAGGTTCTCCCCTCAGTCGGAACAGGGCTGAGGACAGCTGAGCCCCTATCAGCTGGGCCCTCGAATGACTGTGGAGGAGTGTCCCTCTCCTCCCTTGCCTCTGCTGGGACTTCAAACGAGCTAAGCCCCTGGGATTTGGGGGTCTGTCCCTGCAGCTGGCGTTGCCTTGACTCGCACTATGGGCAAGGAGAACACTCTGGATCGAGGCCCTCAGGGCCAGGGCTGGAGCTCCGAACGTGGCAGAGGGACTGGAAGCCCTCACGGCCTTTGACCCGCCCTCCCCCTGCCCTCAGCAGGTGGCCGAGGAAGGTCCCTGGACTTCCCGCTTTCTGCAGCATGACCACCCCCTCGATAGATGGTTCTGGAATGGCCCCGTACCTCACTTGCCAAGGGCACAGAGCTGTTCCTGGCACTCAGAGGGCCTTCTGGCCTCCTGCACCCCAGACTCACTCAACTCTGAAGGAAGCTGCTGGAATTTGCACGAGGCACGGAGGTCAGGGTTCGGCTCTCAGGCAGGGACGGGTTTCTGTTCCCCAGCCACACTCTTCAGGCGCCAACGGACTCGATTTTTCCCACTTCTATCACTGGCCCAGCTCCCACCCTGCCTTCCGTCCCTCCTCCTACTAAGCCACACCTTTCCTCCCCCTCGGCTCCTCGGGGGCCCGTTGGTAATTTAATTAAGAATAAAAGAAATCGTTGTAGAACCTGCCCGAAGCCCCCAGCATGGGTCTTTGCGGGGCGTCCTGTCTCCTTTCCAACAGGGAGCACCAGGGCGCCGGCGAAGTGTGGCTAATCGGCGTCCCTGCCCCGGCAGCGAGGGGGCCCCGCGGAGACAGCAGCCGCCGCGGGCGCCCCGCACGCCCCTCTGGCCGACGGCGCGCAGCAGATACGAATCTCCGGCAAATAGACGTCGGGGAATTTGCTTCCAGGGACCTCTCCTCTCCGCCAGGAATATTAATCTGCTGTAACTGCTGAGATACTATCTCTACAGCCCTCCTTCGTGTGCTTGGCTGGAGCGCCGCAGCGGGCGGGAAGGCGGCGGGTGTGACCACGAAGGCGGCATGTGTCTGCGCGCCAAGATCTCTCTGTCCCGGCGCCAGAGGCTGTTGGGAACGGAGAGGGGGTGAGGACGGAGGGTAGGAGGGAGAAGAGGGGGTGGCACGGTGTGAGGCGCGGGGCGATGGGAGCGAGGGCGGAGAGAGGCTCTCATCCGCCACAGCGGACGCTGGGGAGACGCGCCCACGAGCCCTCCGGCGGCCACGGCGCCCGCTGTGACCTGTCACAGCACTGCTCTGGCCCCCGAGTCTGGATGCGGCCTCAGCATCCTTCTCCACACAGCCTTCCCGGCGGCCTCGGTCCGCTGACCGGCCTGCGGGCTGCCATCACGGGCACACCTGGAGCTGAGCTAGAACCTCAGAGAAGGGGGCCAGGGAGGGCTGGGGACACGCGTGTTCATAGGTGTCTCCGCACCTGTGTGGGGGAGCACCACGCCCCCCTTGTGCAGCTCAGCCTCACTGTCTGTGTGAAGGGTAAATCACGTTCTGCTGGCTTTATTGACCCTTAAGGAGGTGTGAGGAAGCCTGAGCCTCCTACAGCAGGAGTCTGTCCAGCCGCCTGTTAACCTGGGCGGCGGAAAGACGACCCCGGTGCTCCCCCAGCTCTGAAGCCACACCCTTTGCCATGTGACTTCGCAGGTCTTCCCACTCAAGAGGCACAGTGCATCCCTCTGCTTCTGGAGGCTGAGTGCTACCATGTGACTCACTTCGACCACCGGGATGTTAGCAGAAGCTTGGCAAATCCATGTTTCTGCTCCCTCCCTAGTCCTCTGCAACTTCTAGAAGCCGGGCGCTAGCTGGCTGGAGGACGGGGCACGTGGAGCAGAGCCTCTGGTTAATGTGACCCGCCAATCCGACCCCGGGCAAGCCAGGGAGACCGAGCCAAGGTCCCCCAGTCTGCACATTCAGAGGACACAGAAATGTTCACTGCCTTGAGCCCCTGGGACCTTTTGTTATGCAGCATTTCTGTGTCTGTGGGTAACGGACATATTCTAGGACAGTGGTTCTCAATTGTGGCTGCACATCAGAATCTCTGGGGAGCTATGCGCCAGGGTACACCCCATGTCAACAAACCAGAATGTGCAGGGCTAGGATCTAAAGATCAACTCGTTTTAAATCGTCCAAAACAATTTTAACAGGTAACCAGGTTGAGAATCACTGTACCAGGACCAATTCTCTGCACGCACAATCACTTTATCCTTCTTCTCTTCTTGTCTGGGTCCCTGTTGTCACATAATTTCCATGCAAGACAGAACCAAGGACCCTGACTCTGGAGTCGGGAAGCCTGGAACCAGCTGTGTGAGACCCGGCAACGTAGCTCAGCTCCGGGGCACTCTCCTGTCCAGAAAGCGGAGCCAAAGCCAGCCCCCTCGCAGGACTGTGGCGCCGGTCATTCCTCCTGCGGGTGCGAGCTGGGCGTGCGCTCTGGGGACTGAAAGGGGAAGGAGACACAGTGTCTCGCGCAGGGAGGTACACGCCCATCTAGGAGAGGATGGCGTGTGTAGTGTGCTCAGCCCAGGTTCGAGGACACAGCGGCCACTTAATGAGCGACAGCCACTGTCTGTGCTGGGATGCTATCATGCTATCCTTCTAAGGCCTCTCTCAGCCCAAGGGCAAGCACTGTCCATCTTGGCTCCCACTTCCCATAGCCGAGGATGGGTTCCGCCCACAGCTGACCTGTGGCCTGCGGGGGACCAGGACAAAGGTGGTCTTTCTTGTTTTCTGGGAGCGGGGGAGAGCTGGAGTCCAAA
This sequence comes from Mustela nivalis, assembly GCF_964662115.1. NCBI lineage: Eukaryota > Metazoa > Chordata > Mammalia > Carnivora > Mustelidae > Mustela > Mustela nivalis. Next base: position 55,121,409 of record NC_139036.1, read on the forward strand.
AGGGCCTAGGCTGGCTCCGGACCCCGAGGCGGAATCAGGAGAGCCGGGAGTGTCCCCAGAGGAAACGCTTTGCCCCCGGCGCCCTGTGAAGGTGTTGGCTCCACAGCAACTGCACCCCCTGCCTGGCTGCCACAACCCACGCCCTGGGCCACACAGAGGGGTCCTTGTTACTGCTGAAAGGGCCATGTGTTTCTCTCCCTGCCGGGGCCTCCCCTGGCCTCCCCTCCTCCCGGCAGCCAAAACACACACAGCCACACCCGCACCCCACACAGGAAGCAGCTGGGCGGCCACCCTGCCGGGGACACGCCAGCGCCCTCCTGCACATGGGCATGGCTTCTGTCGCTGACTGTTGGGGGTTTAAGTGCTTTGGGAAGCTGCTGAGGGGGGGCCAACGCCCTGGGGTTCCCCAGGAAAGCCACCGAGCTGTTGTGTCTCCAAGTCTTCACACGGGTGTTCCCAGAAAGCCCCTCCTTGTAAGCCGCCCTTCTCTTGCCATCGGGGAGGTCCCAGATCCCCTCCCCACCAGGGCGAGCCTCCTGGGTCCCCCCTCCAGGGCAGGGCCTCACATGCGACTGCTGGGCGGGATCTTGCGGCCGTCCCGGAACCAGGTCACCTGTGGCCGTGGGAAGCTGGAGATGCGTGGGGCGCGGATGACAGCCGCTTCTCCGTGGGAGACACTCTGGTGCTTCTCGCCTTCCTCAAAGCTCCCCATGTCTGCAGGAGGGAAGAGCGGATGTGGGGGTCAGACTGCCCAGCTCCTGCGCTGGGCGTGGCGGCGGCAGGAGGACTGTAGGGAAGGAAGCTGCTGGGCTCAGACCACCCACCTGACCCCATCACCCCACCCTAGAAGCCCGTCATTAGGAATCGTCCCTCTTTGAGCTTTTTGGGTCTATAGCCATATCCGTGAACTGATCAATTCATCCCGCAACCGTGAAGAGGCTGGTCATTATTTCACACATTTTACAAAGGGAAAAACTGCCCAGACGGGCTCCGAGAGGTTCCTCGACTTGTCCAAGGGCACGGGGCTAGGAAGGGGCAGAGCCAGGATTTGAACTCAGATCTGCATCTGGAAGGGCGGTTGGGGTTTCAGCGTGACGTGAAGGGCGTATCACGGGGCTCATGGGGCTGGTGTGCTAGGTTCTTGGTGGAGGCAAGGCTGGGTACACTGCAGAGGATGGGGTCTTGGATGCTCATGGAGACAGGAGGGGATTTTCCTCCTCTGCCTTGGGTGGGAGGCCCACGCATGTGTGAATGGAAGCACCATATTGCTCTTTTAGAAACATGCCTATCCCACTGGCAGATAAGCAGGGAACATTTCTCCCAGCTCTGGTGTGTCAGCCAGAAGGGGAAGAGAGCAGCAGAGAAGCAGAATCGAGTGACTTCTGGTCGCCCACCTGGCTGTGGGAACCGCGGCAGGGTTTGAGTCTAGCAGCAGAGGGCTACGCTGGATACAGGAAGGGGTGTCTCTGCTCAACGTCAGGACTTTTGAACATGAATGCACATCCTTGCTGCTCAAAGTGTGGTCCGTGGGCCGGCAGCCTGGGCGCCCCTGGGAAGCTGCTAGAAATGCAGAGTCTCAAGGCCTACCCCGGACCTACTGAATCAGAACGGGCATCGTCACCAGACCCCCGGTGAAGGGCATGGTCCACGTTCAAGTGTGAGAAGCATCATGGTCCCCAGCTTGGCCATGAGAAAAAGTGCTGATGCCAAGTTCAAGAACTCACCAGCAGATTTCTGTTTCCCCTGGTACGGCGTGTGAGCTGACCATGAGCATTTCCATGTGCAATCAGGTTCTGACCACCGAACACTGAGCTGCATGTCCCCATGGCCCACTGTCCCCTCCCCTGCCCAGGGGGCCACGTTCCAAGCCACCTGGTCTCCTGCTGCTTTGACTGTTATTTCCCAACCTCTCGAACACCGCTGCCTCTTCTCCCTCTCTAAGCCTCCGAACCCCCTGAGGGGCCTTTAAGGTCTCCCAAGGGGCGGATAGGATGCAGGTGTGGGTATTTCTGAAGCAGCTCAGGTAGTTCCAACATGAGCCAAGGTTGAGAATGACCAGCTGGGCTCAAGCTAGTGGCTCTTAACAGTGGGTCTCAGAATCCTCTGGAACTTGGTAAGCCCATAGTTGTCCCCACCCTTCCCTCCTCCCCATGGAAAGGCCCTGCTTTGATGCACCCGGATCTCCGAGTGCTTGATTCACTCTCTCCAGGACGCTGCCGCACGCCAAAGTTTGAGAACCAGGCGCCCGCCCTCTCCTTTTCCAAAGTCCTGGGTTCGGTTCTCCTCCTGCCACACTGCCTCCCCTCCTCTGATGATGTTGACCACAGCCCCTCTACAAAGACTCTCCTATCTGCTCTGGCTCTTCTCTGAGCTCCAAAACCCAACACTTGATTCCCAACAGAAATGTTGGCCTTTCATACCTCCTTCTCGTGTATAGCTCCTTCCTGCTCCTGCCCTCGAGCCTTCTGTGGTGCTGTGCTTCCTTCCCTGTCCTGACAAAGTCCTCTGATTCCTCCTCTTGGTTACCCCTCTCATTCACCAAGCCCTCTGACCTTAGTTCCCACAGGCCCACCACCAAGCGAACCCTGTCACTCCAGCTGCTCTGACCACCCCCCACAACAAGGTCTCCATAGGCTCCCCCCAACCCATCATCTCTCACGCTCTTCCTAATTAATTTTTTCTGGACATATCGCTGACTTGCTCAGAAACTTTGGGATCTCCTCATTGTCCCAGGAAAGTCTAAATCCCCTTGCTTGATTCGAGGTCCCTCCCTAATCTGACCCCAGTCAACCTTTCCCATCTTAATGCCCACACCACATCATGTGCCCTCCATGCTGAATTACTTATACCCTACTTCTCATGCAGGCTTGAGAAGCCTGCAGGGCCCCTGCCTAGAATGTCACCAGAACAAGCCATGATTCACCAAGGTGCCGGGAGTCAATGGCATCTCAGAGGGATCCAGCCAATTAAGGATTTCAAGAAAGAGAACGCACGGTTGGCATCCTTACTCTACACTCGGCAGGCAGTAAATGTAATGGTAATGGCTTTGGAGTCACTGAGACTTGAGTTCAAAACCTACTTCTGGGGGCGCCTGGGTGGCTCAGTGGGTTAAATCCTCTGCCTTCGGCTCGGGTCATGATCCCAGGGTCCTGGGATCGAGCCCCATATTGGGCTCTCTGCTAGGCAGGGAGCCTACTTCCCTTCCTCTCTCTGCCTCTCTTTGCCTACTTGTGATCTCTCTCTCTGTCAAATAAATAAATAAATAAAATCTGAAAACAAAAAACATAAATAAGTAAAATCTAAAAACAAAAAACAAACAAAAAAACCAAAAAAACCCCCAAAAAACCTACTTCTGCCACTTATCAGGCACGACCCTGGGCAAAATTTTGACCTTGCTGAGCCTTAACGTCCTCTTCTGCAAAACGCAATTATGAAGAGTCCCTTCCTCATAGGTTGTAGTTAGGATCACATGAGATACTACGTGTGTGTCCGGATCTTTCCAAAGATGTGTGTCTTTCCAAAGATGGCGGCATCAATATTTGTCTCCCATCCAACATGTGCTTCTTACAAAGGTGCTGGAGTTTATGGTATCTCATGTTCAAGGCTAGGTCGTCAAAAGGATGCAGCTTCCCCTTGGATCCATCTCTCTGTCCACACACATCTGCTTGGAATCCAGTCGCCATGTTTTAAGGAAGCTCGGGCTGGCCCACATAGACATGGGAAGGGTGCCTGAAGAAAGGAACTGAGGTCCCCAGAAGACAGCCAGCACCCACACTGGACATATAGATCAACGTGTGAGCCCTCACATAATTCAGTCCCCAGCCTCTAACAGTGTACAGAGCGGGGATGAGCCATCCCTACCGCGCCTTGTCTAGATCCAAGGCTCACCCACTCGGTGAGCCTAATAAATGATGGTTGTACACCACTATGCTTTCCGGCAATTTGTTACGCAGACACAGAAACTGGAAGAGTATATTAAAGTGCTAAAAATTATATCTAATGTTTGTATTATTAGAATATTAGAATCGTGTACATTTTTCACAGCTTCATTGAAACATGGACTTCTTCAGCAAAGATTATCCCATGCCACCAGGCAGAATTAAAGAACAGAGATTGCCGTGGCTGACCCTACATCAGCTTTCTTTCTAGGTGGACTTCATGTGCACGTAATCCTCATGCTACCACAGCTAGCACGACTCTAATAAATACACATTTTTAGTTGTTTATTAATTTCCATTACTTGGCTCTGTCTATAAAAAAATTGCATCAATAAATCACATTGATTCCAGTCCTCACAATAATTTTATCTATTTAAAAAACTTTTCACAGAACTCTGAAGATATATTTGAACAATTTAAAGCAATTTCATGGTAATAGTGTTTCTTTCTCCCCTCTCTAGTTTTATTAGCTCCATTTCGTCAGTGAGGAAATTAAAGCTCATGGAGATAGAGTGGCTTATCCAACGTTTAAGCAGTCAGGGCTGGGCAGGGCCAGCATTCAAACCTGGCCCCCCTGCCACCACATTTCCTCTCTGCTTCCTTCATAACTCACCCCTGCCTTAACAAGCTTCGCGCACATTCTTTCTCTCTCCCCGCTACACGGTAAGCGTCAAGAGGCAGCTGCCTTCATCAGCAAGAACCGACGGGCAGCTAGCGGCGTACTCCACACACAGTGGGTTCCCTCTGAACTCACCCAATGCCATCATGTGGTGGTTCTTACTGAGCCCCTGCTGCGGGATGCATGGATGGAGGGAAGGAGGAAGACAGGAAGACAAGGAGGGGATGGATGGGGGAAAGGCAGGCAGAAGGACGGATGCCTGGACCCGCATATGTAGGTCTGGTGAGAGGGATGGAAGGAAGAGCACAGCCGGTCCTGGCAGGTAGTGAAGAAAGACCCGGTCCCCACCCTTGTGGGACTTAAGAGTCAGATGTTCAGTGACATACTGTGACAACCGTGAGGAGGGAGGAACGGGGTTCTTCTGTGAGAGGTAGGTGCAGGAGACCTACTTTAGACTGGGGGCGGAGCTGCGGAGGCTTCTTCTAAGTGGAAACATAAATAAGAGTAGGTGTTAGTTAAGTGTGTGTGTGTGCGTATGTGGTGGGGTGACGGTGGGACGGTCCAGAGGAAGAAGAGTGCGTGAGGGCCAGGAAACAGGAGAGCAGGGCTAAGCAGAGGAAAAGAAAGAACATCAAGGGACATTGGGAAGTGGGTCTGTTCAGTGGATAAATGGATGGATGGATGGATGGATGGATGGTCCACACGCAATGCTCATACTCGGGTTAAGAATTAAGAAAGGGGCGCCTGCGTGGCTCAGTGGGTCAAGCCTCTGCCTTCAGCTCAGGTCATGATCTCCAGGTCCTGGGATAGAGCCCCGCATTGGGCTCTCTGCTCAGCGGGGGGCCTGCCTCCCCCCCACCCCCCCACCGCCCTCATCGGAGGGAGGAGTTAGACGGAGGGATGGACGGAGGGAGGAGGGGGTGGGTGCAGGAAGGGCGGGCAGGACGACGGATGACTGTACACGGGCGCACGGATGTACATGTGGACGGTGGGAGGGACGGCAGGAAGGGCACAGCTGCTCTTGGTCCAAGTTCGGCCACTGATGCCTCCTCCACGTTTCCATCCCATAATCTCCTTGCCTCACCATGGCTCTCAGGCCCCCAGCGCCCTCCCATTCTCAGCACTGCACTGAGTCAAGTGGGCTTCCGGGACCCGCTCACGGAGCCCTTCACTCTGCTCACGGGCCCCAAGGCACAGCGGCAGCAAGGGGCCAAGAAGGCGTCCACTCAGCGGGCTGGGGCAGAAGGCAGGCTGGAGGGAGGGAGGTCACATGCTGGCAGAGCCTGGGGACCCAGGAACCCCTGGGAAAATGCACACACATTAGGGTGGAAACAGATAAAGGGTTTCGCACTTGCTCCCCGAGGTCCACGCTTGTTAACACACCGCGTGATGCCCACTGCGCTGAGCCGCCTTTCCCAACGAACTCCCCAAAGAGCAAATAAGTGTGAGCCTGGGGCACAGCTGCAAGGGGCCTCCAAATTCCTGATGTCTTTGTTACATCTTAAAAGATCTTGTGAAGTAGGCATCCCACTTCAGAATATGTTCATTGCTTTATTTATTTCTAAAGCATTTTTTTTTTTATCATGAAGTATGTCACGCATACAGAAGAGTGAATGTCATTACACGGATACTTTGCAGAGGACGAGAACGAACGCTCACATACCCGCCACCCAGCTTAGGGAACGGAACACTAACAAACCTCCCTGCTCTCGCCACGGTGTCCCCCGCACCCCCAGGTGCGTCCCCTCCCTCTCCAGAGGTAACTGTCGCCCCGAATGCTGTGGCAATTCCCCCAAGTGTTGCCGCACAGAAATGCCTCCTTAAACAATTTCGGGTTAATGTAGTCTGGTTCCAAGCCCTTTACAGCTGGAATTATTTTTTATGTCATCTACTATGATTTGCTGGTGTGCGTGTGTGTGTGTGTGTGTGTGTGAGCTCCAGCATTGGGCTTACACTCAGTCCAGTCATTGTCACAGCTGCATGGGTGTCCACGTGTCAAGAGGGCACAGTGTACCTGCAGGCTGGGTCCGTTTTCTGGGTTTTGCTGTCCTGCTAAGAACAGTCTCCTGGGGATCTTCTGGCGCATGCGGCTAAGAAAGTCCCTCGAGCATGAGCCCAAGGACGGAACTGTTGGGCGGCAGGGCATGCGCACATTAATTTTACCAGGTAACACCAAACTGTTTCCAAATCTGCGCCCATTTACCCCTTCGTGTTCTCGCCAGCACGGATGGGAGATGCTCTCTTGGTCTTGCCAGACTTGTTGGTTTTTGTCAATCTGGTGGGACACGAGACAGTGTTTCATTGTGGTTTTGTTTATTCGGGAAACAGTGCTTTCTCCCTCCAATCAGATCGCATCATGCCTCTTCTCCACCATGCATACTTATTTCCACTGCACTGTAACAGCAAAAGCGTCAACCTCTTCTCGAATGCTGCCATGTGTCTCTAGTGCTCCCGTTCCTCAGCTACACCTCCTTCTACTCTCTCCTTCCCTCTCTCTGCTTCAGCGACCCCTCAGACACCCAAACCTACCACAGGACATTTGCACTTGCTGTTCCCTAGCTGGAAAGACCTTATCTCTTTGTGTGCCTTACTCTCTTGCTTCCTTTGAGACTGTTCAATGTCACCTCCCCAGATGGCCTTTTGTAGCCACTATATCAAATAGGATATCTGAGACGGGGCTGCCCCAGCCTCTATCTCTTGTAATCTGGCTTCATTTTTCCTTATTGTACTTTATATTCTCTCCACGGGCTTCTCTGCTCTGTATTCTATCATATATTTACCTTTTAGCTTTTATGGCACCCTACTACTTTCCTGAGGGCAGGAACAGGTGTCCTGGTTTTGTTGCCTGTGTCCTCACTGCCTAGAACGCAGTTCAGCACGCAGTGGGAGTATAGTAGTAGTTGCACAAGTGAGTGAAACATTCAGGC